>NC_135801.1:85303349-85609104 GCF_964213995.1 Mustelus asterias
GGGGGGGGTGGGTGGAGGAGAGAAGAGGGTATTGAACTCGATGATCAGCCATGATCAAAATGAATGACGGAGCAGGCTTGTTCTATGTTCCTCTTCCACCCCCCCACAACCTTCCCACACAAATGTGAATTCTTCTATTTCCCACCCGGCACAGCCTGCAAATTGAGACTGGCCAGGAAAGGGCCTCTAATTGGACACTTAAGGGCCTTAAATTGGGTCAAGGGCGGGCTTTCTATGCGAGGTCCTGCCCACCCCACTGTAAAATTGTGTCCAGAGTGAGGTGGGTGGGGGGTCCCAGAGGGAATCCTGTCCTTGCAATTTCATGTTCACCTTTCCCTTAAAACCCACCAAGGGGGAGTGTTAAATTCAAGCTGTAATCTCTTTCCCGTTGTGGGATACAATCATCTCTTAAAGAGACCTAAAAATGAGCCATTAGGTAGATTCACCCAGTGACCTAACTGCGCAACCTCCTAACATTTATGCCATCATGTTGACGATGCTTTTAACACAATCAGGAGTAGTTTCTTTTCATTTATCTGCGCTGAGTTTTTCTGAGACCCTCCTTAGAGTTTAAATTTACAGTAATTTCCCAGCCAGTCTGTTAACAGCTGGGACACATCGGTACCAATGGTTGGAAGGGGGATCCATTGGGATTCATCTTGATTGACATCAGTAAAGCATGTGTACTTAGTTATTTTACACTCAACATTTTTCCCCATTCAGGTTTGCATAGAAAAGCCTTTCAGAAATTTACTTAAAAATAAATTCCATGCAAGAAATACGAATGAACCCACTTAAGGTGCAAGGACCCAGTCGGCAACCCCCTGAAATTTTCATCAGTTTTAATCTGCAAAGTTTTCCTTCAAATTAAGTGTAGATTATCTTTTGAATAATTAATAATGTGGCTAATGATTATGCAGAACTGAAGTTATTCAACAGCACATGGTGCTGGAACTGATATACCAAACTGCACTGAAAATATCTTTTAAGTAAATGTGACGTTGGGTTTGCAAAAGTTATGAATGAATAGGTTAATGATTACTCTACAGGGCTAATGATGACGTTTATTAATATAAAAGGTTAAATCTGCGACAATAACCTATAGGAACGGGTACATGGAATTTAACTATGATACAGACCCAATGTGCACCCATGTCTTTTTTCATGATATTAATCATTCAGCTGATCCTTACATAGAAAAACTGATTCATATATTTAATTACCTGCTTTCAATCAATGCCAAACTCACTGAAGTTGTTGTGGAAGAAGTAGCAAGTGCAAAAAGTGACAAACTTAATTTGTAATTTATATTTGTCCCTAAACATTCACATCTTACTAGCCTTGCAGCCTTGACTTTATAGTCAATTCATCCAATTTGAGAATGACATTTAAACAAAAATTATGTCAGTGTTTTAAAAATATAAAATGATCTAAAATCATTTTTAATTTCTTGTGGTACTCGTACCTCATACCCTGTGAGATAGAAAAGCAGCTAAAATGTCACAGGGCTCTCTCTTAGCTGACATATCACTTGGATGACACTTACATCAAGATAAAATGATGATTGGCACAACGATTTAACAATTGCCTGCTGGCTTTAATACAGGGGGAAACCCGTAAAGGTCAAGTCCACTAAATGTATCACCTTAATTCATTCAGACATCAATGATGCAGGTTGCTGGCGACCCTACCTTGGTAATGGCTCTCACCCAGACAAGGAAATGGAGGACCTATCACCTGTTGACACAGGGCCAGGAGGAGAAAGAGCCTGGGCAACAAGAGGCAGCAGGGCCTCCATAAAGTCAAGAGATGGGTGACCATGGAAAACTGCAACAACGAGCATTGCCCTGTGGTGTTCTTATTCAGAAATTAACAAAAGGCAATGTTAGCAATGCCCTCATATGTCCTGGGATGTGGTTGCTCACATTTGCCAGCTTCTTCAGTATGAGCTGTGCCCACAAGGACTCTGAAGGAGTAATGCGGAGCTCCTGGCGTGCGCTGAGTGAATGTTTGTCTGAGTGCCTTCAAATATGGCGCTAGGACCTTTAACTCCATGAGGTAACGGGCAGTTTTCTGCCTGCTCTGCCTACAAGGTTCGCTGAATGCCTCATGGATTCCTATTTAATGGAGCTGAAAAGTGGAAGATCACTCATGTTCACCCATCGCATCACCCAGTGGGAATCGTACTGATTTTCCCACCCACCATAGAACTTAGTGAAAAACTCCACCCATTGTCTTTAAAAGGAATGGACTCAAAATCCCAAACAGCATTTTCAATTTCCACACTTTTGGTTCTTAAAGAGATTCTGAATGGCAATTAGATGGTGAATCATGACAAGATATTTTATATCTGTAGCCATTCCTTGGTAATCATATTTAATACAACATTGCTGCAAGGTCTGTAGTCATTAAAACAGATTTTAACATTGTCTGTAAAGGTCATGAGTGAGGAATTTACACCACTGTGCCTGTGATTTCCAACTCATTAATTTATAATGGATGGGCTTGGGAGCACAGAAGCAGAAAATCATTTGCACTGAGGAATCATGCAGTTTGCTTCTGATTGATTATTTATCTGATAAGTGGATTTCTCTGGTGGTCCAGCGACCCCATAGTAGTGCCAGAGGGTTCAGAGTCCTATTAACCTCAATTGACTTTTGAACTTGCTTGGCTTCACTGCATGAGTTTTGGCAGCTACCAGCTCTTCTGTAATGTGGCGTGCATTGCAGCAATTATGCCATCTCAAATAGAAAATAATACCGCTCAAATGCAGCTCATATTAGCCAAAGATGTAACAAGCTTTAATGGTGATTACAGTGTGTTTTTCATGGTTAGTGTTTGACTTATTTCCTGTTTTCGAATAAATGTAGTCGTACGAATGATCAGATGAAGATTTCAAGCATGCTGCAGTGTGGGAGCACAAAACCAAACAAGACAGTATAACATACAACACAGGCAATATGTCTGAGCTTTTCTGCCCTGTTGGCATAGGGCACAATGCCCACTGTGACAATGGTCCCTTTAGTCTGCTATTTGTGATATATATAAATGATTTGGAAGAAGGTGTAACTGGTGTAATCAGCAAGTTTGCGGATGACACGAAGATGGCTGGAATTGCGGATAGCGAAGAGCATTGTCGGGCAATACAGCAGGATATAGATAGGCTGGAAAATTGGGCGGAGAGGTGGCAGATGGAACTTAATCCGGATAAATGCGAAGTGATGCATTTTGAAAGAAATAATGTAGGGAGGAGTTATACAATAAATGGCAGAGTCATCAGGAGTATAGAAACACAGAGGGACCTAGGTGTGCAAGTCCACAAATCCTTGAAGGTGGCAACACAGGTGGAGAAGGTGGTGAAGAAGGCATATGGTATGCTTGCCTTTATAGGACGGGGTATAGAGTATAAAAGCTGGAGTCTGATGATGCAGCTATATAGAACGCTGGTTAGGCCACATTTGGAGTACTGCGTCCAGTTCTGGTCGCCGCACTACCAGAAGGACGTGGAGGCATTGGAGAGAGTGCAGAGAAGGTTTACCAGGATGTTGCCTGGTATGGAGGGTCTTAGCTATGAGGAGAGATTGGGTAGACTGGGGTTGTTCTCCTTGGAAAGACGGAGAATGAGGGGAGATCTAATAGAGGTATACAAGATTATGAAGGGTATAGATAGGGTGAACAGTGGGAAGCTTTTTCCCAGGTCGGAGGTGACGATCACGAGGGGTCACGGGCTCAAGCTGAGAGGGGCGAAGTATAACTCAGACATCAGAGGGACGTTTTTTACACAGAGGGTGGTGGGGGCCTGGAGTGCTCTGCCAAGTAGGGTGGTGGAGGCAGGCACGCTGACATCGTTTAAGACTTACCTGGATAGTCACATGAGCAGCCTGGGAATGGAGGGATACAAACGATTGGTCTAGTTGGACCAAGGAGCGGCACAGGCTTGGAGGGCCGAAGGGCCTGTTTCCTGTGCTGTACTGTTCTTTGTTCTTTAGTGCTTTAGAGATTTATATCTAGCCCTGATGACTCTGGAATCCTTTTACATGCCACAATAGAGAACCACCCGTGCCCCCAACCACCACTGTGCCATGGCAACCTGGCAAACAACCTGCTGAAGAACATCCCAGAATATACCTGACTCTGCAAATGTGTAGTTAGACCTGACAGCTCATTCCAGGTGAACTGATTTCAAAGCTCTCTGCAGCTACGCTATTTCTGATAAGTACCTCTTCATTCGGGTATGTCCATTCGAGACTTTCAATCTGGTTTAATAATCAGGAGCATTTTGGGTATGTTCCAGACTTTGGAAATCCTATCTCTTTTGCTTTGTGTATCTTTGTTCAATGTCACATCATGTCATTAATTTGACCCCTGTTTGCCAACTGCTTCATTATATAATGACCATGGGTAATCATCAGTGCACTATTAAGTGTGGAAATTAAACCCAAGTCTTGTGTTAAATCTGTATCACCTGTGTGTGAGCAACTTTTGAATACAACAATGAGCCAATTCATAGCAAATTGCATTCTCATATCACGTTGTTCAGTGTCATCAGTGATCAAGATAGTGAGGGAAAAGTTATATGAGGCTCGGAAATGGGCATGGGGTTCTTGATGCATGTCTAAGCTGCGCCTCTAGGTACTGATGCTGACAGCACACTGCTTTCACACTGCTAGTTCTCTTATATAACTGCAGTGTGCAAGCAATGCAAAGCATGCTGCTCAGTGGCTGCACACTGATTAGTGGAGGCAAAATCTTGAGAGGCTGGCATCAGTTCAAGCTAGCCTGCACTACTTAAAGAAAGCCTGCAGATTTTAAAGGGGGTTGTAGTTTTGCTGGAGCAAGTGCTGGAATTTAGTGCAGCTGTGATTGGACCTGGGAAAGACACAGGAATGGTGCAACCAAAAGAGAAAATGCTGGAAAATCTCAGCAGGTCGTGCAGCATCCGTAAGGAGAGAAAAGAGCTGACAGGAATTTTTGTCAATCTTTGTCAACCTGTGTCAACAGGTGATAGGTCCTCCATTTCCTTGTCTGGATGAGAGCCATTACCAAGGCAGGGTTACCTACAATCACCACAGGAATGGTGCAACATGGTAGAGAGCAGGCTCCTTCTTCAGTGCAGCACTGGAGGCCTTGGTTAAGCAAGTGAATGGGAGGAGTGAGCTTCTCCATTCACACGGGCCAGGACACCCTCCAGACAAACTTTGTGTAGACAGTGGCACTGGACAACCATGGAGCACAATGTCAGGAATATAGCTGCGAGGACCTGGATACGGTGCCACAAGAAATTCAATGACCTCACACGAGTGATCAAAGTCGGTGAATGCATCTTCAAGCACAACATTCCACCATGTACACCACTAGCCTCAAACAGTGCTCAAAGTATCACATTCTTATCACTCACCTATCAACAATCTTCATCACTCATGATTCATATTGCACATTCAAAGCTTCATCTCACTCAGACGCTTAGCACTGCTCTAAGCTTCACATCCATATCTCACAACTCTCACACACTGCCAGCTATTCTACCATGGCAGCCTGATCACACCACACACACTGACACAATTTCCTCTTACCTGTAGGAAGAGAGGATGTATAACTGGGGGGCAGCAGCGTCTAACCTGGTGAGGGGCAGCAGTGTCTAACCTGGTGGGGGGCAGGCACAACTGTATGTGCTCACCCCAAAGGAGGTCCTGGTGTTTGCCATCATTGGAGCATCCATGAGTGAGGCCTTAGCCAGTGGTTAGGCTGAAAAGGCTGAAAAGTCTTCCTTCTCACATCCCACATCTCCCTCTTCTTCCAAACTCTTCTGATTCCCAGGTTTTAGATGGTGCAAGCATGCATCTCTTTCTTTACACCCCTTCGCTCACCTCATAGATGTAAAGGGATATGATACAGTTGGCATTATAGAGATGTGGCTCCAAGGATGGGATACTCAACAAGACCTTGATGTCCTCGTGCATCAGTTGCTGAAAGTAAGCGCACAGGTACAGCAGGCAGTAAAGAAGGCAAATGGTATGTTGGCCATCATAGTGAGAAGATTTGAGTATAGGGATAGGGATGGTTTGCTGCAATTGTATGGGGCGTTGGTGAGGCCACACCTCAAGTATGGTGTGCAGTTTTGGTGTCCTTTTCTGAGGAAGGACGTCCTTGCTATAGAGGGAGTATAGCGAAGCTTTACCATGCAAATTCCTGGGATGGCAGGTCTGTCATATGAGGAGAGACTAAATCGGTTAGGATTATATTCACTGGAGTTTAGAAGAGTGAGAAGGGATCTCATAGAAATTTATAAAATTCTAACAGGGTTAGACATGGTAGATTCAGGAAGAATGTTCCCAATGGTGGGGGAGTCCAGAAGTAGGGGTCATAGTTTGAGGATAAGGGGTAAACCTTTTAGAACTGAGGAGAGGTGAAAATTCTTCACTCAGAGAGTGGTGAATGTGGAATTCACTACCACAGGAAGTAATTGGGGCCAAAATGTTGTCTGATTTCAAGAAGAAATTAGATATAGCTATTGGGGCTGGAGGGATCAAAGGATATGGGGGGAAGGGGGAAATCAGGATATTGAATTCGATGATCAGCCATGATCAAAATGAATGGCAGAGCAGGCTCGAAGGGCCGAATGGCCTACTCCTTCTTCTAGTTTCTACGGGCCCTATTTTACTATTTTGATTCCAAGTGCTGGGCGGACTTGAAACCGGGAGTGTTTCAGATCCGACTTTTAGACCTGTTCTGAGGCCCCCATACACACTCTACCTGAAAAAATATCAGTGAGTCTGAATCGCGCTACACAAGCCTGTGGGTGGGGCTTAATGCACCCAAAACCCTGCAGCTCCGATCGGCGCCTCCAACTGCACATGCGCAGAAAAGAAATGATAGAATGCTGCTCCCCTGCCACATCGCTCCCGGGCCAGATAGTGCCTTCCCCTGGCCCCCATAGACATTGTCCCACCCCCACAACTTTACTGACTCCTTATCCCTCCCAACCCCACCACCTAGACCGATCGCTGGCCCCTCCTTTCCCCCCCACCGGTCTCAGGCAGAATGGCAGCGGATCCCCCTTCCCCCCCCAACTGATCGCAGGCAGAGAGGCAGAGGCCGCAACTTCCCCCACACCCTCACCGATCTCAAGCAGACAGCCATCGGATGCTCGACACTTACCTCCTCACTAACCCTCACTGACGGAGCACCGAATCGGACTTATATGGAGCATGTCTGTTTCGCGCCAATTCTGGATGGGCAACCCCATTAAGTCAATTTAAATGCGTGCACCCATATTGGGTGCGGTCCCGATTGTGGCCATTTTCAGGCCTTAGTAAAGGGGGAACCGACGCAGAGGCGGGCATGGATCGTGCTACTCACCTTGCGCCTGACTTTACCAAGTTTTCGCACCCAAAAACAGGCGCAACGTGATGGTAAAATCGGGCCCTATGTTTCTATCTTTCAACCTTGTAGATTATCTTGTAGATTCCTCCTTTCAGAGACCAAATATCTGCACTGATGAAGCAGTGTCAAGCACAAGAGGAAGAAAAGACGGATGATGAAAAATCACTGTCACTCGCTTTCATATTCGCAGTCAACAGCTCAGACACTGGCACTGTGCATAATTTAGAGCACTGTATACTGGTGGGATCTGGAGGTGATGAGTCACTGACCATGGGTGGTTTGCAGCCAGGCCAGTGGGAAGAGATAGCACAGATGCCAGCTCCCCTGAAGATGAGATCTGATATTCAGAACTCAAATGAGGAATTTGATGGGACTGTGTAAAGAACAAGGTTGATGGGCATGCACCATCACAACACCACTCCTGTAGACTTCTCCAAGTAGCAATAGAAAACTCTCAGAAATTAATCACCAACTAATCTTCAAATCGTTAACAGTCCCTTTAAATAGTGCTGGTGGGGGTTTCCATCCTTCCTGCCTCCGACTGCATGTTCAGCTGTGCATGTTTGAGAGGGTGCTAACTGGAACATTGAGGTCAAAGATGGTGCTGCTAGAGTCTAAGCAGCATTACACATCGAGGGGTCCCAACCTGTCTACTCTGCATCCTTCCGGTGCTCACACCTAACACGCCTGCGATTGCCCTCACCAAAAAGGACTCCGTTTGCCCCGTTGCACCAAAACTAATATCACCAAGAGCTGAATTTGGCACTCCTTTAATATAAAAACTAAACTACATAGTTATCTTTTATGTTAGAACTAATCGGGGGCAACAATAATCTCTTATAGAATGCATTTGAAGTGCTAGCATTATTCCAGTGGACCGTTCACTGCCTATCTTGTTAAATGTTCTAATTGTGTCTCAATTCTTCAGAGAACCTGAATGACATTTATTTATTTCACTGCTTTATCCTTTTCTCCTCTCCTGTCAGAAGCATTCATTCTGTGCTAGGGATTGCTTCCAGGCTGTTACTCTTGGGGTACCTCTCCAACTCAGGCAACTAAGCACGTGAGCATAGAGAAGAAAGGGCCAGCAGGCCACAATGGAGAGTACAAAACCAAACATTTTTTTTAAAAATTCATTCATGAGACATGGGTGTCACTGGCAGGCCAGCATTTATTGCCCATTCCTAGTTGCCCTTGTTCAGAGGGCAGTTGAGAGTCAACCACATTTCTGTGGATCTGTTGTCACATGTAAGCCAGACCAGTAAAGACGGCATTTCCTTCCCTAAAAGGACATTAGTGAACCAGATGGGTTTTTCCGACAATAGTTTCATGGTCATCAGTAGATTCTTAATTCCAGATATTTTTCATTGAATTCAAATTCCACCACCTACCGTGGTGGCCTTCGAACCCGGATCCCCAGAACATTGGTTGAGTTTCTGGATTAATAGTCTAGCGATAATACCACTAGGCCATTGCCTCCATTCAGCTTTCATCCCATGTTAATGAATGGACAAAGCGTTAGAAGCCAGATCGTTGGCTGGTTACCTTCTCCCTAACTAGAACCATTAATGCCAATACTTATCCTACCGAGCTGAGCTCAGTCAACTCAGCATGGCTTGACCCTGAAACATTTCTGGTCTTTGTGGTTCTGCTACTCATTGTCATAACCAGCAATGCCATTGGGGGAGCTGAGCATACATTATTAATAATATTGAATACTGCAACTTATTATCTTCTTTACGCAGAGAGTGGTTGGGGTGTGGAATGGACTGCCTGCAGTGATAGTGGAGTCAGACACTTTAGAAACATTTAAGCGGTTATTGGATAGGCACATGGAGCACACCAGGATGATAGGGAGTGGGATAGCTTGATCTTGGTTTCAGATAAAGCTCGGCACAACATCGTGGGCTGAAGGGCCTGTTCTGTGCTGTACTGTTCTATGTTCTATTATCCTCATAGGATTGCTGATGAATGTTTACAGAATACAGCAATTACTTACAACAATGTGATGTAGTATGTCTCACACTCCAACAGGTGGCATTCACAGACAAGACAACTTTATTTTTTTAACATTTTCTGGACATTTCATAAGTTTAAATAACTTCTCTCAACATTATCATACCCACAACTTATCCCCAGAAGAGATGACAACTGCTTTTTGTTGTCAGATCCAGTGTGTTGCACCCTGTGTCTGCGTGGGTTTCCTCCGGGTGCTATGGTTTCCTCCCACAGTCCAAAAGGCATGCTGGTTAGGTGCAATGGCCATGCTAAATTCTCCCTCAGTGTACCCAAACAAGCGCCAGGGTGTGGTGGCTAGGGGATTTTCACAGTAACTTCATTGCAATGTTAACATAAACTTAATTGTGACACTAATAAATAAATTTTAAACTTTAGTGCAAGAGTTAGACCAAGATCAAGCTGTCAATTTAATTTATCTTCAGGAAGTCATGACTAAATGACACACAACCAAGAGCTGAAAAGATATGATTGTGTTGAAAAAGGTAAGCACTCCGGGTTTGATGGTTGATCGCTATGGTGTCCTGCTGTAGTTTAAGATCAGAGGTAAAACAATCAACAGTTGACAATTGTATGAGCCAGTGCTTCACTTTCTGTTGGTGACCTTTCCTCTGTTGGCAAGTAGCCATTCACTACTAATGTAACAACCGTTGGTGTTGTCCAATGATGCACATTTATAAACCCATCAAATTCAATCTTTATACTTTGAGAAGCAAAAGATATTTTACCACCATTTTTCCTGCAGACAAAATCCTTGCCACAGTCAAGTAAAATAAAGAGAAAGCCAAATTTATTTAGGTTTTCAAAGACATCACTGGACTGAACTCCCCTAAAAGTAAACTCTGGCATATACGATGCCAACATCATGCAAACAGAACGACAACAAACACTATCAATTGAGTTACGGCATCCAGGGAGGCAACAGGCCAACATTCCTTGGTAAATATCTATTACAGTAACAGTTGTCTTTGCCTAAACATTGTAAAAGACTATTTTGTGCTTTGTCTGCAGTCATTTGTAAACTAAATGACCGAGGTAAATTTGATTACTTGTGGGATATTCACTGCAATTTTAGCACTCTTAGAAGACAGTACTGAGATGGCTGATGCACTTTTTCCACTGGGCTTGTATGGAAAATGTAAAGAATGCATACTTATGATTACAGCGACAACTTGTAATGTCCTGGACACCCTCATGGAGACCACACCTCTCAAAATATTGCACACCATAAATTACTGAATAACCTACTTCTTCATTGGCCTATTAACATTTCTGGATTCAAAGCAAGGCAGTTTAATCAGGGGGTTGATGTCACTGTGAATGATTTATGGTCCATGTAGTTTGGGAATATTTCCAATTTGCAGCAAAACCTTGTTATTGTCGATATGAAGTTAAACCATTTGAAATTTAAAGGTAATTTTCAGTAATTAAGGAACATGTAACTGAGAACATTGATGTATTCTGGATGGTATGTTTTAAAAGTAACTATTGTAATTGACTCTTCAAGATGATCCAAAGATAGTGAACATATGTGCTCTTTGTGACTTAGGTATTTTCTCCCTTTCCTCCAGAAAGCCTTATAAGTTCTGTCAACGGAGAATGATCAAAGACATTCTGACTTTCTGTAATCCAGGAACATGGAGTTCAATTTTAGCATCTTCAAAGTTACCCTGATTGGGATCACTGATGTCTGTCCCACACTGGGAAAGTAAATGTGGGACCTTCCCATTCTGTCTCACCCACCGAGCCATCAGGGAAGGAGTTGGCGAGTCATTTCACAATCATATTTGAATGCTGTGTTCACGTTTCATTCGCACAAAATTTAAAGCTAAATTCACTGATGATGCATTACCATTGGAAGGCTGATCTGAATGAGAGTTTAGGTGAGAGAATCTCACCCAAAGTGCTGTTGTAGACCTTTCTCCAACCTGTGTTCTCTTCAAGTGTGGCACCCTAGTGGGAATGTGTGGGGGAGGAGGCTCAAGGAATTCATTCTTCATACTATTTGTTAACACAATTTGGCCACAAACAGCATGGAATGACAGATGAGGAAATAGATACCTTGTAGATGGCTTTTTTTTGGTCTTTAAGAAATACGAACTCAACGCCTGACACCAGTGGCTGCAGAGCACAATTGGCAGGCAACAAGACACCCATCGCATTGCCAGGATGCAAAGGGCATTCTCATTGGCAGTAGAGAACATCATTGCTGCACAATGTGGAGAGGGTGCAGTCAGGGAGCCTTAAAACCTTGAAACTTTAAAAGTGATTGTTTGAATTCATGAAGTATCCTGGAAGTCTACTGAAGCACCGTGGAGCTTTTTAAATCCACTTTATCATCCACTGGACTTAAATTCGATAGAATGTCAAGCCCAAGTGTTGCATAATTATTGCTGTCATGTCACACACACCCCCACTCCATTTTGGAGTAAGATCCTGACTTTTCTCTGCTGTTGTGTTGTTGTTTTTGAATTGTCCTGAAATGAAATAGCTTCACAGTGCTTCAAAAGTGACACAACTGCAATCTTATCTAATAAAAATTAACGAACCCTTCTTTCTTTTGACTAATAAAGATGGACCTCTAGTGACATTGGAATAATTGCAGTACTCTTCCTATTATCTCTGTAGTTCCAATATTGTAACTATGGAGGAGAGATACTGAACCATCATATTAAAATTTCAACAACTGTGAGCTTAATTTACAATCTGTCATCCTGCAAGTATTTCTGCCCTTATATGGAACCGATTGCTGCTGAACAGTTCTCTAATTACAATTTTACAATGTAACATTTGTCCTATGAAAACATTGTTACAGTAACACCCGATATTGTCCTTGCTGGGATTTATTTAACTCCACAATGAAAATGATTCTCATTAGGACTGATGACCCAAAGTGCCTTTATTCAGGATAATAAGCTTGAAATATTCTTTCATGCAACAGGAATGAAGATGGCAGCAAGCAGGTATGAATGAATACCAATAGCGCAGCAAAAAAATATAAAAATTAAAGTTTTGGCACTTTAAATTAGAAGTGAATACTCATTACTTTTTCAGTGTTTGGGTTATCCATTATTCATATGCTTCGTTTTGTGTTAGTGGAAGAATATTTCACCAATACATTAGGTGACACACAGAATCCTGTTCATAATGTTACCCATTGGTTTTAATTAATACAGAAGAAAGTTCAGTATTAAAATCCTTACCACTGCACCACATAATAGATAAGTGTAGAAAAACAAAGGAGGATAGGGCAAATGAATGCATGGCTGTAGAGATGGTGCTGGAGGAGGGCTTTAGATCTTGTGAGATTGGGATTAGTTCTGAGGGAAGGTGGGACCTGTACAGGCCAGATGCGTTACACCTAAGCAGAGCTGGAACCAATTTTCCTGTGGGCAAATGTATTAGTGCTATTGGGGAGGGCTTAAGATAACTTAGCAGGGGTGTGAGAACCAAAAGGTAATAGTAGAGAGTAATACCAAGTTGCAAAGAGTATTAGAGGGACAGATGGTATGAGAGTAGGAGTTAGTAAAGTATTTGGTGAGTTCAGCATAAGAAATAAAGTAATATAGTGAAAATTAGGGTTACAGTGTGTGGATGTGAATACATGGAATGTAGGAAGTAAGATTGGTGAGTTGCAGACACAGATAGCCACATAGGCATGTGATGTTGCAGTGATAAGAGAGACCTGGCTCAAAGAAGGGCAGGACTGGATATTAAACATTCCTGGATACAAGGAAGGAAAGAAAGGAGGAGTAGAGGCAGTATTGATTAAAGAGAGCATTGCAGTGCAGGAGAGAAAGAGAGAGAGAAAGAGAGAACATCCCAGAAGGGTCAAGGACAGAATCTATTTGGCGAGAGCTAGGAACAAAAAAGGTACAATACATTATTGATGTAGTCTATTGGCCATCAAATATTGGGAAAGATGCAGAGGAACAAATTTGAAAGGAAATTACCGAGAAGCGCTAGAATTAGAAAGCAGGTTTAATTGGGAACTTTATCTGAATATAGACTGGGGATATTAGTATTGTAAAGGGCAGAGTGTGGCAAGAGTCGCTATTGCATGTTCAGAAGCATTTTCTCCAGCAGTATATTTCTAGTCTAATGAGAAAGAAGGCACTGCTGGGCCCGGTTCTTGTGATGTGGGCCAAGTGGATCAGGTGTCAATAGGAGAACATTTGTATCATAATGTTTAGGTTGTCTATGGAACAGGACAAGGAACACTTCAGAGTACGAATAATGAATGGGGTAAAGCCAACTTCAATTGGGTAAGAATGGAAATAGTGCAGAAAAATTGGAATCAAAGATGAGTAGCCAATACTGTAATTGAACAATGGACTGCCTTTACACAAGAGGTAGCATCGCTTCCCTGCCTTTTCTATGATCTAGCATCAGATGAAGCCCAAGATCGGATGCAATGTCTTGTTTTGTCAGCTTGGATCTTCTTTGTCTCCGTTGTGGGGATTATGAATTGGACTCAATTTGAATTTGGTTTTTGGAGCAAGCAAGGAGATGGATTTGGGTCTGCCCGGTCCACTCTGCGCATGTAACTTTAAGAATGGAGTATTTTTAAAAAAAATAAGAGGCAGTTAAAGTACAGTCAAGGTATATTCCCACAAAGGGAAAAGATAGGATAGACAAACCCAGAGCTCCCTGGCTGACAAAAGAGTAGAGATTAAGATGAAGCAAATAAAGAGACATTTTTTTCTCTCAGGGGGTTGTTAAATCTGTGGGATTCTCTTCTGCAGAAAGAAGTGAAGGCTGGGTCATTGAATATATTCAAGGCTGAGTCCAATAAGTTTTTGACTGACAAGGGAATCAAGGCTTATAGGAGACTGACAAGAAAACAAAGTTGAGGCCACAATCAGATCAGCCACGGGGCTGGATCTTATGGCCACACCCCATGGCTGTTTTGGGTCGGGGGGGGGTACATAAAATATGACAGGTGTCTATACTGGACGTGAAATTAGTCTTGGACAGTTGCACAAAATGATAGTGAATCAGCCACCCATTTTACACCCCATTGAAGTCAATGTAAAAACATTGGGCAGAGTGTGACATAGGCAGCTAATTCACTATTGCCCATTTTACTCTCCATCGCCAGTGACTTTGGCCAGCCAAATGTAGTTTAATACTGTGAGCACAGATTGTGAGCGCCCCTAAAACAGACATTAAATTTGTTTCCTCGTATTGTTAATGTTGTCCATTCCTGCAATATATATACACACCTTTCCTCTAAAGCATTTCAGGTGTTTTCTCTCAGCATGTAGAATGAATTTATAAAACTAATTGCAGTTGCTTAACTTCATTATCCATGGAATAAATCACATAGTTAAAAGGGTAAACTTTTTCCCATTACTGGAAATCATCAGTTTCAAAATAGACAAACAAATGTAATTGCTAGCAAATGCTCTTTTTGTACCTGTACTCAAAAACATTGTAAAAGTAGTAGTGCATATCAGAATAAAGCATGATCACGTACCTGATATAATAGGATCCCAAAGATAGTACAGTCAGTCAATATTCCAGAGCAGGTCACAGCAATAGCAAGAAAGAAAATATGAAAAAATATATTAGTGGGGACTTGCAATAAAATTATTTCCACATTCTTTCAAGCTATTTACATAAAAGTTACACACTGAGGAAGAAATTTTGCCTGGAATTTCAGTGGGACTTCTCAGAGTGAGATCAGCAAAACTACTGAAGAACTGGCAGAGACAGCTAGGGACAGCCAGTTGCCAGCCATTATACAGGATCTCTGCCAAACTCTTGCCTAAGATACAGCTGGAGATTGGGTGGACCCTAGAAATTCAGGGCTGTTCTGTTTATTCAGTAACACAATCAGAAGCAGATTCCATATTGTGTACAAGGTTTAGCTCAAACACCGCCTGAACGTTTCATTAAAATGATTTTGCTCCAACATTTCACTAATCCTGAGGCACAAGTATACTAGAATAATACCAGGATACTTTTGGAGTTTGTCTTGATATAGCATGCTAATATTTTGGTCTATAGGTTAGCGTTTTATCCAGTGGATATTATTTTCCGTCCATTAATTAAAAGTATGCTATTGAAAAAAAAAATTAAAATTGGAATTGGCTTCTCTGCCCCTTAGGAACGGACATTTGTAAAATTGTCTCTTATGCGTTTACTGTTTGATATTTTTCACATCAAAAAGCAAAATCCAAACTACATGTCACAGCCATCCCGTTAGTTATTCT
This sequence comes from Mustelus asterias, assembly GCF_964213995.1. NCBI lineage: Eukaryota > Metazoa > Chordata > Chondrichthyes > Carcharhiniformes > Triakidae > Mustelus > Mustelus asterias. The sequence continues at coordinate 85,318,967 of NC_135801.1, forward strand.
CTCATCCCACACTCCCCTTGCCAAAAACAAATCGTACTTAAGGCAAGAAAGTGGTCATTTGGCCTCACAAGAGATGCAAATTAAAAGAAATGGCTGGTATGTGTTTATGTGGTGACCTCTGTGCTGTTTTGCTACAGTTCAATTAACTTGTTTTGTTTAGGATCTAGGAATTCAGTTGCCATCAACTTCATGCCTTATGCAGCACTTAAAATTGACTAAAAAGCACCTTCAGAAACATATCTAGAGTAAGTTTTACTTTGCAAGTTTAACTCAACAATATACTGCAACAATTATCTACTGTGATTTTCCATTTTACACTAACATTATTTTCTTGTCCACATGCTCCATTTGATAAAGATGACTTTCAAATTCATTGCAGATGAGGGGCTTTGACGTTGTGCTTCAGGGGCTGCCTGAACCAACATTGGAATTAATTTACAAGATGAAGCTATTTTATATTCGAGTGCTGCAGCATTTGGTCAGATTCCATTCTGATGGGATTGATGTTGCCTTTCTCTTGCATGAAAACAAACTTTGGTCAATCATAACCCATTAGCAATGTGTGCAGGCCAGGGCAAACAATTGCCTATATACTGGCATTAAAGGTTGAATTTTCTATCTGTATATAGCTGATCTGGAGACTCAAGTACTGAGAGGGCACATCAGGGAATCATGCATTCTATGTATAGAAGATCAGGTACTACATGTACAATTTCCTGCTTTGCACTCCCGACAGGTAGGGCTTCACTCCAGGAGCTGGAAAATGGAACACTTAACTTTCAGTTGTCAATTTTTCTCTGGGTGGCCACTTTGATATCTTGCAGGGCAGAAAGAGATTGGTGCATGTACATGGAGTTCAAGCACCCAACTGAAAAATGAGTTCGCTCCGGTTAGACTATACATACAAACATACACGCAATTGGCTGCAAGAAGACACTTTATAATCCTGAAACCAAAAGAGAAAATGCTGGAAAATCTCAGCAGGTCTGGCAGCATCTGTAAGGAGAGAAAAGAGCAGACATTTCTAGTCCAGATGACCCTTTGTCAAAGCTAATTCTTAGAAGGAAGCCTAGAAAAAGGTTTTCATCATTGAAGCCACATTTGACAAAGGGTAATCTGGACACGAAACGTCAGCTCTTTTCTCTCCTTACAGACGCTGCCAGACCTGCTGAGATTTTCCAGCATTTTCTCTTTCTGTTTCAGATTCAAGCATCCGCAGTAATTTGTTTTTATTCATGTTTATAGTCCTCCCTTCTTAATGAAAAAGTTACACAGAAGTTCATATATATATATATTATATATCACACTAAAATATATGTCTTGTTTTTAACAAATCCAGCTTAACCATTGATTTCCTATTTCTCGATGGATACCTCCGATCGTGACCCAAACGTCCAGAACTTGGGGGGGAAGGATCCTGATCCAGTTTGGACTGAGTCTGAGAAAAGGTTTTCTCCAACAAAGACTGGTTTGGGCCTTTACATTTTATCAGACATGTCTATCAGATTTGGACCTGAACTGGTTTCAGGCACAACTTGTGTTGTGTGATTATTGATGCTCAGCTGATATGCCAACTATTCAATTAATCAGATTTATTTGATTTTTCTCAACTTCCTTCTTCTTCATGAACTGTTGAAGCTAAAACATGATCTGTGTGGACAAACTTAATCTTTCCACCACCAAACATCTTGACCAAACATGTGCAAGGACCACATGCTTCCATGACTTTTCCACTACTTATGGTCTTTCTTCACCTTTCTGTTCTCTCACTCTGCCCCTTCATGACTCTCTTTCTGCATGAATTGTTTCTCTCCCACTAGCTGTGCTAAAAGTGGCTTCAACTATGAAAACCGTTTTCTAGGCTTCCTTCTAAGAAAAAACTCAGCTGGTAATCTGCCGGTAGCAACGTGAGGTGTGTTACAACAAATAAACAAAAACGTTGCCAGTTTGTGATTCAATGACAGTGAACATTTCTTCTAATTTATATCTAGCATTTGTTTAACAAGAATAACTTATCAATTTGTACTGTGCACACCGCTGCTCCATTTGAACCAGGATGAACCATTGTATGTTTTATCCCATTCACTCTCATAAATTTTATAAACTCTTCTGAACAAAATTGTGGTTCGTTGTTGGACATTCTGGGAACCCATAAGCAGCAAACAACCCACACAAAACATCTAGAGTTTTGTTAGTTGTTTGATTAATCAGAAACCATCAACCCTCTTCTAATGGCTATCTCTGATTTGATTTATTATTGTCACATGTATTAGTACACAGTAAAAAGTGTTGTTTCTTGCGTACTATACAGGCAATGCATACCATTCATAGAGAAGGAAAGGAGAGAGTGCAGGATGTAGTGTTACAGTCATAGCTAAGGTATAGAGAAAGATGAATTTAGTGCGAGGTAGCTCCATTCAAAAGTCTGATGGCAACAGGGAAGAAACTGTGAATCAGTGTTGCCCTTCAAATTCTGCAAAACCTATGTGCTGTCTCAGCCACACTCTAGCTGGCCATTTCCATGGTTGCAAAGGTACCGATGGCAGCTGTTTTCCTACAGCTTGACATGCTCCACACTGGTTCACTGTGTCCGCTATGTCCTTATCTAACCCTGGCCACCAAAGATAGCTTCTCGCTAAGCACTTTGTCAAGCTCATTGCTAAGTGTTGATCATGAAGATCAGATAACAACTAAGATCTGTACTTTTCAGTATTTACAACTCTGGCTCCCCACAACCTTTATCAATGGATAACTCATTCTGACATATAAAAATGGCCCGATTTGTAACTCCAGAATCTTTGTTGGCCACCCATCAAAATCTATCTGGGTGAGAGATACAGGCCAGCAGGAGAAATAATATTTTTAAAAGAAGTGTAAAAGCAAAAGGACAGAAAAGGTACTCGTGAATGCAGGAAGAAAAGTGTAAAGAATAGGCAGTACGAAGAAGGAACACAAAATAGGGCCACATACCAGCAGGGGAGGTAGGGATAGAGAGCTGATGGAAACAAGAAGAGGAGGTGATGGCAGCAACAAAAAAGTGGATGGCAACATTGGAAGAGGTAATGGCAGCAGATGAAGATAGCAAAACCACATTGTGAGGGATAATGGCAGATGGTACTGGGAAGATGCCAAGATCAAGGGAGAGAGAGTCAGGGTATGACTACAAAAGGTGCTGGCAGCAGGAGATAGAGCAGTGATAGCAGCAGATGAAATTAGAAGTGACAGTTGAATGAATAAAAGGAGCACAGTATTGAGAAATAAAAAAAAGAAAATTGACACTATGTCAAGTCTATTGATTGGAGAATATCATAATTGGGAGCAGCAGCATGTTGGTTGCAGACGTTGAGAAGCATAAAGTAGGAATTGATCTGTAGTCAGATGAGCACCAATCTTCACTGGTGTTTATGGGAATGAATAGTAACCCTGTAAAGTGTGTGTGTGCGGAGTGAGGATGTTGACAGTGAGCTATCGGTCTTCACTGTCATTACCCCTGAAGGCAAGGCAGCCAGCTGAAACTGAAGCAACTGAACTGCATCTGGAAACATGACAAGTGAATGAAGGGGCCAGCGAGGCAATTGGTCTGACACACATTGCCTTCAAATGCACATGCTGCCTCTGGAGGTGTGACAGATGTGGACAGCTGAGGCTTAATTTCAGGTTGGATTTTGGGCTTCATGATTGGGACATGCGCTGGCAAAATACTTTCGATTGTTGAATTTTAACTAATTTCAACCCCTAAGATTCTACATATTTTGAGCTGAAAAATGAGCATTAAAATCTGCTGGCACTCATCAATAATTTCCAAAGTTAAGGCCTACATAAGAACAAAGAACAAGATTATGTCTTTCCTTCTATTTCACAAAGTTTGGCAACGTATCTTGAAAGCCCAACAGTGTGTATAAATGTTACCTTTAAGATACACATTTTTAAATTATCATCATGGGACTCAAGTACAGGATACTATTAACACAAGTGCTGTTGTTGGCAATTCCATTGTGATTGTTGCAGATAAGTAATGCTCATGTATTAGGATTGAAGCTGTTTAGCATGTGTTTTCTGTGCCAATAACAACTTCATGAAATATTAATTCATTCTCCTGGATGTGTATTTTGATACCTCATCATGGGTATTTAGGAGAAGTTCAAACCATTCAAGGAGAAAAGATAAATTTGCAAATAGATAGACAATGGAAGATTGCTTGATGAAACCCAAATCAGCGCATCACTGAAACCAACTACCTGGCTGATGCTGCCTTAATCTGCTATGAAGTGGAAGAGGTTTCATCTTTCTAAGTTACACTTAACCTGAAAGCATGATAATACCACTATGCACTTGTACTCTTGTCAAGTACATGTTGTAACCCTGAAAAATGAATTATGATATGTGCCTTGGGTTAAGATCAACTAATGCCATGAGCTAGTTTGATTTCGATACTGTTACCATAAGAAACATTAATAATTTCTACTGAAAGCATTTAACAGTAACAGTTGTGTAGAGTTAGATGCTTCTAACCAGCAGGGATTTCCTCAAAGTTTCTACAGTTTTGCCATCTTAGATTTGTCAGAAGTTCGGCAGAAATCCTATTTATATGCATAAACCTGGTTTCTGCTAATCTGCTATTGAAATTGCATTGATTGATTGGGAGAAATTCCCAACAAGTTTATTGAATTGTGTGGCATTACTTTGAATTCTCCCAAGTGTGCTAAGAGTTGATTAGAAACCTTTACAATACTGCATTACACTCACATTCACAGCCGATTTAAGTGAGTCTGTGCATACAGAGCAATTCCCGAACCAAGGCAAATCGCATGTAAATTCCTAGATTCGAATGGTGGATCTTAATTTCAATTATTTCTATCAAATTCAGAATTCTGTTCTTCCTACAGTTGCAGTACAAGCCCAAGGATCACAGTGCCCTCATTTTAAGTAATTAACATGCCTGGATAAATCAAAATGCATGTTTCTATTTTTGCACTGCATTCTGATGAAGGTTCACACACAAAATCTTAACCTAAATCTTTCTTTCCGATCTTGAGTTTTCTGCATTTTCTTTTTTATTTCAATACTTGTTACTTATTCTTTTTATTTCCATTCACTTCAATTTTGACAAAAGGACATATAATCCCCAGTATCATCCACCATTTCCTGGCATCAAATTCACCAGGCCTTTTTTTTGCAGTGGCACCAAGTGCATCTCTAATATCAAAAGTCTCTAATATCTCGCAAGACACTTTGGTCTTAGCAATTGTGATAATTAAAATTCTGCGCTTTTTTTAAAGGAAACCAGCTTAATGCTATAGTATCTTTTACCAGTTTTGCCATTTGATCTTTGAAAGTTACACCTCTGACCTGACAAGTTAGAGCAAAGATCATCCTTGTGGGACATCTATGTCACAGGCTGCAGCTCCCCAGCTAGAGAATCCCAACCATCCGGCCTACGTGACAAGATATAACAGCTGAGGCGTTGAGCTCCATCTCTTTAACAGACACTTTTTATTCATCACCCTCAAGAACAAGAGAGATGAAACACTGAAAGATGAGCAGCTGCTGTCAAGGCCCAGTCCTTTTTAAAGAGGCAATTCCGATCGCTCACTTGATTACAAGAACCTTTTGAACCTCTGGCATCACTGACACATTGCAGTCAGCGTCTAGCAGTCCAAGAGTTTCATCAGGTTAGAATTTATTTTACTGGTAGTTTTACACCCAAGGTATGTTACTCCTATTTTTTTCCCCATCCATCTGGTCTCAGCCCCATTGCTAAGAGGATGGCTTGGACAGGCCTTTCCCAGAGGATTGAACCCTCCCTCTGGCTACCCACTGTCAGGTTTGAATTACTGCTCAGCTCACACTCTAATGTCTGCTTTTCCCTCCTATCTCCAAGTGGCAGGGTGGTTAGCATTGCTGCCTCACAGCGCCAGGGACCCTGGTTGGATTCCCGGCTTGGGTCACTGTCTGTGTGGAGTCTGAACATTCCCCCCGTGTCTGTGTGGGTTTCCTCCCACAGTCCGACAGATGTGCGGGTTAGGTGCATTGACCGTGCTAAGTTCGCCCTCAGTGCACCCGAACAGGCGCCAGAGCGACTAGGCGATTTTCACAGTAACTTCACGGCAGTATTAATGTAAGCCTACTTGTGACACTAATAAAAATATTTTTTAAAAAGATAGCTCAACCTCTGCTCATCATTCCCCAGCTCGGGACTGAGAAATATGGGGATCAAGGTTGCCTTATCCCAAACGTGTGTTCGAGCTTCAAACTGTTTTTTTTGGTTGTGATTTTCTTATCTCCATTACCAGACTTGCAATTGCTTCTGTGAGCCTCATTTCCCGAAACTCATACCTGTAGGGCACGTAGGGCTCTGCTGTCAGCAGTGCTCTGTTCTGGTTATTATCACTCCAATGGATCTGAACTTTGCTCACAACATATTTAAGCAGTTAACTAAGCAAGGTAGTGCCACAAGAATGACACTGACCTGATTTTTCAGAAATACAACTGCACAGTTCTATGAATAGCTAATGTCATTTGATAAGCTCCAGTCACAGTCATTGAATCTGCAAATGATTAAAAGGGTCGAACTGTCTGAATCACTCACATGCAACAAATAATGACTACTGTAAACTGCCATTCAAACAAGATAAAAACCCAGACATGGAGCAACGGCTGCACTTCAAGTTCAATGTAGTTGTTGATATTGATTTCCTCCTACTCCGTACACCAAGAATGCTGGAGATAAATCTGTAGCTTTACATTTAAAGATGTTTAGAGTCTGCTTGAAATGCTTTGAGCTTGACTGATGTTGGAAGTCTATTGGAAATATAGATTTCACAACATCTTTTCATATATCCCAAAGGAAGACAAAAAGTGAGCAAAGAAATCAATGATCTGAAGTCATCAGTCTTATGGCTGAGAAAGCACACAATGTTCTGTCCAATCTCCAGCTGTAACTTTGATGGGAAACCAGCAGAACCTCAGAGATATGGTATAAACAGTCATTTTTCCAGTTTATAAGAACTCTCTGGGACTTTGCTATTCTCCCAATGAGGTCACGATGGGGGATAAAATGGAGAAGCCCACGGAATTTTAGTGTCAATGAATCAGATCTTTGCCATGAAATCATGTAAAATGGAATGCAATCGGTATAAAATTCAGCAGAGATATAAAACAGCCTGCCAATTCACCATTATGTCTTTTACATTATTTCATGAAATCAGGGAGAGGCAGTGGCATAATGGCATCGTCATTGGACTAGTAATCCAGATACCCAGGGTAATGCTCTGGGGATTCGGGTTTGAATCCCACCACAGCAGATGGTGAAATTTGAATTCAATAAAAAATCTGGAATTAAAAGTCTATGACTCTGAAACTATTGTAATTGTAAAAATCCATCTGGTTCACTAACGTCCTTAGGGGAAAGAAATCGGCCGTCCTTACCTGGTCTGTGACTATATGTGATTCCAGCTCCATAGCAATGTGGTTGACTCTTAAATGCCCTCGGGGATGGGTAATAAATGCTGGCCCAGCCAGCGACACCCACATCCCATGAATGCATAAAAAGAAAAATGATCTCTATAGTTTTATGGGTAAGCTGAATACCACTAGCAGAATATGGCTTTTGGCTAACAATGATGCAACATGAAACGAAAGTCATGTCACTTGGAAGAATCTTAAAGCGAAATACCCCTGGGTGGTCTCAGTCTAGTTCCTTATTTATAGTCCACAGCATACAAGTTGCCATAATTTAGAATGCCTGTCTCATTATTTGGACAATATTCATCCCAGTGGCTGCAGATTAGCAAGTTGGGTGGAAAAAAAGGAAAGGTTATTCTGGTCCAGGAAAAGGAACCATAGAGCTGCAGAATATTGGCCTGGATTTTACATCAATGTTTTTTTGTTTGCACCGAGAGATGTTTATCCTTTTAAAATAAAACAGGCTGAATTTAATGCCAGGAACCATGGCGCTGGATCCACTTAAGCACAAGAAGAAAAACCTCCTCAGATCAGAGGTGGAAGATGCTGACATGGGAATCCCAACCTCCAGCAGTGGGATGTCAATTAGGTTCATGAATCAACTAATTGAAACGTATTATCCCAAAGCCCACTGCAATTTAGTGGTGGCTCAGGGATTGGAGGGAGATTGCGCACCTTCAGAAGGCTGCCCAACAAGCCTTGCCAGGCTTACCAGCGGCCTCCTGGGATGGGGGTCCCTTATTATTAGACATCCTGTGCCCAATCGAGGGATCCAACATTGGGAGGAGGGGCTGGTCAGTTAAAAGTCACCCCTGCCCTGACCTCTGATGACCCTCCTTGCACCAATATGCTGTGACTCTCACTCCGTGATCCCCATCCTGCCTTCACTCACCATAGAACCATAGAAAATTACAGCTCAGAAACAGGCCTTTAGGCCCTTCTTGTCCGTGCCGCACCATTTTTTGCCTAGTCCCACTGACCTGCACTTGGACCATATCCCTCCACACCCCTCTCATCCATGAACCCGTCCAAGTTTCTCTTAAATGTTAAAAGTGACCCCGCATTTACCACTTTATCTGGCAGCTCATTCCACACTCCCACCACTCTCTGTGTGAAGAAGCCCCCCCTAATATTCCCTTTAAACTTTTCTCCTTTCACCCTTAACCTTTGGTCTGGGATCTCAAGATGATATGAAACTCTGTTGGGTGCATTGCCGTCAGCTGGCATTGACAACCATCTACAGCTGCCAGCCGCCTTGGCAACTGGAACCACCAGTGCCTGGAACCTCAATTGTAGGGAAGGCCCAGTGGTGGCCTCTTTCAGACCTCCTCCACGGAACCGGAGGGGGGGGTGGTTTCTGCATTTTCTCTGACCAGTGGCTAAAACCATCGGTTTGACAGAATCCCAGCAAATGGGGATGCAATATCCTGGCCTATATGACTGTTTCATCAATCTACCTAAAATTCATAACATGTGCTACTTGTTATATTTTGTGCCACGAAGGGCAAATTTTTCAAAGGCTTCCCACTTGCAACCTGCTGAGTTGCGAGTCCATATAGGGCATTAATAATTTACAATTGCTTCTTTTGAGGCTGTTTTGAAATAATAGTATAATGTTTGCTTCACCACTGGGATGGACAGGTGGGGATTGAGAAAATAGAAGCAGAATTACATTTTTAAAAAAGCACACTCGCAGCTGATGCAATAAATGCAACTGTGGATGGAAGTAGATGACAGTTGAAGAATGTTTGGTTTTGAAAGCCTGTTCTTTCTTTGCTGACCCCACATAACTGAACGATAAACATCCCAATGCAAATCAGATGTCTTGTAAAATGGCTGATAAATGATGGGAAGACATGCTAAAAATGCTGCCTTTCATAGACATGCAGAATCTACTTTCAGCAAATGCTCAACCACGGGATCATTAACAACACTGAGCAAATTCACGATCGAGGACAGCTCTGAACTGGACTGAACTCCTACATCAACAGATACAATGCAAGATTGTAGTATTTAAGGAGCATGAGAATCAGTACTCATAAACACAGGCAGAAAGTAGGATTGATGAAATAGTTAACGCATGAGTCACGGCAATGAAACACAAGAGATGCCGCCAAGCTTTGAAATTCGTGGCCGATCTTTAATTCACATTCTTTATTTTCACTTTTTGAAGTTCGAGAGGATAAGCTTTGACAGTTTTGAGCCTTGAAAATAACAGAGCAATAGTAAAATGATAGATGTAAAAAAAAAGAGCCTGGTTTTTCAATTATTTTTCAATTATGGTGCCAAATCTAAGACTTAACATTACAAACACTATGTTAAAAATACAAGTTGACATGTAAAATAATTGATTCTATGAACTACTTGTCCTCTGTGGATCCAAAGTTCATTGCTATCTATTGTTTAGGAAGTCCTACAACAATTCTAATAGGTGGCAGATCTGTGATAATTAACTTACGAGATACAAATTTATAGTAGCAGAGGATGCTTTTAATTTTATTGGATAGCAGAAACCTATTTCATGCCATTTAGAATTATGCACTGAAACACTGCACTCTTCAATATATAGCTCAAACAATTTCCAATATGCAATAAAAGGCATAGGTCTGGAAATTCCTGAGTATTTTTGCTGGCAGAGCAAAATTTCTGCTCGTCTAAATCATGTTCATATCCAATTAACTCGGCATCCCTCTGGCAGAAAAGAGCATCCAATATCTGGCAACGCCAGGCCACTGAAGAAAGAAATGCCAACAACCTGCATTTAATGCCATGTGAGGAATAAACAAAGATTGTAACAACCTTTAAAATCTACAGCAGAGCAGTGGGGGGGCATTGAAAAAGGAAATAGGGAGGGTGCAAGCCCAGCATTTTCCCTCTAGGGTGATGGGGAGGAGTAACAAGCCCAGAGAAACATGGATGACCAGAGATATTCAGGATACAATGAAAAGGGAAAGAAAGTCTTTTAAAAAGTACAAGCAAATTAGTTGAGGCTTTAGTGAGGTGTAGAAAGTGCAGGGTGGAGCTTAAGAAAGCAATTAGGAATGCAAAGAGGGAATATGAGAAAGCTCTGGCTGACAAAAGTAGGGAAAGTCCCAAGATATTCTATAAGGATATTAATGGGGAGAGGATAACCAGGGAAAGAGTAGGGCCCATTAGAGATCAAGGGGGCAATCTGAGTGTGGAGCCAGATGGCATTGGTAGAATGTTGGATGAATACTTCACATCTGTCTTCACCCAAGAGAATGAGGACAATGGTATGGAATTCAGGGAGAGAGACTGTGAGGTCCTTGAGCAAATTGAAATAGGGAAAGACAAGGTACTAGAGGTGTTGGCAGCCTTAAAAGTGGATATATTTCAGGGTCCAGATGAATTGTGCCCTAGGCTGCTATGGGAGGCAAGGGAAGAGACTGCAGATAATCTGACCCAAATTTTCTATTCCTCTCTGGCCACAGGGGAGGTGCCAGATGGACTGGAGAACAGCTAATGTGGTTTGACTATTTAAGGAGGCTCGTAGAGATAAATCAGGGAACTAAAGACCAGTGAGTCTCATGTCAGTGGTAGGGAAACTATTAGAGAAACTTCTGAAGGAGGGCATCTGTCTCCAATTAGAGAGGCAAAGCTTGATCAGGGATAGTCAGCATGGTTTCGTCAGAAGGAGGTCATGCCTAACAAATTTGATTGAATTTTTTGAGGAGGTGACCAGGTGTGTAGATGAGGGTAGTGCAGTCGATGGAGTTTATATGGATTTCAGCAAAGTCTTTGACAAGGTCTCACATGGGAGAATTGTAAAGAAGGTAAATTCACATGGAACACAGGGTAATTTGATAAAGTGGATTCAAAATTGGCTCAGTAGGAGACAGAGGGTGATGACAGAAGGCTGCTTTAGTGACTGGAAGCCAGTGTCCAGTGACGTACCACAGTGATCTGTGTTGGTTCCCCTATTATTCGTCATTTATATAAATGACATTGTTGACTATGTGGGGGTAGGATTAGTAAGTTTGCGAATGTTACAAACATTGGATGGGTGGTTAACAGTGAGGTGGAATATCTTGGGCTGCAAGAAAATATAGATGGAATGGTCAAATGGGCAGATAAGTGGCAGATGGAATTTAACCCTGAAAAAAGCATGAGGTGATACACTTTGGAAGAAGTAATCTGGCAAGAAAGTACTCATTGAATGGTAGGACACTAGGAAGTTCTGTAGAACAAAGGGACCTTGGCGCGTTTGTCCACAGATCTCTGAAAGCAGAAAGGCATGTTAGTAGGGTAGTGAAAAAGGCATTTGGGACACTTCCCTTTATCAATCGAGGCATAGATTAAAAGAACAGGGAAGTCATGTTGGAGTTGTGTAGAACTCTGGTGGGGCCTGAGCTAGAATACTGTGTGCAGCTCTTGTCACTACATTATTCGGAAGGATGTGATTGCACTAGAGAGGGTGTAGAGGAGATTCACCAGGATGCTGCCTGGGATGGAAGTTATGAAGTTATGAAGAGAGGTTGTGTAGGCTTGGGTGGTTTTCGTTGGAGCAGAGAAGACCAAGGGCCGACCTGATTGAGGTGTACAAGATTATGAGAGACGTGGACAGAGTGGGATAAGGAGCAACTGTTCCCCTTAATTAAAGGGTCAGTCACGAGGTGACATAGGTTCAAAGTGAGGGGCAGGGGGTTTAGGGAGGGATATGAGGAAAAATGTTTTTCCCCCAGAGGGTTGTGATGGTCTGGAATGCGCTGCCTGGGGGGGGCAGGTTACCTCACATCCTTTAAAAAGTATCTGGATGAGCACTTGGCACATTATAACATTGAGGGCTATGGGCCAAGTGCTGGCAGTTGGGATTAGGTGGGAGTTCAGGTGTTTCTGATGCGTTGGTGTGGACTCGATGGACTGAAAGGCCTCTTCAGTGCTGTATGCCTCTATGAACTCTGGCCTGGAAGTTGGGAAAGGAAGTATGGGAGTCTGTGGCTTCAGTGAGATTGTAAAAATGCATTCCATTTGCTTTTTCTAATCTTCCAGTGTATTCGTCAATCTCTTCACTAGATATCACCTTCCTGTTAAATTAACTATGTAAGTTACAAAATAAAGCGTACTATTTCTCTTCGCTCAGATACCACAGGTTTAAATAAAGCGGAGAATATCTCTAAAGAGTGAGACCTTGCTGCATCTTGTACCTCTGCCAAAACTGAAGACTGTTCCCCACCCCATCATTCTCCTTCTCTCTTGCATTCAGCAGTCTAGAGAAATCCATTAGAGGAGGCAGAAATAATGCAAATGAGGAACTGACTCGCAATGAAACACAACAGATGCAGATGTGGAAGTGGACCTTGGATGGCACGGTAGCAATGGTTAGCACTACTGCCTCTCAGTGCTAGGGACCTGGGTTCGATTCCTAGCTTGGGTGACTGGGTGGAGTTTGCACATTCTCCCCGTGTCCCTGGGTTTCCTCCGGGTGCTCCGGTTTCCTCCCACCGTCCGAAAGACATGCTGGTTAGGTGCATTGACCATGTTAAATTCTCCCACAGTGTACCCGAATAAGCGCTGGAGCGTGGCGACTAGGGGGTATTCGCAGTAACTTCATTGCAGTGTTAATGTAAGCCTACTTGTGACACTAATAAGTAATTTATTTAAGTACAGGACTATGTAACAAAGCTTCATACCCAAGAGTGTGATGTCACCAGCTTCCAGAATTCCCCAATTTAGAGACACAAGTCAGGAAACAAAGACCAAAGTGTTAAGACAACGGGGATTCCGTGTTAAGACAGCGCAGAAGAGAAAAGACCAAGGATTTTCATTTCCATAGAACCCATCACCATCTCAGTACGTTGCAAATTGCAGCCAATGAAATACTTTATTCAGAGTGTGTTGTGATGCAGGGTTGTGAGTGAAGAAGGATGGAAACAATGAGATGGAAGGTGAGATAATCCCTGAGTTCTGACATCAGGAGTTATGATGATGAGGAAAGACTGAACAAGCTGGGTGGGAACTCTTTTCTCGAGAAAAGAGGAAAACAGAGGAGGAGAATTAGAATCTCATTAAAGGGCTTTCCCGTCGTATGTTCCCCCTACATTGGGACATGATGGCACCAAAGCACGATTCGTGCCAGCGAGTTTCCGAATTCCAATCTTCCAACCACCTCGCCAGTGGAGGTGTGGGAAACTCAGCGGGCCCTAGGAAGCTCATTTTAATACATTAGCGTGTCTATCATCACACACAGCTGCAACGGACATGCTGGTCAAGCAGGCGATTGACCTTTTGGAAATGGGGGTCAGGTGTCTTGACCAGCCAGGGGATGCCCTACAATATACCCCCAGAGGGCTTCCCGCATCATTGCAGTCTGCTGTGCTCTCCACAATTTGGCACTGCAGAGGGGAGACCACTTGGACCTGGAGGAGATGGAGAAGCGCCACTTCACCTCTGATGTGGAGGATGTTGAGGAGGGTGGTGACGGTGCCCACACAGAGTTGGAGGCAAAGGAGCCCTGGAAATGGACAGGGGCCGGCCGGGCCAATGTGCTTAGGATGGACTCATAGTGCCTCGCTTCGGGATCGAGCAGGAGTAGGGAGCGAAGAGCTCTCCCAACATGAGAACTAACATCTCATCAGTAACATGGTGCCAGCAGTATGCTCCCATACTGTTGAGTGGTCTCTGCAGGAGAATGATAATGACTTGCATTGACAGCAGAGCGATGCTTCTCTCATCCTCAGTGATGTGTCTTACTCCAGCCTGGCAGAGAGGTTAATGTGTCCTGCCTTCGAATGGGCTTATCATCGGGCGCAGAAATGCAGGATGCACAGCATCAGCTATAATACGTCCCACCGGGGTACTGGTGTTCACACCCATCTTATAACCAAGGTGGGGAGCCTGGCAGCGCCTTAAATTAACTGGGCACTGTTCTGTGTTACAAATATTTTGTGATGCCAGAGAATGTTTGTACAGTGAAACCTCAATGATAATTACACAAAAACAACAGACTTAAGAATAAAGGAAAAACATTAAAAAGAAAAATTTAATGTTAACTTCCCTCTGTTGGGTTTTTAGCCTTTCCAGTCTGGGCCAGTGTCTGCTTAATCTGGTGGAGATTTTCCCAGCCGTCTGTGTAACTTGGCTTGTATCCCTGACTGCCAGTTCTTGAACCACACAGCAGAGCGCTCGAGGAAGCGCACGGTGGCTGCAGGGACCTGTCTGTTCCACTGTCCTTGTTCTCTCTGCTGAGATGATCTAGTGTCCATCCAAGACTGGAGTTGCTGCATTGATTGCTTCAGAAATGGTCTCTTTGCTGATGGGGTGACGGTGAATGTCTGCTCATTCTCACTGTGACACGTGTCAGACCTCAATGAAATCCAGATGGAATCGCTGCTGTCTGTGTCCGAGTCAGTTTTGAGATTGATGCTGTTCCAATCTGTGTCGTCGGGGAAATGTCCATGTGCACTCTTTGTGATGTCACTCTCCATTGTGAGTGCCTCCATTTCAAATCTCTGCTCATTCTCACAGTTACTCGAGTCCCACGTCCGTGCAGGTCTGATGGATTTGAAGCTCTCTGTGTCCGAGTTGATTTTGAGATTAATGATGTCCACCTCATTGTCGTTGGGGAAATATTCATGTTGCTATTTGGGATTGCGCTGTGCACTGCGACTGATCTTAAGAGAGTCATCAGCGAATCATATTCCTTCATTAAGGGCATAACGGGCAGAAGAGTAGCAAGGGAGAGAGTAGGGCCTCTTAAAGATCAACATGGTCATCTATGTGCTGATCCACAAGAGATGGGTGAGATCCTAAATGAATATTTCTCATCAGTGTTTATTGTTGAGAAAAGCAAGGGTGTTAGGGAACTTGGGGAAATAAATAGTGATGTCTTGAGGAGTGTACATATTACAGAGAAGGAGGTGCTGGAAGTCTTAAAGCGCATCAAGGTAGATAAATCCCGGGATCTGATGAAGTGTATCCCAGGACATTGTGGGAGGCTATGGAGGAAATTGCGGGTCCCCTAGCCGAGATATTTGAATCATTGATAGTCACGGGTGAGGTACCTGAAAATTGGAGAGTGGCAAATGTTGTGCCTTTGTTTAAAAAGGGCTGCAGGGAAAAGCCTGGGAACTACAGGTCAGCGAGCCTCACATCTGTGGTGGGTAAATTGTTGGAAGGTATTTTGAGAGACAGGATCTACAGGCATTTAGAGACACATGTACTGATTAGGGACAGTCAGCATGGTTTTGTGAGTGGAAAATCATGTCTCACAAATTTGATTGAGTTTTTTGAAGGGGTAACCAAGAAGGTAGATGAGGGCAGTGCAGTTGATGTTGTCTACATGGACTTTAGCAAGGCCTTTGACAAGGTACCGCATGGTAGGTTGTTGCATAAGGTTAAATCTCACGGGATCCAGGGTGAAGTATCTAAATGGATACAAAATTGGCTTCTTGACAGAAGGTGGTTATAGAGAATTGTTTTTCAAACTGGAGGCCTGTGACCAGCGGTGTGCCTCAGGGATCAGTGCTGGGTCCACTGTTATTTGTCATTTATATTAATGATTTGGATGAGAATATAGGAGGCATAGTTAGTAAGTTTGCAGATGACACTAAGATTGGTGGCATACTGGACAGTGAAGAAAGTTATCTCAGATTGCAACGGGATCTTGATCAATTGGGCCAGTGGGCTGACGAATGGCAGATGGAGTTTAATTTAGACAAATGCGAGGTGTTGCATTTTGGTAGATTGAACCAGGGCAGGACTTACTCAATTAATGGTAGGGGAGAGTTACAGAACAAAGACGTCTAGGGGTACATGTTCATAGCTCCTTGAAAGTGGAGTCACAGGTGGACAGAGTGGTGAAGAAGGCATTCGGCATGCTTGGTTTCATCGTTCAGAACATTCCAACTCCTGTATTCAATGTCTTGTTGAAGTTGTACAAGACATTGGTGAGGCCACACTTGGAATACTGTGTGCAATTCTGCTGACCCTATTATAGAAAGGATATTATTAAACTAGAAAGAAAGAGTGCAGAAAAGATTTACTAGGATGCTACCGGGATTTGATGGATTGAGTTATGAGGAGAGACTGGATAGACTGGGACTTCTTTCTCTGGAGCGTAGGAGGCTGAGGGGTGATCTTATGGAGGTCTATGAAATAATGAGGGGCACAGATCAGCGAGATAGTCAATATCTTTTCCCAATGTTAGGGGAGTCTAAAACTAGAGGGCATAGGTTCAAGGTGAGAGGGGAGAGATACAGAAGTGTCCAGAGGGGCAATGTTTTCACACAGACGGTGTTGAGTGTCTGGAACAAGCTGCCAGAGGTAGTAGTAGAGGCAGGTACAATTTTGTCTTTTAAAAAGCATTTAGATATTACATGGGTACGATGGGTATAGAGGGATATGGGCCAAATGCGGGCAATTGGGATTAGCTTAAGGGTTTAAAAAAAAGGATGGCATGGACAAGTTGGGCCGAAGGACCTGTTTCCATGCTGTAAACCTCTATGACTCTATGATTATATCTGATTTCTGGGAAACGGAGTGGACTTCCCCAGTGGATGTTTCTATCCCATCGACACTGCCATCCAGACTGATCTCATCCATTTCTAATCGGCCTTTAACATCAGAAGGACTCAGAATTGCAGCAGGAGACTCCACCACTGATTGAGCTGCCATCGCCGACCAATCCAGCACCGTCGTGTCTCACACCTTTACTGTTTTCCAGTCATGGTGATGTTCCAGGCTTTTCTTGGCAACACTGAATGACCTGTTCCAGATTCTCCATCCTCCAAGGCCGTTGCCTTTTAAAAGCTGTCAACAAGTTCTGGAGACTCGGCTCCTCTTTGTTTCAAGTTCAGATTCTTTGGTGGGATCTTCCATCTTCCCACTCGTTAGGGCTGGTTGAGGCGGCGCAGTGATATCTGAGGATTCTGTGTTGTTCAATTGCAGCAAATTTCCTCCTTGGTCATTTTCTTTAAACATCGGCATTTCCGCTTCATTCACTGTTGTTGAGATGACAATGGAAAGCATTGGTCCATTTATCCTTTCACATCCCCAACAATAACTTATCCACGTTGTGAAAATCATTGCTGACATTGGGGTGTCCAATGCCCACTGACACTATCTGTTTAGGTATCAACAGTTGGCAGGTGGAACACCAAATCAGTGGTAAACATTCTGTTAGCAGCATTTAAACTTGGTAACTACAGAAACGGGTAAGCAGGATGATGTCACAAACTTGGTGGGTATCGTGACAACACAGGACTATGTAACAATAGCTTCATACCCATGAGTGTGATGTCACCAGCTTCCAGAATTCCCCAATTTACAGACACAAGTCAGGAAACAAAGACTAAAGTGTTAAGACAACGGGGATTCTGTGTTAAGACAGCGCAGAAGAGAAAAGACAAAGGATTTTCATTTCCATAGAACCCATCACCATCTCAGTATGTTGCAAATTGCAGCCAATGAAACACTTCATTCAGAGTGTGTTGTGATGCAGGGTTGTGAGTGAAGAAGGATGGAAACAATGAGATGGAAGGTGAGATAATCCCTGAGTTCTGACATCAGGAGTTATGATGATGAGGAAAGATTGAACAATCTGGAGTGGGAGCTTTTTTCTTGAGGAAAGAGGAAAACAAAGAAGGAGAAGTAGAATTTCATTAAAGGAATTTCCTGTCGTATGTTCCCCCCACATTAGTATGTGACTAAGCATGATTTGTGCCAGCGAGTTTCCGAATTCCGATCTTCCAGCCACCTCACCAGTGGAGGTGTGGGAAACTCAGCAAGCCCTAGGAAGCTCATTTTAATACATTAGTATATCTATCATCACATACAGCTGCAACGTGCGTGCTGGTAGAGCAGGCGATTGACCTGCTGGAAATGTGGGTCAGGTGCCTTGACCAGTCAGGGGATGCGCTACAATATACCCCCAGAGGGTTTCCCGCATCATTGCAGTCTGCTGTGCTCTCCACAATTTGGTACTGCAGAGGGGAGACCACTTGGACCTGGAGGAAATGGAGAAGCGCCACTTCACCTCTGATGTGGAGGATGTTGAGGAGGGTGGTGAGGGTGACCATGCAGAGAAGGAGGCAGAAGAGCCCTGGAAATGGACAGGGGCCAGCCAGGCCGTTGTGCTTAGAATGGACTCATAGTGCCTCGCTTCGGGATCGAGTAGGACTAGGGTGTGAAGAGCTCTCCCAACATGGGAGCTAACATCTCACCAGTAACGTGGTGCCAGCAGTATGCTCCCATGCTGTTGAGTGGTCTCTGCGGGAGAATGATAATGACTTGCATTGACGGCAGAGTGATTCTTCTCTCACCCTCAGTGATGTTCTTACTCCAGCCTGGCAGAGAGGTTAACGTGTCCTACCTTCATATGGGCTTATCATAGGACTCAGAAATGCGGGGTGCACAGCATCAGCTACAACTAGCCCCAACAATGCCAGGTACTGGTGTTCACATCCATCCTATAACCGAGTGCCTTAAATTAACTGGACACTGTTCTGTGTTACATTCTCTGGCATCACAAAATATTTGTATGTTTTACAGTGAAACCTCAATGATAATTACACAAAAACAACAGACTTAAGAATTAAAGGAAAAACATTAAAAAGAAAAATTTAATGTTAACTTCCCTCTGTTGGGTTTTTAGCCTTTCCAGCCTGGGCCAGTGTCTGCTTAATCTGGTGGAGATTTTCCCAGCCGTCTGTGTAGTTTGGCTCGTATCTCTGACTGCCAGTTCTTGAACCACACAGCGGAGCGCTCGAGGAAGTGCACGGTGGCTGCAGGGACCTGTCTGTTCTACTGTTCTTGTTCTCTCTGCTGAGATGATCTAGTGTCCATCCAAGATTGGAGTTGCTGCATTGATTGCTTCAGAAATGGTCTCTTTGCTGATGGGGTGATGGTGAATGTCTGCTCATTCTCACTGTGACACGTGTCAGACCTCAGTGAAATCCAGATGGGATCGCTGCTGTCTATGTCCGAGTCAGTTTCGAGATTGATGCTGTTCCAATCTGTGTCGTGGGGGAAATGTCCATGTGCACTCTTTGTGATGTCACTCTCCATTGTGAGTGCCTCCATTTCAAATCTCTGCTCATTCTCACTGTTACTCGAGTCCCGTGTCCATGCAGGTCTGATGGATTTGAAGCTCTCTGTGTCAGGGTTGGTTTTGAGACCGATGATGTCCATCTCATTGTCGTTGGGGAAATATTCATGGTTGCTATTTGGAATCTCGCTGTGCACTGAGACTGACTCAAATAGAGTCATCAGTGAATCATGTTCCTCCATTACATCTGGTTTCTGGGAAACAGAGTGAACTTCCCCAGTGGATGTTTCTATCCCATCGGCACTGCCATCCAGACTGATCTCATCCATTTCTAATCGGCTTTAACATCAGAAGGACTCAGAATTGCAGCAGGAGACTCCAGCACTGGTTGAGCTGTCATGTCCCACACCTTCAGTGTTTTCCAGTTGCAGTGATGTTTCAGGCTCTTCTTGGCAACACTGAATGATCTGTTTCTGGTTCTTCAGCCTCCAAGGCAGTTGACTTTTAAAGGCTGTCAACAGGTTGTGGAGACTCGGCTCCTCTTCATCTCCAAGTTCAGATTCTTCGGTGGGGTCTTCGACACGGTGGCACAGTGGTTAGCACTGCTGCCTCACAGCTCCAGGGACCTGCGTCCGATTCCCGGCTTGGGTCACTGTCTGTGTGGAGTTTGCATGTCTGCGTGTGTTTCCTCCGGGTGCTCTGGTTTCCTCCCACAGTCCAAAGATGTGCGGGTTAGATGCATTGGCCATGCTTAATTGCCCCTTAGTGGGCTGGGATGTGTGGTTAGAGGGATTATAAATATGTGGGGTTACGGGAATAGGGCCTGGGTGGGATTGTGGTCGATGCAGACTCGATGGGCCGAATAGTCTCCTTTTGCACTGTCGGGTTTCTATGATTCTATTTCTTCTAGAAACCATTAGGAGTTCTAAATTTCTCATCAAATGCCAGACTTGCAGACAAGATTTAATTGAAATTTACAATTCTTTGGTGCCCCATTATATTTATGTCGGGAAGCAGGCACTTCCCTCTGCCTCAAATTCAGCCCTACATTTGAAAAGTACTTAATCATATGCATAATGCTTTAGGACATCCTGAAGTCATGGAAGGTGCTATTGAAATGCAAGTCTTTATTTTTGTTCTTTCTTCATGGACTGTGATTAGAGTCATTGTTACAACCAGTTCTTTTGGACAGCCAGTGCAGACATGATGGACGGAATGGTCTCCTCCTGTGCTATAACAATTCTATGAATCTGAATGCAAAATTGTGAGGCTTGTAACATGGCACCAAAGTTTTCAAGACAATGCTGAACATATGAACAAAGAACAAAGAAAATTACAGCACAGGAACAGGCCTTTCAGCCCTCCAAGCCTGCACCGACCATGCTGCCCGACTGAACTAAAACCCCCTACCCTTCCGGGGACCATATCCCTCTATTCCCATGCTATTCATGTATTTGTCAAGACGCCCCTTAAAAGTCACTACCGTATCCGCTTCCACTACCTCCCCCGGCAACGAGTTCCAGGCACCCACTACTCTGTGTAAAAAATCTGTCTTGTACATCCCCTTTAACCTTGCCCCTCGCACCTTAAACCTGTGCTCCCTCTGTCCATGCCTCTCATAATCTTGTCGACTTCTACCAGGCTGCCCCTCAACCTCCGTCGTTCCAGTGAGAACAAACCAAGTTTCTCCAATCTCTCCTCATAGCTAATGCCCTCCATACCAGGCAACATCCAGGTAAATCTTTTCTGTACCCTCTCCAAATCCTCCACATCCTTCTGATAGTGTGGCGACCAGAATTGAACACTATATTCCAAGTGCGGCCTAACTAATGTTCTATGAAGCTGCAACATGACTTGCCAATTTTTAAACTCAATGTTTTGTGGTTGATATAAATATGGAGGTTTACATTTGGAGTACATAATATCACGCATGCAATCAATATACCAAATCGTCCCCTTAGGGAATGCAATTTGGAAATGTCTGTTATCTGTTTGGCAGCCATCAACAAATTTATAAATTGAACTGCCCTCTGAAATACGACATTGATGATTGGCTTGATAGAGTGAAGTGAAGAAAATAATCTGAGCTGACAATCATCTCCTTTGACTCCCTGGCATAAGCCTCTGGCACAGAAGTTTACACTGTGGTCACTTTCTGTACCACAGTGAGAGCTGTTGTGCTGTGGACAATGGTTGCTTATGTGACTGCAGCAGTGAACAGAGCTGCTCGGAAGCTGAAGCACAGCCTCCAAAATAAAATTAAAAGCCCCCCCCGCCCTTTCTTGTGAAGCACAGCTGGTCACTGGACTAAGGAACACAGTACTTTGTCTAACAGGTGAAGAACTTGTGGAATGAGAGAAATTGTTATTCCAAGGTCAAGCTAGCATAATATAAATGACACCACGCAGATGGCTGTGGCTCTGCAAAGCCTTTTAAAATAGAGACCTTACCTACACAAGCTGATCTGTACCCTTGAGTTGACCCTCTGCAAAGGTGTATATAACATCCCGGCCAAAATCATTGAGGGAAAAACATAGACGCAAATGTTTGGCAACTTTGATGATGCGGACTATCTTATCGAAGGTGCACTGCTAAATATTTATTCTTATTAAAGCATAAATTTGATTTTGAATATCAAAAAAATATACTGCAGCTATTGGAAATCTGCACCAACGACAGAAAATAATAGAAATACTGGTAGATGAGCTGGAGAGAAGTTAACATTTCAGGTGTGGGCCTCTTGTCTGGAATATCATCCATGACAAAAGGATCCACATCTGAAATGTTAACCTGTTCACCCTCTTCGTAGATGCTGAATGATTTCCTGAGTGTTTCCAGCATGTTTTCATATTGTTTTCTTCATCTGTGAAGGTGCCTAATCCTGGCTGGTAAAATAAAAGAAAAACTACCTTTAAAGAAGCAATTTGAAGGATGGGAACTTTTTGAAATAACTGCGCTTTTTAAAGTATCATCTTGTCTCCAAGTTCTTGTACTGAATGCAACATCCTACAAAGGGAAGTCTATTTCTATTTGCAAAGACATCTTGATGATTTTGTTGCACAAAACAAGGCCTATCAGGTACTTTAAAGTGGTACGTTTCTTTGCTGCAAATTCCATAGACTTATTGCTCGCTGGTCAGTTTAGCAAAGCCTTTCTTAACAGTCTGTGTACATTACATGCCAGCTGTTGCTATGTTAAAATGAAATGAGAAAGTGTCAAGTGGCTGCTGAGAGAGATTGTCCGTCTCAAGCGTTTTTAAAGAATTTCTTCTGACTTCTTGGGTTATCATTGTAGAGAATCAGCCACAACATTAGGCTTGGCCCCTTGCGCTGCAGAGGATGCAGCCCACTCCATATGTAATTACATCGCCTTCAAATTCCTTTGGATGCCTGTTGCACAACATTCACCATTAGCAGTGCATAAAGCTGGAAGCTTAATACTGGTGTTTTCTCTGTGCAGTGTCAATAAGCAGATAAGGTTTCTTGGGCTCTCTTGAGTTATTTTTGGCACAATAAAATGATGGCGATATCACATGACATGGGATCGCAGTTCGCTCAATGGCCAATGTGTGGTTCAGAATAAAGCCAACAGCACAGATTCGATTCCTGTTCTGGCTGAGGTAGATTTGGGACCTTCCTCCTCGCCCTGCCCCTGAGAGTGGAAGGCAATGGCAAACCAGCCCTGTCAAAAATTGCCAAGAAAATGGCTCAGGATAAGTACCAGCAGACAATGAGCCAAGGATCCATCTTCAGAGCATATGTGAATGAATCACACGACATAGAAAATAGCAGAACAACCAGTAAATATCAGGGCTACCTACTGATTAGTGAATGATATTGGAATTGGCATCCCAATTGAATTCTTGGTTCAATTTTTATTTTTATTCATTCACAGGACGTAGTCATCGTTGGCTGGCCAGCATTTATTGCCCATTCCTCGTTGCTCTTGGAGGGCAGTTGAGAGTCAACCACATTGCTGTGGCTCTGGAGTCACATGTAGGCCAGACCAGGCAAGGACGGCAGGTTTCCTTCCCTAAAGGACATTAGTGAACCAGATGGGTTTTTTCCCCGACAATCAAAGTAGATTCTTAATTCCAGATTTGTTTTATTGAAGTTAATTTCCACTATCTGCCGTGGTGGGATTCGAGCCCAACTCCCCGGAACATTAGCGGAGTTTCAAGATTAATAGTCTCGCGATAATACCACTAGGCCATTACCTCCTATTGGTCTTAACATTATTTTTATAGAAATCAAAATTTTGATTCAATTTACATCACTTGTAGCTATAATCTCAATTAAACTACACATCAATAATGGCATTTTTGCTGATTTCTGTCTCCCAATGTCATATTGGAAACATTCTCATCATTATGTTTGCTTGTTTATGGTTCTAATTAGCATATCCACATTGATTTGATTTTCTTGTGACTTTGCGATCTCTGGGTCCACGTTGGTGGTAGTCTGGAGACTCCATTCATCTGCTCCTGACATGGTTGGGGAAGAAGTGGAATTATCCTATATCAAAGTATTCATTTCAGTTATGGCGTCCCATAGATTTTCTCACCAACTTGACTAGCAAACAGCCCACCAGAAAGGGGAAAGAAATGTAAATTTGTACATAGAGTACTTAAATTCGTGCTTAAAATTAACAAAAAAATCCACATTTTTCTAATTTCATTCCCTGAAAAGATGCGTGGCACAATTAGTTGAAATCCTATGCTGCCACCTTGCAATCTGGATTCTGATTTAGCTCCCAGAGGCAGGCTAGATCTCTGCCTCTTCATGATGATTTTGGGTAATGTGAGAAAAGGCTCAGGCCAGTTGCACGTTGGACGTAGCAGCAAACAATCCTTAAATTTAGCTTCAATGGTAATTCTTCCACAGTCTCCCACAGAGGGGTCATGAAGTTAGAAAGTGTAGGAGATCAGTGTCATATTGTTGTGCAAGGAAAAGCATTTCTGAGGTAAGGTTTGGTATAAGTTATCAGGGGAGATTAATGCAGCATTATGTGCTGTGTCTGATCTGTGTCATACCTGACCTCAGACTGCTTAAGGTTGTCATTGAATACTAAGTGGAAAAAGTCTCAATTGTCCGAAACCTTTAGTTTGATGTCCACCTGCATACATTGATATAACAGCAATGTGGGAACTCATTTTTGTCAAAAAGGATAAGGATGCCTCTGATTTCCAATGGGTTAAAAAGAAAATTTAAATGTCTCAAAAGTTAAAAGTATAAATTAAAGTTTTTCTTTAAATGAAGTTTCTTGTTTCCATTCACATTGGGTAAAACAGATGATCAGAAACTGATGGTGAAAAATCCTCAAACACAAGGTCTAATCAGCCAGTCTATGTGTTTTTTTGAATACATTTGATATTTTCATAGAAACCCTACAGTGCAGAAGGAGGCCATTCGGCCCATCGAGTCTGCACCGACCACAATCCCACCCAGGCCCTACCCCCACATATTTACCCGCTAATCCCTCTAACCAACACATCTCAGGGGCAATTTTAACCTGGCCAATCAACCTAACCCGCACATCTTTGGACTGTGGGAGGAAACCGGAGCACCCGGAGGAAACCCACGCAAACACGAGGAGAATGTGCAAACTCCACACAGACAGTGACCCGAGCCGGGAATCGAACCCAGGACCCTGGAGCTGTGAAGCAGCAGTGCTAACCACTGTGCTACCGTGCCGCCCCAATACCACATTTTCTATGTGGTATTGTTTCATCTTCTATCTAATCTATTTTGGCATTTCCCTCATGTGCCAATTTGTACTGGAAAATATCAGCAGACATTTTCTCTATCAAACTATTTGCTGGTTTTCTAATACAAAATTATGGCAGGTTTTGATAGGGTAGATGTAGAAAAGGTATTTTCCCTTATTGGGAGACCAGGGGTAAAATCTTCTGGCTCTTCATACTGGTGGGATCTTCCAGTCCCGCTGACGGTGCGACCCGCTGCGGGTTACCTGATGGCATGGGGTGGAATCAATGGGAAATCCCATTGATAGTGGCAGGACTGGAAGATCCTACCACTGCTACTCAACGACATATGGCCTCCTGCCACTGAGAAACATGCCACAGGGAAGCCAGAGAATTTCCCCCCCGCCCTCCCCTCCCTGCAAAAATCCAGGACTCTAAATGTAAGTTTCATAGAAATCATAGAATCATAGAAACCCTACAGTGCAGAAGGAGGCCATTCGGCCCATCGAGTCTGCACCAACCACAATCCCACCCAGGCCCTACCCCCACATATTTACCCACTAATCCCTCTAACCTACATATCTCAGGACTTTAAGGGGCAATTTTTAACCTGGCCAATCAACCTAACCCGCACATCTTTGGACTGTGGGAGGAAACCGGAGCACCCGGAGGAAACCCACGCAGACACGAGGAGAATGTGCAAACTCCGCACAGACAGTGACCCAAGCCGGGAATCGAACCCAGGTCCCTGGAGCGGTGAAGCAGCAGTGCTAACCACTGTGCTACCGTGCCGCCCCAAATTTTAAAAACTCATTAAAAAAACTCTAACTTATACTTTTAACTTTTGAGATAGTCCAATTTTCTTTATAACTATTGGACATTAGAAGCATCCTTATCCCTTTTGATAAAAATGAGTTCTAAATATGAGATAGCCACTGATGAATCCAATGGGAAATTCAGGAGGAACTTACTTACCCAGAGTATGGTTAGAAAGTGCTCACTAAGACACGGAGTAGTTGAGGTGAATACATTGAACAGAAAGCTAAACAAATACATAAGGGGAAAAAGGAAGAGAAAAGTGTGTTTATGGGGTTAGAAGGAAAAGGCTGGGAGTTCTGGCTCTGTTATGGTGGCACCCGCCATTGTGGGAGATTTGGCACCCCAGCTAAAGGTCTATTGACTTTCAGCAGGACTGGACAATCCTGGCTGTGGGCAGGGCAAATCCAGCCCAAAGGCTGGGAGTTAAGTGGAGTATAAGCACTGGCATGGGCCTGTTGAGCCGAATGGCCTGTTTGTAAATTCCATGTAACAGTATTTAATAATGGAAATTACATTTTGGCAACAAATAAGTTGATGTAATAAATGTCACCATAATATTGATAAAGCATATAAAAGTATGTAGGTAAATTTTCCTACATACCAAAAAAAGCAGAATTATGCAGGAATTATTGACAAGTACCAACAATAAAATTACACTGTTCACTAAATGGGTTGATGGCTGCATTAATTAATCTACCAGTCAACGATCCTCCCAGAGGCCGTTAACAGAACTAATGAGCTTAATGCTAAGCAATTTTTTGAAAATCACTTTTTTGTATCTCCTGAATGGTAACTGAAGCATATGAAGAATGAGTCAGTATTTATACTGCTTGTACAAATCATACTGGCAAACTAAACCAGCAAAAGCAGAACCAACAGATCAATGTAGTCAGTAAAAATCATCGACAGTTTAATGTCAGTTGAACTGTTTGTCTATTTTTCTATCTTTTTAATAAGTAATTAGAATATCAATTATTTTATCAGTAACATTTTAATGGCAGTTTTAGCAGTGTGAAAATAATTGGTACCTATTAAGTTCCCAGAATGTCTCATGGTGCTTGATGGTTAACTGACAACTTCTGAAAAGTAGATACAGTCAAGTTGCAACAGCCAATTTGCACACACGGGCCAGAACTTTATGCAGAGTTGATAACCAAGACCCCTGGCTAGTTGTCAGGGGAAGACCCACCTCCACCAGGCTGGGTTGCCCTGTAGCAATTTAACTGTTTCAGGGTGGGGTCTCTGTCCCCAGCTGGGAGGAAGTCCCGCCTCCAAGCTGCTGACCAAATGGCTGGAAGCTCTCTTGCCCCAGCAGTGCTACTGGGAGTGGTAGTGGCCACTGCAAGGACTACGGACAGTGCTCATAGAAGGGCAGTAGCAGAGCTGGGTTCCAGGTAAGACCAGTGTTTCACCAGGGCTGGGCTGGCAGGACCAATGAGGTGGGGAACTGGTGGGGCCCAGACTCAGTTAAGGACTTAATAATGCACTTTCAGAGACTACATTAGTGAATAACAAAGGATGCATTTATAAGGGTCTATAGGAGCAGAAATCTGCAGCTAGTTCAGGAATACCTCTGCCTAAGAGAATTCCTCCCTCGGGGTAATTCCCCACTTCGAATCCTGATTGGAAACCAGGCCAGGCGACCCTTACTCTGCTGCGTTGCTTAAAGAGACAATCATCATGGTGCGGGGAGGACACCATTTGGCACAGGGTGCTCAAACCAAGGGCAGGGACAGGGACGGGGGCGGGGGGGGGGAGGAATCTTCCTTTATCCCGCAAAAAAGGCATCATATGAAATTCCCACTTGAGAGGCCATAATTCAAAGATCCTGAGACAGTACCTTCCAAACCCACGACCACTTCCATCTAGAAGGACAAGGACAGCAGACACCACCACCTGCAAGTTCCCACTCACCATCCTGACTTGGAAATATATCACCGCTTCTTCACCTTCGCTGGGTCAAAATCCTGGAATTCCCTCCCCAATGGCATTGTGGGTCAACCCACAGAACATGGACTGCGCTGTGTTGTGTTGTTCTGCGCTGAGTGGCTGAGGCGCGTCTGATAAATAGACAAGGCTGATGTTGCCAGGAACAGAAGGCTTTTATTCGCTAAAAAGGAACGATGTGGAACAGACAATAAACAGAACAATACTGGCCATGAGGATCTCCCGAATGAGGCCGGAGGGGGAGGGCTGCAGTCTTTATACCCTGAGGGCGGAGCCTCCAGTTAAAGGTGCAGCTGAATTAAAGGTGTCAGGGAGTGTCTCATATACGAACAGTAGTGGCAACAATATATACAGCTCAACCGTGCCGAAGGCACGACAGTGGTTTACCACAGTGGCGCGGTGTTCTGCGCCGAGTGGCGTTGCGGTGTTCTGCGCCGAGTGGCGTTGTGGTGTTCTGCGCTGAGCGGTGTTGTGTTGTGCGCTGTGTTGTGTTCTGCGCCGAGTGGCGTTGCGGTGTTCTGGGCTGAGCTGTGTTGTGTTCTGCGCTGAAGGCAGCTCACCACCACCTTTTCAAGGGCAACTAGGGATGGGCAATAAATGCTGGCCAGCCAGCGACGCCCATGTCCCATGAATGAATAAAAACAAATTCACCCAAGAACCCACAAGAGGCAGTGGTTAATCTGTATTGGTCGGGGGCAGAATGTTTCCAGGGCAACTAACTTTTCTGGCTTGAGAAAGCATCTTGGGATTAGAAACATTACTCATCTTGAGTTAGAAAGATTTGAATGCATTGTTGAAGCAGTCATTGGGGGTGGGAGCAGGGGCAGGGAGGGGGATTATCTTTTAGATGAGATATTAAACTGAGACCCTGTTCAGGTGGAAAAAAGTCTCATGGTTCATTAGCAGGGAGATCAGCTGATCTGCATGGATTGGGTGCTGCTGTTTGGTGGATCTGGCTGTGTGCAAATTGGCTGCTGTGTTTTAACACCGCTATCCAGACTTCAAAAATAATCGACTGTGAACTGAGACATCCTGAGGTTGTATCAATGTGACATCTTTCTTTCATGATGAATAAATGCACGTGATTACCTTTTAAAAGAATAAAAATGTGCTCTCTCTTATTTTCCTGAGTTGCACACAGTTCCTTTAATTACTCCTGAGAATAGATAAAGCCTGACATCTGACTGAGCACTGACCACAGACACTGGAGCTAATATCCTGCTTCCATTCATCACAGGTTCCTGGTGGCATAGACAACATTTGGTAACATGCCAAACATTTCTGAATGCCCAACATTAATTTTGAAGTTGCCGAAATACAGGAACCAGATCTGAAGCTGCCAGCTGACTCTGTACCTCATAATAAGTATATACGATACTGCCGGAGTCGAAGCACTTCACACAGGGTGCTCAATTAACAACTAAAATGTGTCTGAACCCAAACATCTTGGCAGCCTTCCTGGATACTTCTAATACTTGAGATAATAACAGCACCGTCTTCATAAATCAGAAACTTAGTAACGTACTATAAGGAGACCGCGTATTTAAATAAAACTCACTCCTTCTCTTCTGCCGCCAGTGCAATTATTTGAAAACTCACTTCCTCTATTCCATTATTAACCCAGGTCAAATACAGCATCAGGAAGTACTCAAGAATTACCGATGAGCCACCATTTTATTACTTACTGCCCCCTCCCCCACCTTCAACCACCAACATCTCGCCCCCAACCACCAACACTGCCAACCCCCCCATGACTTTCTAGGAGAACAAATTGAAAATTCTTCATTTCTGGTCACTTTGATATGATCATGATTATGGGATACTAGTGATAAATATCCTTTTTTAAAAACAGACTGAATAATAATTATGCTTTATATATTGGCGAACATTAGTGATAAATATCCTTTTTTTTAAACAAACTAAATAATCATTATGCTTTATATATTGAGGACATGAGCTGGTTAGATTCTGTGTAAAATACAAGTTTTTCTTTCCCACTGTAACTATTTGATCTGCCAGGAAGTGCCAAAGAAAACATGCACAGAAAATCGTACATGTTAAGCATGTTAGTCTGGTAAATTGGTGACAGGCAGATTTTGTTTTAAGGACTTGGCTGTGCAACATTTATACAGAGACTACCAGTAGTCAGTGCTCTATGTTACATCAGCAATGAACCAACAGCTTTGCATCCATCTAACACATTGCAGAAAATTGCATTGACTTAAAATTGTAGAATTCAAGGCATTGCAGTTTAACTAAACCAAAAATTGTTCTGGTGTGGGGCTTCTCTTACGATGTAAAAATGCACCAGATTCAAAGACAATACTAACAGCGGTTACACTGGATTACCAGTTACATTCACTGAACTGTTGGGTCACAGGAAGTGAGAATGGGGAGTTCAGAACAGCGGCTACTTTCTCTGACACAATGTAGATATAATGGTTCAATGAAAGACAGTGGTGTCTTTTGCTACAGAACGTCCACTAAGCTGGCATTGGATCATTCCAAATATGCCTGTACTTAGAAGTTTAACTTCAATAGATCTGAAAAATAATTCAAACTTTATATGATGGGAATAGTAATGAGATACCTTTAAGGATTCTGGCGGCGTGGTGGGAGTGGAAAATCCCACGGGATGTCCAAATTGCATTTCACACTGATGTAGAGTGTGATGCGATTGTCCCCGTGCCAGCGACATGGTGGGATTCCTGACTTTCAACATCAAGAACCTCATTATATTATCAAGACTCTATGGCCTGATAATCTGCACCCTTCCCCCCATTAAATTATCCATTGACATTGGCATGAGGGATCAGTGCCAAGGCAGAAGGGGGTGGGAGATGTTACATGGGGGAGATTGGAGGGGGGGGGGCATTCTGTTTTGGTTTTGTGCACCAGGGTAACCTTTAAAAATGGTCCCCGATCTTTAAAAAAACTAAGTTGCTGGCGGTGCACCTCAATGAGAGCCAGCCTCACCAGCATGATGTCATGGGACCGGCCTCTTGGCTTTTCCTTCTAAGTTGCTAGCAACATGGAGGAGAAAGCCACCATTGGAGCTGGCAGCTGTAATGTTGCTTTTCCCGCCCGCTGACTCTCTCTGCATCAAAAAGGAAAAATTAGCCCATAAAGTCCACACGTGTTACAACTGCATGAAATCAATGAAAGGTATGATCGGGTGGGCTGTAAAATTGACAGCCAATGTGAGTACACCAACTTTGTGCTTACTGCAATCCATTCATGCCTCTAGGAAGTAGCTATCCAAATATGTTAAGGTCCATTGACTGACTTCATTCATATTCCTTTGCTTAGAGGAAACAGTTAAGAATCAAGCGTGTCCAGAGCTCAACCCAGCCTCCTTTCACAGTTGTTTACTGCACCTTTTCTACTTGGGAATTAAATTAAGACTGGAATGAAACGCTGCAATCTGTTAATGAGTCTGCAAATGAACTTTACTGGTACACGTTGCGACCTCTATCGCATCCACCATATACTGACTGCAATTTTAATTCATTTGAAAAGTTACTGAGGCGGGGGAGGAGAACAAGAAAATTAACTTCAGTTGTTTTAAGTCTAATTTATTTATTAGTGTTATAAGTAAGCTCACATCAATGCTGCATTGAAATTACCGTGAAAATGCCCTAGTCGCCACACTCCGGCACCTGTTCGGGTACACTGAGGGAGAATTTAGCACCTAACCAGCACGTCTTTCGGACTGTGGGAGGAAACCGGAGCACCCGGAGGAAACCCGCGCAGATACGGGGAGAACATGCAGACTCCGCACAGACAGTGACTCAAGCCGGGAATCGAACCCGGTCCCTGGCGCTGTGAGGCAGCAGTGCTAACCACTGTGCTGTAATTCTTACATAAAGAATTATTACTTATGTCATCTATTATTGCAGTTTGAGTACTCACAAGCTGGTGACCCATAAAAGAAAACTTAAATGCTGGGACCACCTAAATTAAATAAAATGATTTCTTCCCAGGCTGTAGATTAATTTTAGCTTGCCAATGGTGTTTCATATTGCTCAAGTTCATCGTCTTCCATATCACAGATTAACACCCTGCAAAATATTGGAGTCTGCTCCAATTTAAGATCAGCTGCTCCTCTCTAAGTTTATTTATTCAAATGTTCTCAGATATTCTGACCTTGAAACTTTGCCTTCAAAAAAGAGAGTATGCTTTTTATCCGAATAATACATTTTCCCACTGCAATTACGTGGGGGTTATCACCTTATAAAAACTACTGCACCACAACTCTTTGGTGTGGCCAAAGTTTAATTTGCTGCAATAATGGAAAACTCCGTGTCCTTAATTTCCCATGAAGCTCAAGTGGGCAAAAACAGGACAAGTGCAAAATGCATTTGTAGGGCAAGGTTTCACATCAAATAATTCACAGGCGCATCTGTTCCCACCAGTCTGGTGCCTGCCAACAGCAGGTGGAAATGGGCAGCTTGCTAGCACCAGAAGGCGGGCTCACTGGCAAGCAGTTAAATTGTGGAGAGAGGTTTCAGGAAGCACTCTCTATGTCAGCTGTGGCATACTTAGTTGGCAGCATGCTTGCTTTCGAGTCGGACGGTTGTAGAATCAAGTCCAGGAGTTGAGCACACAAATCAAGGCTGATCCTCCAGTGTAGTATTCATCGAGTGCTGCCGTCTTTCAGATGAGACATTGTTAAACTGAAGCTGCTCCCATGGCCGGGTGTAAATGACCACATGGCCGTGCTTTGAAGGAGAACAGGGGAGTTATCCCCGGGGTTCTAGTCAATATTTGCCTTTTAATAAATATCACAGAAAAACAGTTTTGCTGGTCATCATCACATTGCTGTCTGTGGAAGCTTGATGTAAGCAAATTTCCTACATTGCAAGACCGAGTACATTTCAAAAGTATGTCCTTGGCTGTAAAGCTCTTTGGGATGTCCTGATGTTGTGAAAGACACTATATTAATGAAAGTCTTTTTTTATATACAGAAGGAATGGGACAGGCTCAGAGTCCCAGGCAAGGGGGGCCATGGGTTTGTGTGTGCAGTCTAAAAGAGTATTCCTACTCTGAGTCCCACAATGATGCTTAAAGGCCTCATTGTCCTCCGAACAACTATTGGTTTACATTTACCTGGTGGGAAAGTCATGTTTGTTTCCCATTCAAACCCACTTTAAATTACATTATGGGGTTCCCTTGACAAGACGGTTATTATTTTCATAAATTTAAGAGCTGCTGCCTGATTCTACTGGGCTCCCCAGCCTTGCAATGAGCAGAGCAAATTGTTACCAGTAGGCACAGAGCAATACTGAACACTCCATTTCAAAGGATTGTTCTTAGCTTATGGGGAGGGTTAAAATTCCCAAAACGTCAAAAAGGAAAGTGTACATTCAAACAGAATATCATGTGTGAATGATGAAAAGATAAATGATGGCATGAAGTGGACTGCAGTGTTAGCTGGATGTGGTCAATTGTCATTGTTATAATCTAGCCATTCTTTATTCCATCTTTGGTATTCAAACTTCAGCAACCTTGACCCGATGTTCTGAACCTCTCTCCCTAACCTCTTCTAGTTTTTATACCACCCTTCTCTAAACATAGACTCTACAACCATCCCTTCAATCTTCTTGCTCAAATCTCCTGTTACAAAAGCTTAGTATCTGCATTCTTCTGTCTTGTTAGGCCCTTTGGATGCTTACCACAATAAAGGGACAATATAAATGTATATTGCTCTTCTTGTTATATGACATAATTTCTTAAAAGGTTGTAGACCAAGTGGTCATGTGATGTGATGACATGGGTATTTAAGAGATCATGTGACAGGAGTGCGTGAGTTCTCCCCGGAGCATGGACAGAGTACAAGCATGGAGTTTGCACTTTCTCCCCATGTCTGCGTGGCTTTCCTCCAGGTGCTCTGGTTTCTTTCCACACTCCAAAGATGTGTGGGTTAGGCTGATTGGCCACACTAAATTGCCCCTTAGTGTCATGGGGATTAGCTGGGTAACGTGTGGGGTTACGGGGATAGGGCCTGGATGGGATTGATGTCAGTTCAGACTTGATGGGCCGAATGTCCTCCTTCTGCACGGTAGGAATTCTATGATTCAATGAGTGGCAGCTCAGCTAGTTAATAAAGTATTGTTTATGACCAGTTCTTGTTCACCAGTCTTTTGGAACCCAGCATAAAGGGTCAAAGAGCTTTATGAAAATGATGCACAAAACAATTTCACACCCCCTAATACTATTCTTACCAATATCACAGAGTGTAATATCTACCTCCAGATGTTTGACAGTTCTGAAATACAATCCCAGCAACTTTCTATCCTCTTTCTAACATGTCAAACATTCTTTATTCCTACATAATTTCTGGAAATTTATAGCTGTGAACCATACAAATTCCTCTTCCTTCCTTTGAGAGGATATGTTACCATGTAGTGTTACTCCCTGTTTTTGTTCTTCAAACCATCCATCACTAGTCAAGATGTTCCAGTGCCCCCACCAAAGATTCCCCTGAATTGGGTATCAGGAAGTATGCGACAGCAGCCCGGGATGATACTCAGTCATTACACAGGAAAGGGAAAACAGATGCTCATGTTTGGTTCTCCTCCTATGTCCCTTCTCTAAAGTGAAGTAGCTGAGATCAGGAACTTAGATGTATGAGGGACTGTTCTTGCAACCCAGCAGTCTGCAGCAATGTGCGCTGATATTGCAAAGCAATGTGCATTACTGTTCCAATAAGGTACTTTTGTGCAACAATCTGCAGGTTATTTCCCCATGGTTTTGTGCTGCTGATGTCAGGTGTTCATCCTAGAATCATTGAATGGTTACAGCACAGAAGGAGGCCATTTGGCCTGTCGGGTCCATGCTGGTACCTGAAGAGCAACTCAGCTAATCCCACTCCCGTACCCTTTTCCCTGTGCCTTTTTAATCACTTTCTCAACCTGCTCTGCTACCTTCAATACTTTGGGCATATATACCCCCAGATCTTCCTGCTCCTGATCTCCCTTTAGAATTCTCCCCTTAATTTTATAGCATCTCCCTTTATTCTTCCAAAATGTATCACTTCATGCTTCGTTGCATTAAATTTCATCTGCCATGTGTCTACCCATTTCACCAGCCAGTCTATCTTTTTGAAGTTTATCGCTATCCTTACAGTTCACAATAGTTCCAAGTTTTTTTATGTAGCAGTTCCTTTGATGTCATAGGCTCTTTAGTTGTATTATCAAATCTTTCTTTTCTTGTCCAATCTCCCTGACCTCATCCAACATTGGAAGTAAACAAAAATGCTTCTACACATTATGTACACAATGTGGGCAGCACGGTGACACAGTAGTTAGCACTGCTGCCTCACAGCACCAGGGACCCAGATTCAATTTCTGTTTTGGGTCACTGTCTATGTGGAGTCTGCACATTCTCCCCGTGTCCGCACTCACTTCCTTCAGGTGCTCCAGTTTCCTCCCACACTCCAAAGATGTGCAAGTTAGGCCAATTGGCTATGCTAAATTGTCCCTTTCATGTACCAAGATGTGTAGGTTTAGGGGGATTAGTGGGGTAAATACATGGGGTTCTAGGAATAGGGCCTGGGTAGGATACTCTGTTGGATAGTCGTTACAGACCAGATGGACTGAATGGCCTCCTTCTGCACTATAGGCATATTGTGATAATTATAATTAAAGGCTGCTCAAAGACTTATTTATAAGCACTGCACATGTTCACATATCTTGAAAACATTTTATAAATAAGCTTTACATTGTACCCACAGGTACTGCATAAATGCCAAGCAGCTAATGTGTTTAATAGTGACCATAAGAACTGATTGATTCTGTATGCTTTTGCTCTTCCAATTGATTCTTTTTGCACAGTACTTTACTTCAGACAGGTCGATTAAAAGTTAGATTAAAGTAAAAAGCCAGTACATTGAGATTGTGTGATAAATAAAAATGAGTCTCAGGCCATGTTTTCCCCCCAACTTCTAAAATACATTAGCATTCAATTTTAATCTAGAAATAGTACATTTTTACAGAATGGGACTTTCCCCCCCTTCTCTCCTTCTCTACTGGCCGGTACTGAATGCACTTTCACAGCTTTGTCAACAGCTCCTCAGTTAACTGACCCATGTTATGAGCCCAGACAGCTCGGCATTATCCCTTCATTTGACTTGAGGTTGGCTCTTGCCAATTCATCCGTCATCGCTCCAGGATTTTTTTTTCGATACGTTCTTACGTAATTACTTAGCTTTTCTCCCGAGGTTCTATTCCTGATTTTACCCCTTAGGGTACTGCCAGCACTCAGCGGAAGTCACTTTGGCTGGGATGTCAAACAGCTGACATCTCTGAGCAGGAGAACCATTCCTGCTGCTATTTGATCAGCCCCCTGAGGGAAGCCAAATTAGGCACGCAACCAAGAAGAGGGCGTGAGGTGATCGGGCAGATTTTCCTTTCCCCTCTTTTCTTCCCCTCTGGGTGGGAAATCTCCTTTCTCCATAAATCAATGCCTTGGATTGAGGAAGGGAGTGAATAACCAGGATTCCCGCCTGTGATCGCTATAATGTGACCCCTGCTGGAAAAAAAAAGGACATGTGTGGACAGGGCAGAGCTCAGCTGAGGTGTTCTCGTGTTTGAATAACCTGCTGACCTGTCTGGGCTTATGTATGGGTCAGATACTGAAGAGCTATTGGCAACTGTGGAAGCGCACTCAGCACCAGCCAGCAGAGGAGAGAAGGGGGGAAGATCCCATTCTGTAATACTACAAACACACTGTCTGCTCCTAGGTGCTTCGAATAAAATTAAAGGCTTCAATTTTACTGCATTTTATAAGTTGTTGGGAAAAGTGACCAGAAACTAATTTTATTTATTACAGAATCTCAATGTTCTGGCTTTTACTTTAATCTAATTTGTATTACACCTGTCTGAGAAAAGTATAAGGTACAATGCAAAGAGAGTGAATCGGAAGAGTAAAAGCATAATTAATCGGTTATCATGGTCACTATTAAACATATTAGCTGCTTGGTATTGAGGCAGTATTTTCTCCAATCAACACCCTTGGGGACAAATGAAGGATTGCTTGTAAAATGTTTTAAAGTGCGTCGTGATTTCTAACCCCTTTCTAACAGGTTTTATTATCCATTTTGTCATCTGCTGTTGTTCACTTGCCTTGGGGGGGATTGGGGGTGGGGGAGGGGGGGTGTAGGTACATCCTGAGGTTATGTTAATACACAGCTCAGTTAAAGGGCTCCCTGGCTAACTTCACTAGGATATGAGACTGTTAGTGGATGACAGACCTCAGCACTTTTCACAGAAGAGACCGTGGGATTTGTCAGTGGGGTCAGACACCTCGGAATTCAAAGGGCCCATGAGCACGTTCCCCTTTTTAAAATATATTTCTGATCCACAGAACACAGCTGGCCTTTCTTCTTTTCAGTCACCGATACATCTTTTTAAGTGTGGACAAATAGACTAAATTACAGTTAAAGAAAGAAATACAGTGCTCAGTCCTGCTGCTTTGACAAATTGTCAAAATAACGACAGTACCATCATTTCCAGAAGTTCAAGAACTTCTTGAATTGGGTTACTTATACTGCGTTTCTTTAGTTTGCTAGTACATGCACACAGACACACACACTCACAGACACACTGATGCGCGATTAATCCACTCGGGAGGCTAGATCGTACCCGGGAATAAAGGCTTTTATTCGCAACAAGAATAGAGCATACTGCTTAACAATACAATCCCAGACTAAAGGGTCACTAGGAAGTGCAGTGACCTTTATACTCCTATAGGAAGGCGGAGCCAACTGGAGTGTACCACAGAACAATGCTAACAGGTGGAACACCCCAACCCTAACCCCAACAGTAACAAGAGTAACATATGTACAAGTACCCATAGTGATAACCATCTATGGTTCAGTACCCATGGTGGTAACCATCCATGGTTCACCACATTCACCCCTCCTTTAAAAACAAAGGCCGGTGGGGCAAAAAAACAGTACGAACTGTCCATATATTCACAAGTTCAGTCGTATCGGAGGTCCGCACCGTCTCTGCGACCTCCGCAGCACTGGCGGTAGTGCCGGTTCTGGTGACTGTGGTGTTCCTTTCTCCAAGGTGGTGTCCAGTGACTCCTCCAGTTCCTCACGCACGGGTGAACGTTGAGGTGGCGACAATCTCCTGGACTCAGGCAAGCTGTACATGGGAGTAAGAGGATTAAGTGGAGGTCCCGATACTGCCCGCGCTGTGTCAGGAGGGGAGAGAATGGGCAAAGGAACCCTAACCAGGGGTGCGGGAGCGATGGGGGTTTCCACGTCCCTTGCAGGCACCAGATCTCTGATAGAGACCGTGTCCTCTCGCCCGTCAGGATATGCTACATAGGCATATTGAGGGTTGGCGTGGAGGAGATGGACCTGTTCAACCAAAGGGTTGGACTTGCAGGTCCTAACATGCCGCCGCAGGAGGACGGGTCCCGAGTACGTCAACCAAGACGGCAGTGAGGTCCCAGAGGAAGACTTCCCAGGGAAGGTAAACATCCGCTCATGTGGGGTAGCATTGGTTGCCGTACACAGGAGGGACCGGATTGAATGGAGCGCATCAGAAAGTACCTCTTGCCAACGGGAGACTGGAAGACCCCTAGACCTTAACGCCAGTAAGACAGCCTTCCAGACTGTAGCGTTTTCTCTTTTGACCTGCCCGATACCCCTGGGGTTGTAACTCGTAGTCCTACTTGAGGCAATTCCTTTAGAGAGCAGGTATTGCCTCAAGTCGTCACTCATAAATGACGAACCCCTATCACTGTGGATATAACTGGGGTAGCCGAACAGGGTAAAAAGACTCCGCAGGGCTTTGATGACCGTGGCAGCGGACATGTCAGAACAGGGAATGGCAAAAGGGAATCGGGAGTACTCGTCAACCACGTTGAGGAAATACACATTCCGATCTGTCGAAGAAAGGGGGCCCTTGAAATCAACACTCAGTCGTTCAAAAGGGCGTGTGGCCTTAATGAGGTGTGCCCTGTCAGGTCGGTAGAAGTGCGGCTTGCATTCAGCACATACCTGGCAGCTTCGAGTTATTGACCTGACATCCTCAATGGAGTAGGGCAGATTCCGGGCCTTTACAAAATGGAAGAGCCGAGTGATCCCCGGATGGCAGAGATCATTGTGGAGGGCCTGTAGCCGGTCCTCCTGCACACTGGCACATGTTCCACGCGACAGGGCATCTGAGGGCTCATTGAGCTTCCCCGGACGGTACATGATATCATAGTTGTAGGTGGAGAGTTCGATTCTCCACCTCAAGATTTTATCATTCTTAATTTTTCCCCTTAATGTGTTGTTGAACATGAATGCCACGGACTGCTGGTCCGTGAGCAGGGTAAATCGTTTTCCAGCCAAATAATGGTGCCAATGCCGTACGGCCTCCACAATGGCCTGAGCCTCTTTTTCCACAGAGCAGTGCCGAATTTCAGGACCTTGGAGGGTGCAAGAGAAAAAGGCGACGGGCCTGCCCGCCTGGTTAAGTGTGGCGGCCAGGGCGAAATCAGATGCATCACTCTCCACCTGGAAGGGGATGGACTCATCGACAGCGTGCATCGTGGCTTTCGCGATGTCAGCTTTTATCCCTTCAAAGGCTAAGCGAGCCTCTGCTGCCAGGGAAAAAGAGGTAGATTTTATGAGCGGCGGGCTTTGTCCGCATAATTGGGAACCTACTGTGCGTAATACGAGAAGAAGCCTAAGCATCTTCTCAGTGCTTTGATGCTAGTGGGTAGGGGAAGTTCAAGGAGGGGACGCATACGATCAGGATCGGGGCCGATGACCCCGTTTTCCACCAGGTATCCGAGGATTGCTAGGCGGTGCTTGCTGAATACACACTTCTCCCTGTTATAGGTCAGATTCAGGCGAGACGCAGTGCGTAAAAACTTCAGGAGGTTGGCGTCATGGTCCTGCTGGTCATGGCAGCAGATAGTGACGTTGTCCAGGTACGGGAAGGTAGCCCGTAGCCCCTTTTGGTCCACCATTCGGTCCATCTCACACTGGAAGACCGAGACCCTATTAGTGACGCCAAAAGGGACCCTTAAGAAGTGGTAGAGATGGCCATCCGCCTCAAAGGCCATGTATTTTTGGTCCTCTGGGTGAATGGGGAGCTGGTGGTAGGCTGACTTCAAGTCGATGGTGGAGAACACCCGGTACTGCGCAATCTGGTTGACCATGTCAGATATGCGCGGGAGAGGGTACGCGTCCAGCTGCGTGTACCTATTAATGGTCTGACTATAGTCTATGACCACCCGGGGCTTGTCTCCAGTCTTGACCACCACGACTTGTACTCTCCATGGGCTAGTGCTAGGTTGGATGATCCCTTCCCTGAGGAGCCGCTGAACCTCAGATCGAATAAAGATCCGATCCTCAGCACTGTAACGCCTGCTCTTAGTTGCGATGGGCTTGCAGCCTGGCATGAGATTTTCAAATAAG
Organism: Mustelus asterias; assembly: GCF_964213995.1. Lineage (NCBI taxonomy): Eukaryota > Metazoa > Chordata > Chondrichthyes > Carcharhiniformes > Triakidae > Mustelus > Mustelus asterias. The sequence continues at coordinate 85,359,332 of NC_135801.1, forward strand.
GAAGGCGGGGTAATTTTGAGTGTCGAGAGACTGCACGTGGAGCGCGCTGGGCAATTTGGAGGCTGCTGTTCTCCCACTGAAAGTGGAGGGAGTGGCCCATCGTACTGCAGGGTCACACTCCTCAGGTGGACCATAAAGTCTAGCCCCAGGAGTACCGGAGCGCAAAGGTGCGGTAACACGAGGAGCCTGAAGTTCTCATAAACTGTGCCCCGCACCGTTAGAGTTACCACGCAGCTCCCAAGAACGGTAACAGATCGGGACCTCGACGCCATAGAGATTGTCTGCCTGACAGTTTGTACGCGGAGAGCGCACCGTTTCATGGTATCCGGATGAATGAAACTCTCCGTGCTCCTGCTGTCAAATAGACAATGTATCAGGCGTCCGTTTACCTCTATGTCCATCATGGACTTGTCGAGTCTGTGAGGCTTGGCCTGGTCCAGGATGATTGACGCCACTGTTGGATCCCGAGTGCAACTGCAGGCAGCTGAGATGGTCGACGACGAGGACCCCTGCTGGTCGTCTGCGGCCGGTGTCGACCAAAATGGCTGCGCCCATGGATCGCACGTGGTCGATGGCGTTGAAAGTGGCGGCACCCGCAGATCGCGCGTGTCTTGCATCGTCGTCATCAGGAATGGCGGCGCCCATGAATCGCACGTGGTTGAAGACATCGACGAAGCTGGAGACGAGGAGACGGATCCTGGGGAGTCACACGCAGCACTGCTTGGCTTCAAAGGGGGCTTCGCTCGGCACACTGTACCATAGTGCCCTTTCTTTCCACAAGCTCTATAGGAAGGCGGAGCCAACTGGAGTGTACCTCAGAATAATGCTAACAGGTGGAACACCCCAACCCTAACCCCAACAGTAACAAGAGTAACATATGTACAAGTACCCATAGTGATAACCGTCTATGGTTCAGTACCCATAGTGGTAACCATCTATGGTTCACCACACACACACACACTCATACACTCACGCATCATGGGTTAGAGGTTCAGCCCATATTCAGGCCTTTGTCTCTCTGCAGCCAGTGGATTGACAGCTCTCTTCTTGATGGGAGAATGAAGGAATTCAATGAGTCTTCAGCTTACTGGAGAAATCAGGAAAGTGGTTTATTTCTCTCATCGCAACATGTAAGTTTAAGGATGAATTGACACAAAGTATTTAAATTTTGAAAACTTCTGAGAATGTCAGGAAGGAAGGGATGGGAGGAATGGGAGGAATGGAAGGGAAGGGAAGGAAGTCCAGATGGAGGGAGAGGTATGAAGGAAGGAGTGGAGGAGTGAGGGGAATGATGGATATGATTTGGAGATCGGGTTCTCCCACCATGGAAACTGGCTGGGCAAACATGGGAGGCTCTATCCAACATCATATCCTTTAAATTAATGGATGGAAAATCAGGCAATTGTGCCTCTTAAATTCAGTCTCCGTGACACTTCTTCCTCTGGGACCGACTGCAGTGCCGGTAGTGACTACCATTTAATCCTGATGCTACTGCAACTACAGAGCTTCCAACCAATCAGATTGGCTGCAGCTCTCGATGGCAGTACTTTCTCCCAGTTGGGGCTGCAAGTTCCACTCTGAATCAGTTAAGGCTCCTCCCAGCCTCATATTGCTGACGGGCAGCCGGCTTCTGCGTCAGCAGGCTAAAAACCAACTTCTCCACTGGTGGTGGTGGGGATGCGGGAAGGGGCAAGGGTGAGGGAAGCAACTGGAGGATTTGTCTTCAAGTAAAATCCAGCCCCACAAGATTGCAATTCCCTGAACCAGCCCATATGAACAACATGCTAAGCTGAAAGTTCCAAACATAGAATTGGCCCTATCATACCACCTTACAATGTCACCCAGCATGTCACCTGCAATGAATTACTTTGAAGCACAGGTACTGCTGTTATGTAGGTAAATGCAACACCCATTTTTGTGCACAGCAAGATCTCATAACCCACAGCTAGATGAATATGAGGGAGAGCTCCCTGCTTCTCTAAACATTGGAACATTTTGTGGGTATACCACTGAAATAAACCGGATGGCCTCACTTTAATAACCTAGTTGAAGAACCATCCTGGACTTCACTCCCCGGGCACTGCATGGAAGTGTCATCCTACATTTCAATTCCTGGATCGGGACATGGACCAACAGCCTTATGACTAAAAGATGAGAATTCTAACAATTGAGCCAAGCTAATATAGTGGGCTGGATTTTACTGGGTATCATGTTTATGCCCACCCTCCCCAGCTGAAAGGTCAGTTGGGGGGGGTGCAGGGGGGGTGAAATGAAAGAGTCCAATGGGGGAGTAACAGCTGGCCACAACCAGTTGGCCATTAATAGACTGAAGGTGGGATTTCTGTCCCTCTGGGACAAGACGTCCTACCTCAGATAGCTACTGGCTAATCAAAGATTGGCAGTTTTCCAATACGAGAAGTGTCATTAGGAGTGGTGGTCCCTGCAGGAACTGCACTCAGGGTTTGAGGAGGCAAGTTGTGTGGATTGTGACTTTATAAATGTTCAGTAGGTGGAAATGGAACTAAAAATAAGCAGTCTTAGTGTTAGCATGCATAGAGGTTTGATAGTTCACCTTCGTGTCAAATATGACACCAAGGTTTCAAACAGTCTTTGTTCAGCCTCATATAGTTGCCAGAGAGATGAATTGATTGGAGGTTACGGAATGGTGTGGACCAAAGACAATGGCTTCGATCTTCCCAATATTTAGTTGGAAGAAATTGCTTCTGATCCAGGACTGTATGCTGGACAAGCAGGTTAACAATTTGGAGACAGTTGGGAGGGTGAAGGAGGTGGTCGTGAAGTCAAGCTGGGTATCGTTAGCATACATGTGGAATCTAACACCATCGCCTGAATTTTTGTAAAGATGGAGACAGTCTGCAGCTTAGCCAAAATGAGCCCCGATTCCCAATGTTCTGCCTCTAAACCCACCATTTTCCCTGGAGAGCTCAGGGTAAAGTTGTAGCTTGCATACCTGTAGTTCGTGGAGGCAGCAGACATGTTAAAGTGCAGCTGCCTTCAAACAGATCCAATTTTAGAACTGGGATTTCCAAAACATGATTTCTGGGCTTTAGGCCTTTCAAGAGGCCTGACTGCTGCATGATTGATTTCTCAAGCTATCATTATTACAGTGGGGTGCCTGTATGTTTGATTGACAGCTCCAAGTGATTAAAAAGTCTTTGATGTGGAGCCATGAATAGATATGCTTTTCTTTTTTTAAAAGAATTAAGCGCTTGATTGAAATGCTTATTTTTTATAAGGGATTATGTAGTTGAAGGAATGTAATGTAGTTAATAGGTTTTTATGAATGAGAGCATTTAAAAAAAATAAAGTCTGCAGTAGACAGACATGCATTCTTTTCTGCATGTGACATGAGGTTTTCTTATGGTGGATACAGGACGAGTTGGCATGGAGGGGGGAGGGAAAGGATGGTGGGTTGTCATGAGTTGGTGCAATGTTGTTATCGGAGCTATAAAGGGCCATGGGGGTGAGTAAAGAGGCATATGGTAGCATGGAGGGGTCATGGTGGGTGGGGGTCTTGAAGTGGCATGGGTTAACATAGATGAGGTGTGGGAAGTGTGTAGGGTAGGAGGTGAGAGCCAGAAGGCTGTTTTATGTTCCTGCCCTTAGTGGGCGCGAACCAGATTATGTCCAGGAGTGGTGGCTGGGAGGATTCCAATGGGGTTTTGCACCAGTGTTTAACAAGCTAAACCCCCCACCCGTGATTCTCCAGTCCCGCTCCCTTCTAACACGATCTGCGCCGGGCGTGACGTGGCTGAAAAATCACAGCTTTCGAGTCTTTCACCTCTCCTGCTATATCTGTAGTTAAGCTATTCTTCCTTGAGAACAGAGGCTTGGCAACTATGTTTCAAATTTTGTAACAGTTTGCTCCAAGATTTCATTGCAGAAGTTGGTAAATCAGTACTTAGTAACGTCTGGGGTGTGCCAGCCAGTTTAATCTTTTATACTGCTAAATAATGGTGCAAATATATAAAGGTTATTCAATGTTATTAGTACTTTCAATAGATACTCCTTCGAGCAAGGTATGGCATGCCCAAACCTGTTCATTAACAGTTACTGAACTCAAATTGAAGTGATGTGAAGATAGACAACAATGTCTCACCTGGCACAGGCTTTAGCTAAACATCAAATCGAGCTGCAAAATATTCTTATTAATTTTTGTGCTCACGTGGTTAGTGGCAACTGTTAACAGTGCAATTACCCAGCAATGTAGAAAATTGCCCAGGTATGTCTTGTACACAAGAAACAGGAAAAATCCAATCTGGCTAATTACGGCCCCTTCAGTCTACTCTCGATCAGCAAAGTGATGGAAGGGGTCATTAACAGCACTACCAAGCGGCACATACTCAGCAATAACCTGTTTACAGATGATCAGTTGGAGTTCCGCCAGGATCACTCAGCTCCTGACTGTCCTTGTCCTTGAAATCCAGGACAAAGCAGCCCACTTAATTGCTGCCTCTTCCACAATTCAATCTCTCCATCACTGGCAAACAGTGTGTACCATCTACAAGATGCACTGCAGGTATTCACCAAGGTTCCAAGGTGAACCCACGACTGCTACCATCTAGAAAAACAAGAGCAGCAAATACCTGGGGACATCACGACCTAGAAGATCACCTTCAAGTCACTCACCATCCTGACTTGAAAATGTTACAGTTCCTTCACTGTCGCTGAATCAAAATCTTGGAATTCCCTCCCTAATAGCACCATGGGTGTACCTACACCTCAAGAATTGCGATGGTTCAAGAAGGCAGCTCAATACCACCTTCTGAAGGGTAATTAGTGATGGGCAATAAATACTGGTCAAGCCAGCAATGCCCACATCCCATAAAATGAATAATTAAAAAAAAAAATCATTTTCTGCATGGTGGCTGAAATAAATCATTGGGCAGGATTTTCCTGCCCTGACACTGACGGGAATCACTGCGGCCTGGACAGGAAAACTCAGAGCCAGAGTTGGGGCCAGAAAACCACGTCCACTGCCTCTTTCACAGGGTTGATTTCGAGCTATTGTGTAGGCTGGAATCAATCCCTCAACCTCAAAGATAACTTACATCTTAATGTTTTCACATTGCTGAAATTTGCTGTAGCCAAATAATCTGTTTTGGTCCCAACTAATTTAGGTTACAGTGCGACCAGTAGTCGCACTGTAATGTAACAGTGCATGACCATCTTAGCACCATGGAAAAGAAATAATTTGATTTTAAGCCAGTTAGCACTTCATCCACTTCAAGTGAATTGAGTCAGACAACCCCCAGCTAAGTAAGGCTTCCATTTCATTCAAAGAACTGTAAATCTTAATTAATTTGCTTTAGTCACCTCATTAATGTCAACTTCAAACAATAGCCTGAACATGTCAAACCTAAACTATCCTGGTAAGTCCAGATACTGTTTTAGGTTGCTCGACCAGCAAAGAATTGTAAATTTCAATTAAACCTGGTCTGCAAGTCTGGCATCTGATGAGAAATTTAGAGCTCCTAATAGTTTCAAGAAGCAATACTTCAAATTTTATTTATTAGTGTCACAAGTAGGCATACATTAATACTGCAATGAAGTTACTGTGAAAATATCCTAGTGGCCACACTCCGGTGCCTGTTCAGGTACACTGAGGGAGAATTCAGTATGGAGAATGTACCTAACCAGTACGTCTTTGCAGACTGTGGGAGGAAACCGGAGCACCCGGAGGAAACCCATGCAGACATGGGGAGAACGTGTAAACTCCGCACAGGCAGTGACCCAAGCAGGGAATTGAACCCGGGTCCCTGGCGCAGTGAGGCAGTAGTGCTAACCACTGTGCCACCCCAATACTCAAAGTAAAAAAGCAAAATTAACAGTTGGATTTACAGTGGATCAGAGAATTAAAAACATAAAACATTGATTATTAAAACCTTAAAACATGATTGAAGTTGAATAACTTGGAGACCGTGCAACGGATATAAACTGCACATAATAGGAACATTTGTGAATAATTTAGTTCTTGCATGTTTCATGGAAGCTGTAAATGTATTTTTATTATCAACCATGACTTGAGAGTGAAAGGTCACATTTTACTTCAGAAGATTTACAAGGATTAATGCCTATCTACTGAAATTCATACAAGATGAAGGAAAATAGCCCAAAATGTTTCTTTATTCAAGTTAGACGTGTATGCCACACATTAAACATACACATACTCCATGAGATATGGTCCTATTTACTGTAATCATGGGATGAAAAATTTCTGTTCTGTTTGCATATACCTATGATGCAATCATTACTGTACAGAGATCTTCAACACTTGTATGATATCAGGCCAAATGTGTAAAACAGTGCAGTTCAGCTACTTCAAGTTTACGACTTGAGAGTTGGCAACTGGCTTCAATCATAATATGGGGCAAGGTGTGTGGGGGGATGGCGATTGAAGAGATGAGGTGGGTGCAGACTTGTCTTCACATTCCCAGCTGGAGTGTTATCCCCTCAGCTGCCAAGAGCCTGTCTGGCAGCTTGTCCCACAACCCTGACCCTTGCCAAATACTTCAAGGCAGAAAGGGAAAAAACAGTAATGGGCAAAAACAAAGAGAAACCATAGACAAAAACATGACAAGAAAGACAAGGACAAGCACGCCATTGAGGTTTATGGTGAGACATTTAACAAGATGAAGACATGTTGTATTGCAAAAGAAAATTAAACAAGGAGCCACAGTATATAATTTTATTCTTCTCAAACATTTGAACAGAGTCCTAGAAATCCACAGAGAACTTCACTCATCACTTCCCTACTTGGGTCACACCTATCTTGTCTTTCTAGTTCAGTTTTTTCTATCTGTTTCTCATTATTTCTCTAGTCTCTCTTTTTATTCTATTTCAGTCGGAAGGGATTTGGGCCTGTTACAAAACCCACCAAAGCTACAACTTGTACTTTACATTTTTTAATTCAATTATAATGTCATTTTTATCTAACCAGTATTTACTTATAGAGGCTTCAAATGTCCTCGTTTCGCTGGCTGCAAAGTAGGCATCCTCAGTGGAGAAGTTTGTATTTTATGAAGATTTCATCAAATGGCACAGTACACATTTTACATTTTGATCTTAAATTGATTTAAGCACATGGTAAAGATAAAAGAAACTGAAATTCTGCAGCCATTCTCACAGTTATTTCAGTGAAAGGGCATTGCAATAGCTGAAAACTGGGTTGGGATTCAGCCATCCTGGTTTCCAACTGAGCACCAAAGAATCTGGGATGGGCTGCAATCCATTCCTTACAAGGCTGTCATGTTCTGGGATTTAGGGTGAACATTGGGTATATCGTTGAAAAGGGAAAAAAAATTGTCGGGCACTGGAGTAAAAGCAGTGGAGTGGGACTCATTGGAGAGCCCTCCTGTCATCAAAGGCTAAATGGCCCCTTCTTCATAAGATTTGATGATACATCAAATTGATGGGCAGCACGGTGACACAGTGGTTAGCACTGCTGCCTCACAACCCCAGGGACCCGAGTTCAATTGCAACCTTGGGTGACTGTCTGTGTGGAGTTTGCACATTTTCCCGTGTCTGCGAGGATTTCCTCTGGATGCTCCGGTTTCCCCCACAGTCCAAAAATGTGCGGGTTAGATTGATTGGCCATGCTAAATTGCCCTTTAGTGTCAGGGGGATTAGCAGGGTAAATACGTGGGGATACGGGGATAGGGCCTGGGTGGGATTGTTGTTAGTGCAGGCTCGATGGGCCGAATGGCCTTCTTCTGCACTGTAGGGGTTCTGATTCTTCTATGATATCAGGAGTCCTCATGTTTTTCCACTGTTACCTGGTGATGAGTTTACAAAGACATACCTGATTAAGCCAGGTATAATCATTGATAGGGACCGAAGTGGGGCAATATGAACAAAAGTCAATTCTTTTTTTCAAAAACATCTAACTTCAAAACACCCCCTTGAGATGATGGTTCAGGACTTCCAAGCTTACTGCAATAGAAGCGTACTCGAGATGTATCACAGATGGTGTAAGTACCCACACACTACAGAGATGTTAGGGGACTATCTCTTGATTCCATGAACTTTGTCGGGGTCAAAGGTCGTCATCTTGGGCAACACATTTCAAACTGCTTCATTTCCATATTAGTGCCTCTCTCTCAGAATCAGAAGGAGGCCATTCAGCCCATCGAATCTTTACCAACAACGATCTCACCCAGGCCCTATCCTCGTAACCCCATGTATTTACTCTGCTAGTCCCCCTGACACTAAGGGGCAATTTAGCATGGCCAATCAGCCTAACCCACGGCTTGTCTCTAATGTTTGATTTACCACGTCTCCCCAGATTTGATCACTTGGCCCCACTATTTAGTTTAAAATCCTCTCTACATCCTTAGTTATGTAGCTCATAAAATAGTGGTCCCAGCGTGGTTCAAGTGTAGACCATCCCAACCATACAGCTCCCACTTTACCAGTGCTTCACTCCATAGATTTATGAGGCTAAATAGTATTAAGCAAATGGATTTATTCTGGTAAATGAAAGAAAAATTATTAATGGCACAGAGTTGGTTAGAATTTCTGACTTTGTTATTCCAGGATTAAAAGCTTCAGTTCTCTCTTAACCCTTTTGCTATAGTGAGTAATTTTAGCTGAGTATTCATTTTCCAAAGGGAATGAGAGTTTGGGCTTAATTGGAACTATTACATCTTATAGCAGGAGATGTGCATTCAGGTTCGTGGGACACTGGCATCAACACTGGGGAAAGTGGGAGCTGTACCATTGGGATGCCCTACACTTGAACCATGCTGGGACCACTGTTCAATGAGCTACAATACTAAGGATATAGAGAGAGGATTTTAAACTAAATAGTGGGGCCAAGTGATCAAATTTGGGGTGATGTGAAAAATCAAAGATTAGAGACAAGGCAAGAGAGAGGCACTAATATGGGAAATGATAAACAGACTGTGACAGGAAGGGATAGAGAGTACAAAGCTAAGAGTAAATCAGTGGATAAGGCTAGAGGTTACCAAAATAATAAAAGGACAACATTTGAATGAATGTCATATTCAAAGGAAAACAAATGAGCTGTTGCTCAAATAGAGATCATTAAGTACCATCTGATAGCTACTACAGAGACATGGCTGCAGGATGACAAAGATTGGGACCTGACTATTGAAAGGAACATGTCATTTAGTAATGACAGGAAGGAAAAGGTGGAGGGGTGGCACTCTTAATTAATGATGGTATTAGCACAATAAAGACAGATGACCCAAGTTCCAGAAACCAGGATGTAAAAACAGTCTGGATAGAGATGAGAAATAATAAAGGCAAGAAATTACTTGTGGGAGTACAGGCCCCCTAAAAGTATGCACATGGTAGGACAGAGTATAAATGAAGAGATAATTGAGCTTGTCAAAAAGGTACAGCATTGATCAAGGGGATTTTAATATACACTGGGAAAATCAGAAGGGTAAAGATAGCGGAGATGAAGAATTCATTGAATGGTTTTTGCACTAGTTTCTTAGAACAACACGTTCACGAGCCAAGCAGAGAGTAGGCAGAGTATATAACGGACCTGGTGTTGTGTAACACTACAGGATTAATTATTGACCTCAATGATGGTGCCACTCGGTAGCAGCAATTATGTACAATAGGATTGAATTTTACATTCAGTTTGATGAGAGACAGTGGACTTAAGACTAATAATTTAAACTTAAATAATGGCAATTATGAAGACATGAAAATAGAGCTAGCGAAAAAAAACTAGATTATTAGCTTAAGAGATAGGTCATTAGATATTCCAGAATAGAGGAATCAGTGGTGTAGTGGTATTGTCGTTGGACTAGAGATCCAGGGCAAAATCTGGGGACCAGAGTTCAAATCCCATCATGGCAGATGGTGAAATTTGAATTCAATTAAAAGAACTGGAATTAACATATCTATTGATGACCATGAAAGAAACCATTGTCATTTGTCATAAAAACAAATTTGGTTCAATGTATTCAAAGGAAATCTGCCATGTGACAACAATATGGTTGACTCTCAAGTGGCAATTAGGGATGGGCAATAAATGATGGCCCAGCCAGCGATGCCCACATCCTGCAAATGAACTTTAAAAATCCATTCCGCGAGAAAGAAAAATTCTAAGGGAGGACCCGCCATTCGTGGCTCAGTTAAAGGTAATATCAAACTTAAAGAAAAAGCATATAATTGTGCAAGGATGGGTGGCAGGTCAGAAGATTGGACAGAGTATAAAAATCAGCAAAAAATGACTAAAAAGTTGATAAGGAGGGAAAAATTTGAGTATGAGATAAAGCTAGCCAGAAATATAAATATGCATGAGTTTCTATAGATACTTAAAAAAAAGACTTAAAGTGAGCATTGGTCCTTTAGAAAGTAAATCTGGGGAGTTAATAGTAAGGGGATGGCAAATGAATTGAACAGGTATTTTGCATCGCTCTTCACAATATTGAGGATGCAAGTAACATCCCAGAAACAACTATAAATCAGGGAAGGGATGGAGGAACTCAGGAAAATTGCAAACACCAGGGAAATGATACTGAACAAATTCCAAGTTCCCGGGTCCTGATAGACTTCATTCTAGGGTCTTAAAAGCAGCAAGTGAGATAGTTAATGTACTGGTTTTAATTTTCCAAAACTTCCTATATTCGGGGAAGGTTTTATTAGATTGGAAAATAGTGAATGTAACTCCTTTATTCAAAAAAGGAAGGAGACAGAAAGCAGGGATTTACAGGCGAGTTAGATTAACATCTGTCATAGGGAAGATGTTGGAAGCTATATTTAATTATGTTATAGCAGGACACTTAGGTAAATTGAATGTAATCAGGCAGCGTCAACATTGTTTTGTGAAAGGGTCATATTTCAATATATTGGAGTTCTTTGAAGAAATAACGTATTCTGTGGATAAAGGAGAACTGGTGGATGCACTATACTTGGATTTTGAGAAGGCATTTGATAAAGGGCTACATCAAAGGTTATTGCTGAAAGTAAAGGCTCATGTTGTAGGGAATAACATACTGGCAAAGTTAGAAGATTAGCCAGCTAACAGGAAACAGAGGGTGGGTATAAATGGATAATTCTCTAGTTGGCATGATGTAATGCATGTGTGCCACAGCAATCAGTGCTGGGGCTTCAACTTTTTACAATTTATATAAATGACTTGGATGAAAGGACCAAAGTATGGTTGCTAATTCTGCCAATGGTACAAGATGGGTAGGAATGTAGGTTGTGAAGGGGACATAGGATGCTACAAAGGGATATAGATGGGTTAAGTGAATGGGCAAAGATCTGACAAATGGAAAATAATGTGGAAAAGTGTGAAATTGTCCACTGGCAGGAAGAATAAAAAGAGCACATGATCTGAACAGTGAGAGACTGTAGAGCTCTGAGACACAAAGTGATCTGGATCTGAGTGTTCTAGTGCATGAATCACAAAAGATTAGTATGCCAGAACAGCAAGTCATTAGGCAAGCCTATAGAATGTTATTGTTTATTGTGAGTGGAATTGAATACAAAAATGTGGAGTACTGTCTACAGTATCGATCTCCTTATTTAAGGATGGATGTAAATGTATTGAAAGCAGTTCAGGGAAAGTTTACGAGACTAATACCAGGAATGGGTGAGTTGTCTTATGAGGAAAGGTTGTACAGGCTAGTCTTGTGTCAGCTGGAGTTTAGCAGATTAAGAAGTAACTTAACTGAAACATAGAAGATCCTGAAAGGTTTTGACTGAGTGGATGTAAAAAGGATGTTTCCTCTTGGCTAGTCAAAGACTTTTTCCCAAGGGTGAAAAGTGTCAATTACAAGGAGGCACAGGTTCAAGATGAGAGGGGGAAAGTTTAAGGGAGATGTGCAGGGGAAGTTTTTCATGCAGAGAGTGGTGGGTGTCTGAAATGCGCTGCCAGAGGAGGTGGTGGAAGCAGGCACATCAGCAACATTTAAGAGGCATCTGGATGGTACATGAATAGGCAGAGAATAGAGAAATACAGACTGAATAAGGGCAGAGGTTTTTACTTTACTTTAGTTAGGGCATCATGATTGGCACAGGCTTGGATGACCGAAGGGCTTGTTCCTTTGCTGTACTTTTCTTTGTTCTTGTGGGAAAATCTAGAACTAGTTTAAAAATAAGGGGTTGCCCATTTAAAACAAGAGATGAGAAATTTTCTCAGAGGGTTATGAGTCTTTAGAACTCTTTTCCCCAAAAGGCAATGGAAGCATAGGCTTTGAATATTTTTAAGGCAGAGCTGGATAGATTATTGATAAACATGGGGTGAAAGTTTATTGGAGATAGTTGGGAATGTGGAGTTGTGGTTATAATCAAATCATGATCTTATTGAATGACGGAGTAGGCTCATAGTGCCGAGTGGCTTTCTCTTGCTACTAATTCATATGTTCACTACATTTAAATTCCACCAACCTCTTAATTCCTTATAACAACAAGTATTTGTATTTACAGCCCTGCGTTAAAGAGGTGGAGCTTGGAGACTTGGAGCTGTCAATCAAACTGTGAACTGACTGGCACCTGACCGTAGTAATGATAGGTTGCAAAATCAGCCTTATAATTACAACTCTCAGGCTTCTGTCAACAGAGTGAAATAGCAAGCACTGATTTTTTTAACCTCCAAAGTGCTTGACAGCTCCCTTAACAGTTCCTTTGACTGCTCCATTGACAGTTCCAATGCACTTAACAGTTCCACTGAGCTTATCCACTTTTTCTTTTACACACATTCATGTCTATTTTAAATGATCCCACTTTACTTCTCCAAAAGGTGGCATTGAATCTATCCAAAAGGGTGCCCTACCTCCCCAAAAGGATTCACCCTTTTTCAAAGAACTCTGCTAAATTTAGATTTACCTCTGAAAGGTCTAAATTACACAAGTCATATTTCAGACAGCTTTAACATGTGCAGTCTCCTCCATGAACCATGGATGTGCAAAGAATAAACTACCCACATCCCCCCCCCCCCCCCCCCCACTGTAAAAACATGGAGGCAGGGCTACTGCATTTGGGCCTCTGGCACCATTTTCACTATGATGGAGAAAGTCCCTGTCAGTGAAAAAATTTAGGTCTAACCTAAGAATGAGTTTGGAAGAACCCACTTAAAATTATCTCCCCAAATCACAATGAAGAGAACAGTAATTTGCTCTCAGTTAATAATGCAAACACAACCGCATCCCACAAAGGTCCATTTGTATAATCTCTTTCTTACACATGTAGAAACCATTCTCTCACCATAGACCACGCTGCTCGTCCACCGGACTTTAATCGCAGTAGGTCTTTTCAAACTGTTCCCGGACTGACCAAGGCCCTTGTGCAGCCCCCCAACATCAGCAGGGTCACCAAGACCATCCAGGCTGCAGCTGTGAGTACAGTCAATTCAATTACTCACATTGTCAAGGAGTGTCCGCTGACTAAACCTGAGGGCAGACTTAAAGAACTCCTGACACGGCTATTGCTTGGCTCTGTGACTGAGCACATGCTAAATAAATAAACCAGTGAAGTTAAAGACATTGTTCAAAAAAATGACAGATTTGATTTGGTCTGCGGCCATTTAAAATTCTTCCTTCATCCCTGGAGCACAGCTGGATCCCAGAATCAAGTGCACTTCCATTGCCCCCATATTTTAGTTGGGGGCACTAAGACTGTCGGAGAGCATGGTAAAGTGGGCAAAACTTAAGGCCGAGGATGCAGAAGTTGGCTTAAATTTAAAGGCAGGACTGCATTATGATTATTTCATTTAATTTCCCAAACAGCATTCAGCCAGACATGTCTTAAGTTCCCAGCTGACCTTTTGACCTTGATGCTCCTTAAATATATAATTTGAATACATCTGCCCTTATAGCTGGAAAATGCACAAGTGGTAGAGGGCCACAGGGTGATCAGGCAGTGGATCAGAAGAAAATCTTAGCATTTATATTTAAGGGGATCAAAATGTACTTCAGTATTTTTTCTCACATCTTTCAGAAAGCATTAAGTGTCTCTTTGAAAACAGAGGACAACACTAGGAAGCCTAACATTTCTGATAGATAGAAAATTCTGAAGTGTATATTGACTTCAATTAGATATGCTCGCATAACCACCAGTCAGAGGATAGTCATAGCAACCTGAAGCAAAGCTTACCTGTGTCATGGCCTTGGTTATCTGCAGTATTTTAATTAATCGCTGAGAATTACTTGTACTATTTCTGTGCAGTGACATTCATTTATGGAAGTACACAGCGTATAAAACTCTGCTGTTTGGAAGTGATTTGACTCAAATGCTCTCTCGCCGTTTTAATCTATACATATTCATCAATGTGCTGGGGAATTATCATATTGCAGCACACATCACAGTGCTCAGATGTCATTAGAAAAATCCATTAAAGGGTACACCACCGGCATGAAAATCTGTTTGACAATTGTTTCTGAATGCACAACATCATAATGTAATCTAAATCAAAACAAGTAATCACATTACTTATATATGATGTCTTGTGGCAATGATGACTCACAGCTGTCGGGACTGTATTCCAAGAAAAAAATTGGTTTGCCAAATATTGTTTCATGGAGCTAATTAAACTTCATCATTAAGATAGTGAGCTATTTGGTAGATGGATTTTTACATGGTATTTCTAAATCTTCATGGGCCTTATTTTTTTTCCCTGTGCTGAGGGAAGATGGACTTCTATCCAGCCAACTTCATGGAATGTGTAAATATATTAAAATCCTAAATTCTCTGCAAGGGGGAACAAAATTGCAGCAAGGATCAACTCTCAACTCAGCAGCAACCATCTCTTTTATTGCAAATCTAGAGCACAAGCTGCTTTTTGGGAGTAGTATGCAGCTTTCAAACCATGCACCACCTGCACCCCTGGCCCTTTGCTGGCTGAGGCACCAGTTAAATTAGGGAGGTGGTCTCCTGCTGAAATGGGATGGAGGGGGGATGTATCTGAGAACGGGTATGTAGATAAACCTCCATGATGTTTGCAGAAATTAATTTCTTCTTTCAAAAAGTCTTCCTCCCTCTCATCAGCCTCTGTAAAGTAATGCTCTATGGGCACTTGAACAGGTCCCTGCTGCCACAATACACCCTCAAACTCCCTTCTAATAACTTTTAAACATTAGACACGAGTTTTAACATGTATCGCTTGCCTCCTGTATTCAACCGATTTAAAGGTTGGTTTGCCAACCCTCCGGGATTGGCCTGGTGTTTCTGGGAATTGAAGGTCAATCTCCAGGACACTGCTGTGTGAAATCCTGAAGAAAAATCATCAGGTTCCAGACCCAACCGTCTTCAGCTGCTTCATCAATGACCTTCCTTCCATCATAAGGTCAGAAGTAGGTATGTTCGTTGTGCAGTCATCAATGTTCAGCACCATTTGCAACTCCTCAACTGAAGCAATCCATGTCCAAATGCAGCAAGACCTGGACAAAATCCAGGCTTAGGCTGACAAGTAACATTCACACCATACAAGTGCCAGGCAATGACCATCTCCAACAAGAATCTAACCATTTCCCCATGATATTTAATGGCATTACCATCACTGAAACCCCACTGTCAACATCCGGGGGATTACCATTGACCAGAAACTGAACTGGACGAGTCACATATATACCATGGCTACAAGAGCAGGTCAGAGGCTAGGAATCCTGTGATGTGTAACTCACCTCCTGACTCCCCAAATTCTATCCACGATCTACAAGGCACAAGTCAGGGGTGTGTTGGAATACTCTCCACTTGCCTGGCTGGGTGCAGCTCCAACAACACTCAAGAAGCTTGACACCATCCAGAACAGAGCAGCCCACTTGATTGACACCCATCCACAAACATTCACTCCCACAACCACCGATGAACAGTAGCAGCAGTGTGTACCATTACAAGATGAACTGCAGGAATTCACCAAGGTTCCTTAGGCAGCACCTTCCAAACCCATGACTGCTACCATCTAGAAGGAGAAAAACAGAAGATACATGGGAACACCAACACCTGGATGTTCCCCTCCAAGTCACTCACCACCCTTAATTGGAAATATATCGTTGTTCCTTCATTGTTGCTGGATCAAAATCCTGGAACTCCCTCCTTAACAGCATTGTTGGTGTATCTACACCACATGGACTGCAATGGTTTATGAAGGCAGCTCACCACCACTTTCTCATGGGTAACTTGGGGTGGGCAATAAAAGTTTGTCTAGCCAGTGACGTTCACCTTCCATAAAGTATTTTTAAAAAGATGGTTTATAAACTTATTTTCTTTGATCATTTCTCTTTACCAAATATAGAAATATTGATTTTGGGAAAAAATAAGCCTGGCAGACATTCAAGCATCATCCAATTGGGTCAGGAGTCATTTGCTTTCCAATTGGAGTAGGAAGACAGTGCAAGGATGGATGTATTGGTCAGTGAATGGCTAGAGCATGGGGGCAAATCATGTGCTGAAACCTCTTAGAGTTTTAAAGAATGAGAGGTGATCTTATTAAATCATGCAAGATCTTGACAGGATAGAGTGGACACTGGGAGGATGTTTCCTCTTGTGTGAGAGACCAACACTAGGGGACACAGTTTGAGATTAAGGGATCTCCCTTTTAAGAAAGAGAGGAGGAAAATGTTTTTCTCTCAAGAGGTTGTTAGTATGTGGAATTCTCTTCCCTAGAAAGCTGGGCCATTGAATTTATTCAAGGCAGAGTTAGATAGATTTTTGATAGACTAGGGAGTCGGAGATTATGGGGGGCAGACAGGGAAGTGGAACGGAGACCACAATAAGATCAATCTTGATCTTACTGAATGGTGGAACAGGCTTGAAGAGCTGAATCCATAGAATCCCTACTGTGCATAAGGAGGCCATTTGGCTCATCAAGTCTGCACCGACTCTCCAAAGAACATCTTACCCAGTGCTGCCCCCCCACTTATCCTCATAACCCTGCACATTTACTACGACTAATCCACCTAACTTACACATCTTGGGACACACAGGGGCAATTTAGCATGGCCAATCCACCTAACCTGCACACCTTTGGAGTGTGGGAGGAACAATAAGAAGTCTCACAACCAGGTTAAAGTCCAACAGGTTTATTTGGTAGCACAAGCTTTCAGAGTCTCAGGCTCCTTCTTCAGGTGAGTGAGGAGTTGTCTGGGAGGAAACCAGAGCACCCGGAGGAAATTCATGCAGACATGGGGAGAACATGCAAACTCCACACAGTCACCCAAGCCGGAATCGAACCCAGGAACCCTGGTGCAATTAGGCAGCAGTGTTAACCACTGGCTGACCCCTGCTCCTAAGTCCTATTTTTATCTGATCTATTTCCCTTGTTTCCTTGTTGACATTTACGTGGCTGCCAGCTTTGACTACTGGGAAATGGGAGTGTTGTGCAAGAAGGGCGTAGGCACATTCTCTTGAAGGATTCTGTTCCACCAGCTGCATATTCATCTAAAACCAATGAGGATTGGGCAGAAAATCCAGATCATAATCTCTTAATACAAGTAATACAGAACCAAAATTGTTAACTTAATTTGCCAATAGAAATAATATGCATTTATAGCGAAGTTTATGATGTCCACAATGCATCCCAAAATGTTATGCAACTAATTCATTATTTAAGCACAGGCACTGTGGTTAAGTGGAGAAACATGGCAGCCAATCTGCCCACAGAAAGGTCCCACAAAGAGCAAGTGAATGAATAAACAGATAATCAGTTTTTGGGGCTATGGGTTGAGGGAGGAATGTTAACTAGGATGCAGGGAGAACTTGCTCTACATTGAAGTGTGCCATGGGAACTGCTGCATCCAGCTGAACAATCAGACAGGGCTTTGGTTTAAGCAAATGAGAAGTAAATAGGTGATGGGGATTCGACAGAGGAGTTGGTTGCAGTGGTCTAAAGGAATCTCTTTTAATTGTTGGGTGAACAAAGGTGGAGGGACTCCAGATAAGGACAGAATTGGACAGCTGAAGAATCTGGAAGGTATTTGCAAGGCTGAAGGAGCTAACAAAGATAGGGCGTGAGGTGAGACCATGGAGGAATTTGAAGAGGGAATGAGAATTTTAAATTCAGTGCCCTGTGTAAGTCAGGGACAGAGATGACAGATGACTGCTGGATCTCATTTATATTATTCTGCGAATTCTATTTCCAGTTGTAAAAGACGCTATTCTTTGTTGGGTGTGCCAAATTTTATTGCAACACTTTATTATCCCTCTGTGACTACAAAGTGAGCTACTGCAAAAATAAAGAGCAATAGGGAAAAGCCACACTGCTGGAATCCTGTCCTTTTAAGCAGGATTCTCCAAGCTAACCCAACTTCCTGCAATAAAAACTATATGATGTTATTAAGACCAGTGTTCTGCATATCCTCCCACAAAGCAACAGTGAGCTGGCAAACAAATCATTCCAAAACCATAATATGGCAGATATAAATAACATATATGATCATTTCCCTTCCACCTGTCCTATTACTGTCTGGGTTTCTTGAAAATGAAAGTAGCAACAGCAGTGTATTGAATTCACTGAAAGCCCACCTCACATCTGCTACCTTTCAAGGGCATTCATGAGTAGAATTACTTGCCAAACTATTGAAGGGGAATAAAAGGTTCCTCCCCAAACCTTGAACAAGTATTGAGGTAGCACCAAGCCCATTAGTTTGGCTTCAATAGTAAGGAAATGAACAGAACTTCACCACCTAACTGCTGCTTTTGAACAATTATAGAGTGGCAACAACTGTTCAGAAAATGTCTTTACTGTTTTTGATTTGATCTATTGTCACATGTATTGGGATACAGTGAAAAGTATTGCTTCTTGTGAGCTATACAGGCAAAGCATACTACTCATTGGTGATGATCACTCCAAATTGCTTGGATGTGGGAGCTGGGCATGGGGATTGGTGGGCAATAGGATCTTGTCTATTTAATGAAGATTACCTTTGCTTGATTATTTGAATGAACTTGTAATTATGACATTTTTACAACCAGACTAATTCTTAACCCCAAGTCTGTGCAAACCCTAATTTGGCACAGAAGTATTTGCTGTCACTTGTTTCCCCCGCTGGTGAACAAGGAAATAGATCGCATCAGTATTTCAGTGAGATCGCAGGCTGCTTTGAGTTTCCAGTGTGATTATTTGTTTTAGAAGATCACATGCTGAGAGCAATACTTTTAATTTTTTGCCATCTGTTTCTCCTCTTTGCCAAGAACATTCATCCCTGCTGGGGACCAGCTTCACAGCCAGCCTTGCTACTTGGGTCAAATGACCATTTGGCATGTGTGAGTCTAGACATTCAAGGGGCGATGCCCGGCAGGAACTGGGCAGGTGGATAGTTAAAATTACTCATGGGGTTCGCTTGCTGATTTTGGAACTCATCCCGCAGTTTATAATTTTAAACTTCTCTTCCAAGCAGGGAAGAATGATACCTTCCGGAAACCACATTTAAATATGAACATCAGATATTAATAACATCATCAGGGCCTCATTGTTCTTTTAACCAGGGGCCTGGTTGGAAATACAATTGTCCCTTTCCCACTAAGCCAAACGTGTGTTAGAAAACAGAAAATGCTGGATAAATTCAGCAAGTCTGTTAACATCTGTGGAGAGAGAAACTTGAACGTTTCGAGCTCATAAGACCCTTCTGGCATTGGGGACTCTTCCAGGATCTTCCTGGCAACAGAGTGCAGTTCCTGGCAATTCCGTGGAGGTGGCCTCCTGAAGACAGACCAGGGGACAATCGGAACAGGAAACTCAGTGATGGGGTTTTTAGGGATTAAAGCGCACCCCTGCAGCTGAAACAAGTTCTCCAGAGAGGTTTCTTCTCCACTCCAATGGCCCCAACAGGCTTTGTGATGGATTTTTTTGTCATTTTTTGCACACTTCCAAGAATGCCTCATTTTAAGGCCCCCCCACATTACAGTTACGCCCAGCTTTCCTAGTGAGGCTGCAGAACTTCTGATCGAGTCCGCTGTCTCAGGAAGCCCCCCCATTATCCTTAAACTAACAGGATATGTGGAGTTGGAGGTTGCTTTCTGGAACAATGCAGAGCCATATGGTGTCAGGTCTTTCAACTATCTCTGACATCTGAAGATAATCTGGCGTACCACGTTCAGTGCTGGGACCCTTATTGTTTGTTATATACAAAAATGATATAGATAATAACATGGGGGGGGAAATGATGAGCAAGTTTGCAGGTGACACCAAGATTGCTAGGGTGGTTAGTAGTGAAGAAGAAGGTGGTAGGTTTCAGGAAGATATGGATAGGTTGGTCAGATGGGCAGTGCAATGTCAGATGGTATTTAACCCTGATAAGTGCGAGGTGATGCACTTTGGAATAAGTAACAAGACAAGGGAGTATTCAATGATTGGCAGGACACTAGAAACCTCAGAGGAACAGATGGATTTTGGGGTTCTTATTCATGGATCCCTGAAGGTGAATAGGGTAGTTAAGAAGGTATATGGAACACTTGTTTTTATCAGTTGTGGCATAGAATATAAAAACAAGAAGGTTATGTTGGAGCTGTGCAGAATGTTGGTTAGGCCACAGCTGGAGTACTATCTGCAGTTCAGGTTACCTCACCAAACAAAGGATGTGATTGTACGAGAGGGGGTACAGAGAGGATTCATCGGCATGTTGCCTGGGATGGAGCATTTGAGCTATAAGGAGAGTTTGGATGGTCTTGGATTGTTTTCTTTTGAGCAGAGAGGCTAAGGGAAGACATGGTTGAGATGTATAAGATTATGACGGGTACGGACAGGGTGAATAGGAAGCAGCTGTTCCCCTTGGTTGAGGGGTCAATCATGAGGAGGCATAGTTTTAGGGTGTAGGAAATTCAGAGGGGGTTTGAGCAATATATTTTTCACTCTAGGGTGGTGAGAATCTGGAATGCACTGCCTGGGAAGGTAGTGGAGGCCTGAAACATCACAACCTTTAAAAAGGATTTGGATGAGATCTTGAAACATCATAACATTCAGGGATAGGGGACAAGTGCTGAAAAATTGGATTAGCACTACTTTAGGGGTAGTTATAGTCGATGCAGACTTGATGGGCCAAAGGGCCTTTTCTGCGCTGCACAACTCTGACTATTGCCGCAAGATTCCACCTCATCTTTTTTTTCCCAATAAGTCTCAATGGGCACAAATTCCCTCTAGAAAATCTCAGCATGCGCCTCACCAAGCTTTCCTTCTTCCACATTGCAAACATCAACCACATCTCTGACAATTTTACACAATGAGCAGGATTTCAGCCCTCTCCATCGGTGGGGTTTTCCGGTCCCACCGAAGGTGACCCCCACCACCACCCCGCCCACCCCACTATAC
Organism: Mustelus asterias; assembly: GCF_964213995.1. Taxonomy (NCBI): domain Eukaryota; kingdom Metazoa; phylum Chordata; class Chondrichthyes; order Carcharhiniformes; family Triakidae; genus Mustelus; species Mustelus asterias. The sequence continues at coordinate 85,380,579 of NC_135801.1, forward strand.
CGGGTTGCCCGGTGGCGCGACGGGCAAGCCACACAAAACCCTGTAGACATCGGCAGGACTGGAAGATCCTGCCGGCAAATAGTGGCGGGCTGCCTCTGCCGCGGGAAAACACACCACAGGAGGGGGCGGAAAAATCCTGCCCATTGGCTGAAATATTACCACCCCGCCCGCCACGGGAATCAGAGCGGGCGAGGGGCAGAACATGGAAAGATCTGCTGACCTCAGGCGGGATTTTATGATTTCAAGACAATCGAGGCTATAAAATCCCACCCAAAATGTTGCTGAGAGAACAATTTTCTATCTAAAGCAAGAATCACAGTTATCCATGAACAAAAAATAATCCTCTCTTAATAACATTCAAGAAAAAAAATGAACTGAACAATACTCGGTAAGAATGATACTGGCATAGAGAACAAAAACTGTACAAATCAAGAAATGTTTAAGGTCTAAAAATATTTGCACCATTTTTGAAGACAGTACCCACAAAATTGTAAACCATTATATTTTACTGTAATACTTGATGAACAAAAATTCTGGCAAAGACGATGACACTTACTGAATTTGACAATACATTTGATTTTTTTATATATAGTTGTTGACCCACATGTTTGAGGAAGATTGTAGGCTTTGAAAGAGCCATGTGCTGAAATAGTGAAAACACTGATAGCGTTTTAGGGACACCTTCTTTACTGTTGCTTACAAGGTACTATTGATGTTCATGTGAGGAGAAGAGTAGTTAGTATATAACAAACAGTTGGCATGTGGTAGAACAATAACCTGCAGCTTACAATCAACCACAATGTTTTTGCAGAGGTAACTGAGTTATTTGGATGAGGGCAATCCAGTGAGCATAATATATTTGGATATTTAGAAGGCGTTTTACAAATAGGCCAGTGTTTTACCTGCCCGCCTGCCGCGGGAATAGGAGCAGGCGAGGGGCAGAGCATGGGAAGGTCTGTTGACCTCAGGTGGGATTTTACGGTTTGGGGCTGAGCGAGGCCATAAAATCCTGCCCATCTATGTCTGAGCCTCTAGAAAAAGGTAAAGATGCTTAGAACTAATGCCAAAGTACGGAATTGAAAATTGACTAAATTTCTTTTTGTACTTTTCCAATTCAAACAAATCAAATCCAATTCAGAGTCTCAACAAGTTGAGACATTTCAGATCCAGGCTGACAAGACAGGGCGAGCAACCAAATCACCCTGTCCTGGGCCTGATCTACATGAGCCAATTAACTAAATTATGTAAAGCATAAGGTAATGATAGATAAATACATTTCTGTTCGGGGGGGCCTGTGACTAGCAATAAAGACTATTATAGTCACATTTTGCTGACGCTGTTCAGGACTTGTATTTTCAGTTAAGGTATGACATACACTAATAACAGTAAACTGTTATCACATAACACACCGCAGTTGTGATTGGAATCGTTCATGATGAAACATAGATTAAGACAAATGGATTTTAACAGCCATGATTTTAACCTGGGGTCAGCGGTGTGTGTGTAGCTAATGGGGCAAGTGTGACAAAAGGTAATTTAGCCCATTAAGTCTGCTCCCTCCACAAAACATTTGCAATCCAGTCTGCTGGGAACAATATGCAACACAAGGAAATATACTCCAGAGTTAAACTGAGTAAAATTCCAGAAACTCATTTCATCCAACATGATACAACCGACATCAGCAATTATACTTCTTGTTTTGATTTTTATACACAGGAATTAAACTCCTTTATATATATTTGAAATCTTAAAGGCACTATTTTCTGAAAATCTACATGCAGATCGCAAATCTAGGATGAGGTTTCCCTGCAATCGATAAACTGGAGCACCCTGGCTGCTAGTTGCAAGTAACTGTACCCCTGTCTATTTAGATGTTCTACTTGTACTGGGAACTAGAGCAATATTAATCAATCTGAGGCTAGTTCTCTCATTAGAAACTATTCTCTTAGCAATTACAACCCACACAGAAAGGGCAATAACTCCAATCGACTGGATCATTGGTAGATTAGAAACATCTCCTCCTCCTCCTCAATTTCTCCAGGCCTAACTCATCCTCTGGAACTAAGAGCAATCAAAGATGCCTCAATCTCCAGCTCATTTGAGGATGTTAATTGACTCAGCATTGACTGTGCTAGTTCAGTGTCTTTTCAAAATATCCACTACTCTCAGACAACTCTTCTATCCTCAAGCTCCATTTAAACATGAATAACTTTGTTCAGCTCTGTACTTCTTTGAAAAAATCATGCATGTCCATTATTATTATCATTATCCATCTGCTTAGAATTTTTAAAAATGTCATATCATTCGCCAACTAGTGAAAAATTTAATTCAGTGAGTCTCGCTTCTTAACTTCTCTGAATACCAACAGTGAACACACTTCAGGCCACAGGCCAGAAAGCTAGGGGCAACTCTGCCTTGGATATTTGAGGGACCCCACTCGTATTTTAAGCCCGTCATGCGGCTGTCGGGTTCCTGCCCCATTAAAAGCCAGGGGCCCATCCTTGAGACTGCCAATCAATCAGCAGGTCAGCAATTCTTCAGTGCCACCAGTAACCGTAGGCACTTCTGGGACTGTACTTCTGCTCTTTGCTGTTTTGCAGTCCATCATCGCCAATCACCATTTTATATTATTTCCTGTGACAATGTGCATTGCTAGCAAACATTAGAATTGATAAAGCTGGGAAAGACCAAAACAAATCAATTATTCACCAGAAGTACTCAGTAAGCATAATGCAAATCACACATCTATTGCACTACAAATCAAACCCAACTATCTTATTCTTTGGAAATGTGATCCATATTTTACAACCTTCATAAATAAATTTAGAGAAGTCCATAGCAACACAAATTATATATAGTCATTAGGAAAAGTGATCCTGATGACCTAGGCCTAAATGGATTTTGTGTTCAATAGTTTATGATCTTAGTGAATGGACCTGTTGCTTTCTATTCAGTGCACCACAGGAGTCTGCTGTATTCCAGTTCCCCGTTAAGCTGCTTGAATTGAGTTGAATTTTGTTGACTTAGGATGGCTTTTAGAATGACTTCAAATCTTTACTAAATGCTAATGATGCGATCATTGCGGTGTTATCCCAGGAATGTATTTCTACTATGGTATCTTCATTCCAGATCAGCATTGAAGGACTGATCCTGCAGTGAACACATTCACCAATACACATTGCTTGGCATGGTTTGCACTGCAGACATTTTCTGTATATATTGGACTAATCCTAGAGGCTTCTGAGGCTGAGAGAGTTGATCACCACTGGTAAACTGAGCCAGTGTCACTGTTTGTGTAACAGATGACAAATTGGTGATTTAAAAAAGTGACAGTGTGTGAAAAGAGGGAAGAAAGAATAAGAACAGTTTCTTAAACTGCATCATGAGAGTCTGTTAACATTGCTGTACACCTTGTCCAATTTCCAATAGCGTGTCTGTATCATGACAGATTCTCTGTCTTAAAGATGTGCTGAGGAAACTCCAAATTGAACTTCTAACAGGGCACACGAGTACTTTGACTAAACAACACCGTGATCATGTTTGAATAGCTTTTTGTTCACAGTATTATAAAAAGAATAAAGTGAACCAGATAATTATGTACTGCACAAACTACACTCAAACAATTGGACTTGCGCAAATGACAAACATCACTTGGGTACACACAGATTGTTGGGATGAAAAGTATTATTTAGAGGCTATTTCTGTAATGCTTTACATTTGTACCTTCACATTCAAAAATCTACAAAGGGGCATCCTATATAAGTAAATTGAACAGTAACACAGTGGTTCAGGGAAACTGATGATGACGATTGTCAAAAGGGCCTTTTACCAGGTCCATCTCACTTTTTGTACTTTTGACCTTATCACCATCCCCCTCCTTTCACTACCATGACTCATTCTCCAAGGCAATGACCTCTATATTGGCTAGGTCATCCTCCGTCATTTCCGACAGCACTTCCTTCCAAATGAATGTTCACCTCCCCTCTATGGAGGGGTTATTCCCTCTGAGATACATTCATTCACTCTTTAATCACACCCACTTTTCATCTTTTCTTCCCGTGGAAGCTTCCTGTGCAATGAGAACAAATGCAAATTAGGCAAACACTGTCTGCAACTGAACTGCCTGTGGTTCATCACTTGAACTCCTCCTTCCATTTGCACACTGATCTCTCTGTCTTTGGCCCATTACGCAAGTTCAAATAACCTCAACAACATTGGCACTGGAAAAGCAAAAACCCTTTTTAGCAACGATTCAGATGCTCCAACACCATTTCTGAGCTTGAGAAGCAATATTTCATCTTCTCCAAAGCTCCCTCAGTTCAAGACAATGGTTTCAGTATGTTCCAAAGTAATTTTCTTGTGGCACCAGTTGCTGGCGATGTGGGGTTGGCTTTGTTAGTGTCCAGAAGGAGCATGATGATGAACTAGCAAACTGGAGACGGTGGGGTCCATCCATAGAAATACAATGAAGACTGTGTGTGTGTGGGTAGGGAGGGGGAGGCAGAATCTGCACCGTCCCTGTTCATAGAATCCTTACAGTGCAGAGGGAGGCCATTTATCCCATCGAGCCTGCACCAAAAACAATCCCACCCAGGTCCTATCCCCGTAACCCCACTTATTTACCCTGCTAATCTCCCTGATACGAAGGGGCAATTTAACATGGCCAATCAACTGAACCTGCACATCTTTGGACTGTGGGAGGAAACTGGAGCACCCGGAGGAAACCCATGCAGACACAGGAAGAACGTGCAAATGTCACACAGACAGTGACCTGAGGCTGGAATCGAACGCTGTGAGGCAACAGTGCTAACTACTCTGCCACCATGCTGGAGCTGATAAGCCCATTCTGTTTTGCCAAAATACCAACATTTCAATTTCAAACCCATTTCAATTATTGTTCTGATCTCCAAGTTTTACATTTCTTTCACTTCCTTAGGTCTGCATTGTCTCACTTATTCACAGATCTTTTATTATTGAAATAATTCTTTAATTCTTCTATTATTTAACTGAAATCATAAGTTATACCATCCACCAATTAGTTCCCTGTGAGTTCTTGTGACTGTGATGAAAGAAAGTTATCCATCCTTGTCCTAATCTGCAACCACATGGTTAACCACACTATACTCCTCCAACCTGTTGCCAGCTTTGGCAAGTTGGGTGGCACTGCGCTTGCCTGGTTCCATTCTTATCTATCAAGTCGCAGCTAGAGAATCAGCTGCAATCGCTTCTCTTCCTATTCCCACACTATTACATTGGTAATAAAAGGGACTGCAATAGGTGTTACAGTGGCCCTCACCCACTGGAGAAGTGACCTGGGAAGGATGCTCCCTGGGTGTCTCACTCTGGAGATCTTGCTGCAGGATTTGAGGGACTGCAGTGAAGTGAGCACTCAAGAATACTGCCTCTTCAACCAAGTTGCCATGGATGTCTAGATGTGTAGGTTAGGTGGATTAGCCATGGTAAGTGTATGGGATTATGGGGATAGGGCGGAGGGGTGGGCCTGGGTAAGATGCTCTTTAGGAGAGTCACTGCAGATTCAGTCGGTTGAATGACCTCCTTCTGCACTGTCGGTGGCTGAGGGAGTCAGCAATGTGTGTGACCTCGCCGATCTGAAGATAGTGCAGCATGAGAATCCAGGACCTCAGGAGGGTAGCAAAAGCAAGTGGTATGACACTTTCAGGTGTTAACCATCTCAATCTGACCTTCCCACAATTCTCCTGCACAACTCTCCTCAGAGCAACACAACCTTGCAGCTCCGTCACTTCTCTCTCCAGATACCTCACATCCCAATCTGAGCATCAGTGACTCACACCCAGCCTACTGCTCTGTCACGCCCAGGCCTCACAGTCATCAACCACAAATGTTGTCCTTCCCCTCCACTGACAAGCCATTTCGAACACCAGCCCAGGCTAATGTTCTGGTGACACGAGTTCATTCCCCACTGTGGCAGATGGTGGAATTCAAATTCAATTAAATAATAAATCTGGAATTAATACATCTCTGTAACATCCTCCAGCCCCACAACCCTCAGAGATATCTGAGCTCCTCCAATTCCGGCCTCACGGGCACCCCCAATTTTATTTGCTCCACTCTTCTACCTTAAGCTCTGAAATTCCCTCCCTAACTTGTCTGCCTCTCTCTCCTCATTTAAGATGCTGCTAAAAAGCCTTTGACAAAGCTTATGATCTCCTGCCTTATTATTTATTACCTTATGGGGTTTAATGCCAGAATTACATTATAGCACTCTTATGAAATGTCTGATGTTTTACTATGTTAAAAGAACCAGATAAATACAACTTCTTGTTAGTGTTTTGTGTGTGCGCGTGTGTCTGTATTTCTATATATTCCCCCTCTCTCTTGAAGGCCTCTTATGTTAAGAAGCTCAACAGCATTGGCGCTAAAATAATACACAGGACATCTCCGGTGAGGCACCAGGCTGTCCAAGCTTTTTCTGAAATTATTAATATGTTTGTCCATCATTTTTCAGTTCTGATGGAAGGTGTCAATCAAGAAATGTTGCCGGTCCAGGTTCTCCACAGATTTTGATTGATTTGCAGTGTTAATCCTGTATTTTTCTACTTTTGCTCCTGATTAATTGTATGCATTGCTGTCAGTGGGAATTTCATTCTAGTGAAGTGTCATTCCCAAAAGGTAAATTTCTGAATTATTCCCTCAGGTGTCAATCAAAGGCTCAGCCACACACAAACCAATCAGTAAAGCAACTGGCCTAGACCCTCCTTTACTCCCACCCCAGCAGCAGGGAGGCCTGCTTATTCATGTTAAAAATAATGAAACAAATAGTTGGTTTGCAGCAAATGTAAGAGGATAAAATACATTTTTCTTTAGCTGTAAGAGTAAGACTCGAAGAGATAGGCACCTTTGAGAAGACAATGTAGACTCAGGTCACGTAGCTGAAGTGAGAGAAAATTAGCTAAAATAGAAAGCATAGTTATTCAGGTTAGAGGGGTTAGGCAGAGAGAGGTGTTTTACCAGGATTAATGCTGAAACCATTACAGTTAACATTGAGGGAGAATGTAACTTAATACAAGAAGACATTCACAAACTTGTAGACTGAGCAATTAAGTGGGACATAAATAAATGTGAGGTGAAGGCCTTTGCTAGGAAAATTAAAAAATCATCTTATACCTTGGAAAATAAGGAACTAAATAAGGTGACACAGTGGTTAGCAGGGACCCGGGTCATTGTCTGTGTGGAATTTGCACTTTCTCCTCGTGTCTGCGTGGGTTTCCTCCGGGTGCCCTGGTTTCCTCCCACACTCCAAAGATGTACAGGGTCAGGTAGATTGGCCATACAAAATTGCCCCTTAGTGTCAGAGGGATTAGCAGGGTAAATACATGGGTTTACTGGGATAGGGCCTGGGTGGGTTTGTTGTCAGTGCAGACTCGATGGGCTGAATGGCCTCCTTCTGCACTGTAGGGGTTCTATGATTCTAAGGTAGAAGAGCTAAGGGATTGAGGGAATACAGGTGAACATATCATTTCAAGCAGCATTGTGGTAAATAAAGTAATTAAAAATGCCAACAAACATTTGGATTATTCCTAGGGGTCTAGAAGCACTCAAGTTATGTAGAACTTGTACAAGACTCTAGATAGGCTATACTATGCACTGTTCTGATATCAATACTATAAAAAGGACATAAGGATGGTCACACAACTCAGGGGGTTACAGCTATTGGAAGGAGTTGAACAGGTTGGGGCTTTTTTCTTTAGAAAAACGAAGAATTAGAAGTGATGTTGGATTGATCTTTAATATTATGAATGGGATAAACAGAGTAGATATGAAGAAAAGGTTTCCAAAACCAGGAGCCATAATACAAGATAGTTACTGCTGTTGTTTGTAGTTGTTCTTGCTGTCATGGTATGCCATGATCATCTGTTTTGCCCCATCTTCACACATCCACTGTCGTTCATCAGCAATCACTCTAACATCCATTATTCAACTATACCTAGGTCAACCTCTCTTTCTGTTGCCCTCCACTTTGCTCTCTAGAAGAAATCTCTGGAGCTTTTCAGCTCTGATTAAATGGCCAGATTACTAACATTTTCTTTTCTGGATGTCACTTTTTAAGAACTCTCTTTGCTCTTGCTATTCCAAGTACCTCTTCATTTGCCTTAAGGTTTGTATATGAAATTCTTAGCATACGTCTTAGCATCCACACATCAAAAGCTGCCATTTTCTTCCACAGATTTTTCGTTATTGTCGTGGTTTCTGAGACATACAGAAAAGTGGAGAGAATGTAAATGATCAGTTTTTACTTCATTACAAGTTTGCATTTTCTTGTTAACACATCCTTCAACTTCACAAAATTATTTCTGGCTAGTCATATCCTTCTTCTAACTTCTGTGTCAAATGTATCATCTTCTGATATTATTTGTCCTCAATAGACAGACATGCCTACTTGTTTCAGTGTGACACCATCCACTTCAATCCTCACTCTAGCTTCTTCTAATGTATTACCTCTAATTCCCATTCAATTTGTTTCTTCAGTGTTCATAAGCAATCCATATTCTAAACTTCTAGATTTTATTTGATATTTTGTAGGGCCATCTCTAGTTTTGCAAGTAGCACTGTGTCATCAATGAGTTCGTTATGTTCTTGTCTTCATTTTTCTACGCCCGGAACATCTAATTCCGAGAATATTTGTTCTGTCGACAGACTGAATAATGTTCTCGATAGTATGGACCCTTGCCTTGCTCCTCTCTTCACTTTAAACATATCTGATTGCCCCTCTTCTAGCCTGATGCTTGCTGTGTGGTGCCAATATAGGCTCCGGATCAATCTCATGTCTTTACTGTCAATGTCAAAATTCAGCACCACATCTATTAACTTTTAATGATGAACACAATAAAATATTTCTTTGTAGTCAATTAATATAAATCCAATAAAATGAGAAATTTCTTTAACTCAGAGTATAAATGTTCAGTGTAGAACCATGGGAAAATGGTTCTTACTTTGAAAAAGAATCTAGGTAAAGACATGGAAGAAAAGGGAGCTAGGAGTTGAGTTGGATGGAATGGGAGGAGTTTTGTGTGGAGTATAAACACTAGCACAGTTGGGATGAATAGGCTGTTCCTGTGCTGTACATTCTCTGTAAGTACTAATATTGTCAATAGAATAATGTCTGAGTAATGAAAGAATGAAATCAGACCCAGGAGCATCAACCCAAGGGCACTCTGCATAAAGAGAGGGATTAAAGGAATTGACATATGATGTTACAAAGCCAAAAGAAGCATGGAGGTTAAGCAACTAAATAAGAGGTCTCATAAAGAACCAGAGCCGATAGGGAGGCCGTACTTGAGTCTTCATCAATATAATGTTTAAACAGGCCACTAGGGTATACATTAGCATGGCTGGGAAATGAAGACCTTTGATTTCTGTTACAGTTCACACAATGTAATGATGGAGACCAAGAACTTAACTGTGTGAGACTCAACACACATCGGTCCCATCAGTGCCATTAAAGCTTTGATGTACTGCTGTATTAAGTCACTTTTGCATGTTATAGTTTATAATTTAGAAATGAGTGTGCACCATTATACGAGAACATACAATGCCATGCTCATGTCATAGCATCGTAGAATAGCTACAGCACAGAGAAGGCCATTTGGCTCATTGTGTCCATGCTATACAAGAGTAACTCAGCTCATCCCATTCCCCCTTATTCTTTCTTCATAACCCTGCAAATTGTAAATGATTGTCAGATGGAAAAAATAATGAACCCATAATCGTTTGCAAAGCAGTTATACTTAGGGCCAGATTTGATATTGATGCTGTCTGTGTCAAAGGACACAAGGTTCCTGTTACATATGATTTTTATAAGGTGAACCTAATGGAGCTACACCAGCCTGTCAAAGTCCCAAGTGCAAACTGTGTTAACTTTGTCAAGGTTTTAAGTACTTACCTCACCCAAGAAGAACAATAGTATAATTATAAAGCGTGACAGACTTCTGCAGTGGAACACTCGCGTAATTATAAAACATGATAGGTTTCTGCTGCATAGTATGACTTTTAGACAAGGCATCAATCGGAGTATTGAAGCCCCGAGTGTCTTATGTCTGGCTCACATGTTCCCTACAAATGTTTTAAATACTTACCTCATTCAACTAGAACAATGATGCAATTATGCAATGTACTGAGTTCCTGTTGGATATGACTTTAAAAATATATGTAAACCTAACTGATTAACAGATGCTGTCTCCAGTGTGTTATGATCCGGCATTCACAAATTCCAATAGAAGACTATTGTGCTTTGGAATTCTACCTTTGTTTAGATAGATCAGGAATGTATATGTAGTACGAACAGTCGATTTCTCGTGGCAATTCACAGGGAATCAAGTCAGCAGTAGTTAAGTTAAGAAAGATTAGAGATGGAGGATGGGAGGTACAAGTGGGGAGGGGAAAAGAGAGGAGACAGGGTGGGAGGTGAGGGGGGAATGGGAGAAGGGAGTTGATGACCATAAGACCATAAGACATAGGAGCAGAATTAGGCCACTCGGCCCATCGAGTCTGCTCCGCCATTCAATCATGGCTGATATTTTTCTCATCCCCATTTTCCTGCCTTTTCCCCACAACCCCTGACCCCCTTATTAATCAAGAATCTATCTATCTCTGTCTTAAAGACACTCAATGACCTGGCCTCCACAGCCTTCTGCGGCAAAGAGTTCCACAGATTCACCACTCTCTGGCTGAAGAAATTCCTCCTCATCTCTGTTTTAAAGGATCGAAAGGAAGCATGGGAAAAGCAGTGGAGATGAGGAAGAGGATGGGGGAAAAGAAGAGGACAGGTGGAAGAGGGGCTAATACAAGAGTGGGATGGAGTACTGACACGACGAGTCTTCTGCAAAGCATATGGGTAATGATTGGAGGGGTGAGGGGGAGAAAGAGAAAGGGGAGGAGCAAGAGGAGAGCTATAGGAGGAGATGGGAGATGATGTTTGGTGATTAGTAGAAGGAAATCCCGGCTACAAAGGATGAAATCTCCTGCTCATTAGAGATGGTAAGTCAAAAGTTCTCAGTTTATATTTGGGGCGGTGGATTTAATGGAAGGATGATGGGCGAGGGGGGGGGGAGCGCAGAGTGGAAGAGATTTGTGGAGGTAGATAGGTGAGAGCTGACAGATTTATTTCATCGATAGGTTGACAATAATGCTGTAGGTAGGTGAGGAAACAAACTAAATATAAATGTTTCTCCATGGAGCGGGTAGTTGTCGCAAAATGTTCAGTAAGGGGTAGAAGAAGGGCTGATAAGCAAAGGAATTAATGCAATTAAAGGACTTAAGGAACAGGAGGCTTGAATTCATAAGAGTGATGAACAAAAGGAGGAAAAGTATAGGACAGGTTTGTTGTTCGGCTTATAGCTGGGGAATGGGGGAGGGGCGGCAGGCGGGGGGCAGTGTTTAAGGCAAGCAACACTGAATGAGTATTGGAAAACAACCTTGATAACTGGAGGAGCAGGGGACTGAGATACTGCCAGTATTGAGAGTGAACATTAATAACTGGGCGGAGTAGGGGGACAGAGATACTGTCAGTAGTGACTAAGGATAAACATATCAGATTTTGTGTTGATCACAGAGGCTGCCCACTGTAGGACAATGGTATAAGTGATTTGAGATGGTAAAATTAGAGGGTAAATTATAAAGGCTTTTGGTCAGAAAACCCAGCAGGTTGTTCAGAATGCTGTAGGAACAATGGTTGAAGGAACAGTGAACAATTAGCCTGGTACCATGCATTTTGACAGTGAAAAGAAGATTGTTAGGTCACTGGGTGGAATGAACATCTCAGAGGTGTGTATACATGATAAATAGATGATACAAACAATTAAGTTATTTTTAATCTTTGCTATGTACATTCCTGACTCACCTATTCCAACATGGCTGCTGGCTAGCTCAAATTTAAGTTGCTTTACAGTGACACTCAGTGACTAGTGCCTGTAATAATATATAGACTCCGTCTCTGGAAATTTCCACAGAAGTTCTCCACCATAACTTTAACAGAACATAAACTGAAATCCCATTCACTTTTCTATCTGGGGTTCCTGCTGATCCTTCACCAACATTACGGTGGGTAATTAGTGAAACCTTTGGGGAAATTTCCAATACTGAGCATATTCAGTTGGTTTAGTGGATAAGGTTATGTGATATTTAACACTGAAAAAACCCAATTACCATATTGTCTACAGGTGAAAAAAACCTATTACAATATTGCCTACAGGCATAACAAGTACTGTAGTTAAATGGTGAAAGTTTTTATTATGGAATATTGCTGAAAAACAGACATTTTTGTTGAAGCTTTTCATCAATTGTCATCAGGACAATTTGCAATAGTCAAATGGCCGTCACTTATTTGTTTAAGTGAAACAGATACAGAACATTAACTGAAATTCCATTTACTTTTTTATCTGGGGTTTCTGCTGATCCTTCACCAACATTACAGTGGACAATGAGGAAAAGCTTAGGAGAAAGAACCGAGTTCTGTGTATATATATATATGTAGCTTCCAGTACTTGTAAAAGTACCACAATACAAGCCCGCCTGATAATCTTCAATTGGTTGTCAGCATAATTCTTAGCACACTGAGGATTATTTAGCAATGTTGTCCAACCATAGAATCACATCTAATTTTGGACACTATTTTTATTCTTTGCAACAGCAGAAGGGACATGCTGTTTGATATCATCTGCCAGTCTTTGGGATGTACGGCCTATACACCTGGCATCACACTCGCACAGAAATTCATACACCACATCACTAATTTGTGTGATAGGTAGAACATTTTTTTGGCTCGTCAGCAGAACTGTGAAGAACAAGAGCACCTCACTGGACCCAGAGTCTACAAACAGCGCTCGTCATTCCTGCAGATCTCACCAAAGATTACGCATGTCCAGGGAACTGGTTGATCACATCTGCCAGCTGCTACCAGATCTGGCACCATGGGGTCTTGGAGGGCATCCACTGCCAGTGTTGCTGAACATGATTGTGCCACTCAATGTTTACTCCAGTGGCTGTTTCCAGAGCTCCACAGGTGACCTCCATGCGATCTCACAAGCCTTTGCACACAAATGCATCCAGGAGGTCATGGATTCAATCTTCACGAGGGTAAACAACTTTGTGCATTTCGACCTAGATCATGCAAGCCAGGAAGCAAGAGCACTGGGTTTTGCCCAGATCGCGGAGTTTCCACAGGTACAGAGTGCCATCAACTGCATTCACGTGGCACTCAGATCTCCATGGCATCAAACTGTGAGCAATGCAAATTACACCAGCTTCCACTAGCTAAATATTCAGCTGGTCTGCGACCATACCAAATACTTCCTCATAGAATCCTAAAGTGCAGAAGGAGGCCATTTGACCCATTGAGTCTGCACTGACCGCTATCCCACCCAGGCCCTCCGCAGGTGAGTGCGCAATTCCCAGGGAGTGTCCATGATTCCTACATTCTCAGCCACTCTCAGATCCCTGACATTTTCCAGGGTCCACTGAAGTTGCAGTGCTGGCTCTCCAGGGACAAGGTCTACCCACTGAGGATGTGGCTGATGACACCAGTGTGGAGGTCACAGGGTGGTGCTCAGCTTGCCAAAGGCAGGAGCAGAACTGGACCTACCGGAGGAACTCCAGAGAGCATCGCTTTTAGGCACTTCCTGGTTGACTGCCGCCAACCTCACCATCAGCACACAAACAGTGCACAAGCTCCCTGGTCAGCTGAATCACTCTTTCCTCAAAGTCTGTTGAGGACCTTGAACTCTGACATCCATCTGGGATCACTGCCCTTTGTCGTGTGCCAACTTGTCTTGCATAAAGACAGATAGAGAGTGTGTAAGCTGGATGGTGCAGGGCAGATGCTGAGGATGTCTGACACGTGTGGATGGTGAGTGGGACCGTGGAGATGAGGAGGACACAACCCACAAGGGAGATGAAGATATGTGTGGGAGAGTTAGTGGTAGTGTCCTTCGAGCTGACACTGAGAGAGATCCCTGTGTTTGTGTGATGGGTGAGTTGAGAATGGTGAGAGTAACTCACTCTGGCAGAACGAAAGAGATCATTCATCCTCTTGCAGCACTGGATAGCTGTCCCCTTCTGAAGGGTGTTGGCACTAACTACCACTGCCACTCATGGTGGATTGGTCACCTCGTATGAGAGTGTTTGTCCAGAGCATGGGAACATAACATCACGGGGGGCCTCCACTGTGTCCAGTGTGTGCTCGAGGGAGGTGTTGGTGAATTTTGGGATTGTAAGCTTCCTAGGTTTGGGAGCCATGACTTCTCAGAAGTTTCCTCTGACTTGAACTGTGCCAGCTGTGTGCAGAGGTGGCCTTTAAATATGGCGCCTGGATTATTGAAGCACGGAGAGGATGGCAGGGTGGATGAATCAGAGGCTGAATCAGTGACCTGACTTTAAACCCTTGCTTGCTTGTTTTCTGCACTAAGTGCTGCACAATATGGCAGGAAAAACCACCATTGCCATTGGTGGGTCTAATGCCACCTTCCGTTCCTGACTTCCGACATTGCAGATTTCTAGGATGATTGCAACCATTATTTGTTGTTATGATCTAACGACATTTGTCAGCAATTATGTGGCAGCACTTTGAGCCCAGGAAATTGCTTTAGAATTTTGAAATGTTTAGCCTGGATTCTTCTTTCTTCTGGTTAACTTAATTGTATTATTGTTCAGCACTGAAGAGCAACTATTGAAGAACCTCTTTATCACCCCCCCCTCCCCGAATGCTCTGTGGTATTCTACTGAATCAGAGTAATTTACTTTTCTTTGCCAAGTGCTACCTGAACACTGAAATGTTTAACTGTGATTATTTTATTTATAGCATGGCTCAATCATGCCACAAGCATGAGAGTGAAACCGGTCTCAGCAATGGAGACAAATATCTTTACAGAATGCGTGTGAGAAGTATAATCAGCACTTTCACTATTACAGCAGTGTTTCCTGTTATAGAATCAGAATGCACAATATTGGCGCAGAGACTGAGAATGCTTAAGTTACAGGTTGAGGAGTTGAAAGCGACACAGGTAAATGTTTCATCAATAAAGTTTAGCTACAGACTAAACACATCCATTTTATCTTTGGCCTGAATATTGTCCCTGTTGGTTGTATATGCTGGGCAGGCCTGGAAGCGGACGTGGAATAAGTTTCCAGCCATGATTGCCCTCGGAATGTGATTTCAGACTGCCTGGCTAATTAATACGCTCAACAACGGATGAACAGGCTCCACGCGACAATCGCCAGGCAGGAGTCTTCCCTTCCAGTTGGGGAACACTTCAGCAGTCAAGGGCATTCAGCCTCCGATCTTCGGGTAAGCGTTCTCTAAGATGGCCTTCAGGACACACGATGACGCAGAATCGCCGAGCAGAAACTGATTTCCAAGTTCTGCACACGAGGACAGCCTCAACCGGGATCTTGGGTTCATGTCACACTGCGTGTAACCCCCACCATTTGGCCTGGGCTTGCAGAATCCTACTAACTGTCCTGGCTTGAGACAATTCACACCTCTTTAACCTGTGCTCAATCCTCTCTCCACTTGCATTGTCTGCACCTGTAAAGACTTGATTACCTGTAAAGACTCGCATTTCAACCATTCTTCACATTCCAATCTGTAATTATCTTGCAATTGTGTCTGTGTCTATATATGCCCTGTTTGTGAACCTACCTCTCCACTCACCTGATGAAGGAGCAGTGCTCCGAAAGCGCGTGATTCCAAATAAACCTGTTAGACTTTAACCTGGTGTTGAGACTTCTTACTGTGCCCACCATAGTCCAACGCTGGCATCTCCACATCATTATGGCCAATTAATGGCTGCCGTTTCTAATGGGATCTCTCAAGGTGAACGGCTGCTTTGGAGCTGCAGACCTATAAACCCAGCAAACTCTGTCGAGGCAGCACATTCAAACACCTTACAGCAGAACTCAAAACCTTAGTCCCCAGGTCTCTTTTTTTTTTCATTTGTTTTCACCCCAGACATTTCACCACACTCTGGATTGAGGTTGCAGTGAAAACATGAAGGCCGCATGGTCAATTGGCCCGCACGCCAACTGCGAAAGTGGACGGGTCGTGTGAAATTGCTTTCAACTGACTCCTAAATTAGCTGAATTTTCCATTTAATTGGTCGGCGGGCAGGCTTCTGACTCCCATGCTCGCCGACTGAAATATCGTGATTAGTGTGCAATGACATTGGGATTCATGTCTTCATGTGTGATTTCACACACTGCGGGTTGGTTGTGTGCTGGCCGAAGCAATGTAAAATTCTGGCCTTAAAATAACCCAAAAGCTAATTGAATTTATCCTTCGTTATCATTTCAACTATTTCTGTTTCTCGCAACGAAACAAAAGTACCAGCACTTTTCCGATAAGTTGTACATTATCTCTCACGCCAATCTGTTTTGCAAGTGGACTCACAGGATTTATCCCCCACACTGTTCACCGTTCTCAGAAACATACAATGCCTTTGTCTATAATTTAATGGCTGCCTTCAAGATGCTTTTGATAAGTGTGTTCACTTCTCCACGTCTCAGACTGCCCATTCACTTTGGTGAGTTTGAGACATTATGCTGGCAGATCTTCACTAACTCCAGACTTGCTGGGAAAACCTGCTCTCTGAATAGACGACACAATGGGTAAAGAAGGAGGAACCACTCCAGAGTTTTTAAACCTGCAGAGTAACCCTGAACTCTGATTCAGTGAAACAAAAGTCGGCACAGAAGGTCCATGTTTTCTGAAAGCAAGTTAAAAAGGAGACTCCCTCATCTGCGGTTTTATATTTGCAACTTCTTGAACATTTGTGAAGTAAAAGAACATGCCTTGTGTGTTATTCACAGTCAGTTTTCTTTGAACGATTCATTAAATCTGAAGCTTTTCTGTAAAGAGCCACATTATATAACCATAAAATGTTTTATATATGGAACATGTATATGTAGCCACACACACACACAGACACACACAAAGAACATTTGTATCTATTTAATCTCAGTTTTCATCTGAACAATTTAACTATTCTGGTCTCAATTTTTGTCTCAATGCAAAAACACTACTGACCCCTCCCACCCCCTGCACCTGGTCATCTATCTCGTTCTTAAGTTTGCTATACTTTGAGCAGCATAGTGGCAAGCACTGCTGCCTCACAGCGCCAGGGACCCGGGTTCAATTCCGGCCTTGAGTGACTGTGTGTGTGGAGTTTGCACATCCTCCCCGTGTCGGCGTGGGTTTCCTCCGGGTACTCCGGTTTCCTCCCACAGTCCAAATATGTGCAGGTTATGTAGATTGGCCATGGTAAACTGTATAGGTTTGGGGGGTAAGTGCTGTAAATACGTGGGGTTAAGGGAATAGGGCCTGGTTGGGATGCTCTGGCAGAGGGTCAGTGCAGACTCGATGGGCCAAATGGCCTTCTGCATTGTAAGGATTCTGTGATTCCATCTCTTTCAGCTAGGGTACAGTATCTAACAGATTCTCCTTCTCTCTGTTCTCTCTCCTAGAGATGCTGCTGGACCTGCTGAGTTTTTCGAGCATTCTCTCTGGTGTCTAGTTAAATTGAGAATATATAATATCCCACCAGTTTAAATGCATTTTTGAAACTCAATTGGAGTTCAATTGGTCACCTGCTGTAACTCCAGCAGAAGGTCAACACCTTTTCTCTGGTGTCCTATTGGAATTCTCACTGGAAACTCATGAAATTTTAGCTCCCAACTTATCTAATCAAAAACATTTGTGCCAAAAACAAGTGAGTGGGGTTTCAACATTGGCTGTACTGAAAGCACCAGCCTGGACTAAAGTGTGCATCAAATCGGTCATCTTCCTTTGTGGGGCTAGAACCATCAATCGTGCTTGGTTATGCTCTGCAAGAGGAAGGTCAGCCTTCACTGCCCTGGTCTATTCTCTGAACCCCCATTACTGGTTGTCCTTAAAGGGTCAACAAGAGATATCACAAAAGTAGCCTGAAACATCCTCCGCCCCGCACTTCTCTCTTTTTTTTGTTTTATTTTTGTGTAGCAGGAAGGAGATCCTGCCTCCGAGATCTTCCAGCCAACCAAACAGCCGAACAGTTGGCAGCCAGCCTCACAACAGGATGGCCAGGTTGGACACTTGGCACTGGCCTCCCCGACTGCAGGTAAAACCCCAGAAGCAGCAGGAGGAGGCCCCTGAGTTGTCAATCATATGCTTCAGCTGGCCCTAGGTGAGGTGGTTTCCCAAATGTTTCCCCCCATTGTGGGTGGGATCCCAGTTGAAGCAAGTAGGCACCAGGCAATTAGGAATAGGCAGTTAGGGGTGTCCTAACAAAACGATGCCCACATCCCATGAATGAACTTTAAAAAAACACAGCACTCTGCCATCATGGCACCCAATGGCTGCTAACCCACCCCGGAGGATCCCAGGAAGGTTGGGGGTGGTGGTGAGGGGTGGAGCTGGTGTAATATTTGGCCTATGGTTTAACATTGTATGTGTGCAGTTTAATTTACATGTTTCAGTGTCTTTGGAAATCTTCATTGCAGCTGTTGTCTTTGTAAAAGCTCTTAAATGGAAATCAAAGGGATTGAAGCATAGAAAGTCAACTGAACCCACAACCAGGAATTGTTTTTGCCAGAAGTGGCATCAAGCATCTAAGACATATGTTCAACTCTCGGAGAGCATATTGCAAAAATGCACATGTGAGAGAGATAAATATACATACTTTGCTCATAAATTTTGCCAAATAAATCCTGAATACGACAAACATCCTGCATTGCAAAATGCATCATCTCGCCAGTTGTGCAGAGATCCCAGGAGAGACGGGTTCCCCATTCCAGGTGGGAATCTTGGCAAGATAAACAAGCCTGGGTTGGGGTGTAGGAGTGGGTCGGGCAAAGTCTGACCTCCCCCTCCCCCCCCCCCCCCCCCCCCCACAAGATGCACTACCCAGGAGGAAAGTTGGTCCTGTGCCTTCATTGCTGGAGGCTTTAATCTCAGGGGCGGCATGGTGGCAGAGTGATTAGCATTGCTGCCTCACAGTGCCAGGGACCCGGGTTCGATTCCCAGCTTGGGTCACTGACTGTGCGGAGTCTGCATGTTCTCCCCGTGTCTGCGTGGGTTTCCTCCCATAGTCTGAAAGACGTGCTGGTTAGGTGCATTGGCCATGCTAAATTCTCCCTCACTGTACCTGAATAGGTGCCAGAGTGTGGTGACCAGGGAATTTTCACAGTAACGTCATTGCAGTTTTAATGTAAGCCTACTTGTGACACTAAAAAAAATAATATGCCAATGGCAGAAAGTTCATTAAATCCCTTACGTCTCGTGCTGCAACTCAAGTTATCCTGCAACAAATAGAGTCCTAGTGCTGTCTTTGGAAATAAATCAACCTCACTTGCTAGATAGTGAACATAGGAAAATAAATTGAAATCTGCTGCTAATACTGAACAGATCCGCAGCAGCTGGAAAGAAAAAAACAAACAGCTCGGGTAGTGATCGCTCAACAGGCCCGAGGAAAGGAAGGTAAGACTCAGCAAACCAACGATGGGATAGGAGAGTGCCATAATACATAAGGTTTGTCAGACATGTAACCCAAATAGAAGTTCAAAGCACCAGATAAAGGATTTCATGCCTTGGAATGGATTTTGTTTTAAACTGCAGATGTGAAATTGCTGGATGATATATAAAGGTCATCATAGTCAGGCTGTGAAAAGGCATTACAAGCATTCCTTTGTGTGTTAGCCATAGCAAAGTTTCAAACCTGTTTATAAAAGCTTGGGGGTCATTTTAACTTTTGCTGGTAGGTGACGAATAGTTTCCCATCTCGCCTGATGTTGTTTTTCCATTGGCTGCCAATTTGCCATCATCCACTTACTGCTGTCGATGAGTTTCTTGCCTGAGAGCGAGTAAAGCAGCTCGACCGTGGAAACAATAACGTGGAATGGGAATGTCGGGAATTGGCAAGAAGATGGGAGAGAGATCTGGGCTAAAATAGGTCTGACGTTTCCAAAATCAGTTCGCAATGCATCGACTGGAAACTGGAAATCTCTCCCCAACCCTGCAGGAATTTTCAGGAATGAAGGTTGATCTGTCGGACACCTGCTGCGAACAGGAAAATCATAGCGAACATTTAAAATAAATTGTTTTTCTCCACTTCAATTTGAATTAAAAGGTTTGAGGATTCCAGGGTGTCCAGGGGGAAGATGACATGATTTGCCTGAAGTTTGTATTTAGCTTTCTTGAAACAATGTTAAGAGATTAAAAGGCAAAGGGGACAGAGTGAGGAGCAGGAGGGAGAGGGAAGTTGAACATACTTGTTCAAAAAGAAAGAAATCTCACAACACCAGGTTAAAGTCCAACAGGTTTAGTTGGTACCACGAGCTTTCAGATCACGGCTGATGAAGGGGCAGCGTTCTGAAAGCTTGCGATTCCAAATAAACCTGTTGGACTTTAACCTGGTGTTGTGAGACTTCTTAATGTGTCCACCCCAGTCCAACGCCGGCATCTCCACATCATGGCCAATTAATGGCTGCCGTTTCTAATGGGATCTCTCAAGGTGAATGGCTGCTATGGAGCTGCAGACCTATAAACCAGCAAACTCTATCAAGGCAGCACATTCAAACACCTTACAGCAGAACTCAAAACACTAGTCCCCAGGTCCATTTTATTTTCCATTTGTTTTCACCCTGGACATTTCACCCCACTGTGTATTGAGGTTGCAGTGAAAACATGAAGGCCTCATGGTCAATTGGCCCGCACGCCAACTGTAAAGCCAGGTTGCAGATCAGCTGCCTACTCTAGAGTGAGGCAGCCAATTTAGGTAACTATGTTGGAGCCTTTAGCTGCTCCCTTCCCCCACTTCACATGTTGGAGTCCATCAGCTAAATGGAGCCAGCCTCCGTGTGACAGGCTGGTTGGGCTGTCAGTGCAGGCTATCCCCATGGCTATAACAGAGGGCTCTCTCCCCTACCACCTTCCCTCTAAATTGTTTGGTGAAATTTTACCCCTCGGAGGGCAGCTCCATGTTGAGTTGAGCTCGGATTCTCAGACCTTTCTCAGCAGTGCCGAGTGGGCTTGCCCGGGCTGTGGGCCCCACTGACTGGGCTTGCAGCACCAGGAGCTCAGTTGCCGGCCATAATCGGGCACGACTGTGGAGGCGGCCAATTGGGAGGTTGCCTCGGAGACAAAGCTGGTATGGTCTGGCTCTCTGCAAAGTGTGGGCTCAGGACAGGGTCGTGAAGGACACGGGAAAATCGCATCCATGCTTTCCCTCATGTAGAGGACATTGTGATCTGAGCAACAAGTGGTAACTGGTGTTTGACATAATGCATTCTACATGTAGCTCGGATAAATTCAGCATTTTGCTGCCCAAACAATGGTGTTGGAGGGAAGGGCCAACCGATGTCACATGCATTATAGTAGCACGGGGAAAACAGTGCTTGACAAGGATTAGTTGCCTGGTCTGGAGGGTATTAGCTATGAGGAGAGGTTGGATAAACTCGGTTTGTTCTCACTGGAACGACGGAGGTTGAGGGGTGACCTGATAGAGGTTTACAAGATTATGAGTGGCATGGACAGAATGAATAGCCAGATGCTCTTTCCAAGGGTAGAAAAATCAAGTACAAGGGGACATAGATTTAAGGAGCGTGGGGAAAAGTTTAGAGGAGATGTGTGAGACAAGTTTTTTTTTACACAGAGGGTGGTGAATGTCTGGAACTCGCTGCCCGTGGAGGTGGTGGAAGTAGGTACAATAGTGGCATTTAAGGGGCAACTAGACGAATACATGAATAGGATAGGAATGGAAGGATATGGACTCCGTAAGTGCATATGGTTTTAGTTTAGGCAGGCATCATGATTGGCACAGGGTTGGAAGGCCGAAGGGCCTGTTCCTGTGCTGCACTTTTCTTTGTTCTAGTCAGTCTTAGAGTGATGGAAGAGAAGTTGGAGTCTCTCAAGAAAGTTGCAAGGTATGGGGGCTTGGTGGTGGAATTAGGCAGATAGCAGAAGGGATAGTGGACAATTTGGCAAATGATTTAGTATTATCAGACCTACACCACAGGATCTGAAATTCAAGTTTGATAAAGAGTGTGTCCTGTCACATACAAGTTATCACCTGTCTAAACAGCATATAGTTTATAGCGCCAGTTATTGTAAGGGATTGGCAAAATGCACTGATCAAAAAACAGTTTGCAGGTTAATTGCAAGCTATGTGCAGTGTAATGGGTTGGAAATGTATGCACTTTTATTCAGTATGTTCCAACTGCACTAACAGCAAAGGAAGCGAAGAAGCTGCTGCTGGACAGCCACTCTGAAAAACATGTTTATACAGCTGAAAGCTAACACAGTCAGTGCTAGTTCCTTGTGTAAATTAAAACTGGGATACAGATGCCTGCTGGTTTTGGACAGGGTTACATTAAGCATATGTTCTTTGAGTTAGCAAGCAGCTGTTTACCAGCTCAGGTGCCAGATTCATGTATGTCACACACGCAGGGAGGAACAACTTAAATAAGGTCTGTTTTCTCATCCTCTGCCGATAACTTTGTGTTTGTTATGGGCATTCCCATGAAAGCTTTGAAGCAGGTACAGTGAAACTTGAAGAGCAGGTCAATTTGTCGTGTTATCAGTAACACTGTTTTTGAAGTCAAATACCAGAACGACAGCGCAATATAATTACTGAGCAATTTTGCCATATTTCTGTCGGGATTTATTGGTAAAATGCAAAGTTTACTTTTTGCTGGAAAGTGAGGCTCGGCAGTTTGTCCCACGAATGGGAATGAATGGCTCCTTTCTGAAGAGACGTCTGTATGGGCACCAACGTTAACAACAACATTTTATTATCAGGCAATATTGCACATTCACCCATCTTTCCTTTTGCTCTTGTCCTGCAAGCTTCTTGATTTAATTAAAAAAAAGACTGAATGAAAGATTGACTGAGTGACGCAGACCGTGTCCTTTGTACATCAGGAGATGTTCACTAATCACTTTAGCCTGTAATTATTTCATGCAGAAACTGTAAAGAGGCCAGTCTCATTCTGCTTTGGCGCTACGCTGTCTTCTTGTTATGCCTTCGCTGAACCAGGCCCCCTGAAAAATCCCCTTCCATACATTCCTGCCTCAATAAACTTTAGATGATAGCGTAAAAACAGGCGATATCAAATCGGACCACTCATTAAATACCTCTCCTGTTTATTCTGTTTCCATCGCCGTCAATCAGAAGTTTTCTAATAGGTGGTTAAGCCAATGTAGCCTGTTTTTACATTATCGCCCCCAAAGCCAGAGGAAGCTGCACTGCCCATGCTGACATGAAGAGTGGTCACTTGGCCAGGGTACCCGTCAGGGGCCAGCCACTGCTTATACAACTGAACTTGAGCCAATGCCTTCAGGATAAGCAGAGACAAATGGAGAAAAGTGTGTCGGAGATTACAGGGGATCTTCCATTCTTACTTTAAACAAACAAAAATACAGATCATCTTTCAGGACGTTAAAATCTTGCTGCCCCGCTTTTTTTTTGTGGTTTAAGTGCTGCACTCTGGTGCTAATCGCGCTGTCAAAATCTGTCAAACAGCGGGGCTAAATTCGGGTTTTATTACTTTTCTAATTTCGTTCACAAAACACGATAGATCTCAAGAAGAGAGTGAAATTAGCTGAGCACATCGTTAAAAACACTGCAACATATGAAGCCAGACATGACTCAAAATAAGAGTGGTTTTCTTTCCTGTCTTTGATTGGTGGTGCCTTGGCCCATACAAAAGTCTGGCGTTGGCAGCAGATGACACATTGCAGAATTCCCTTCTCGGATTAAGTCAGAATGGAATGAACGATTTTCAATCAGATGGCAGATTAAAATCAGATTTAGCTAACATGTGCTGAGTCTTGCTCTCCTCTCGCTTCTCTGGCCATGACAAATCTCAGATTCAGTACGCGTGGGCATTGGCAACAGCGACTATACTGCAGAAGTACGTCATTCGTTGTGAATCGCTTTGGGACGGGTTGAGGTTGTGAAAGGAGCTACATAAATACAAACTTTCTCCCCCCTTGCCTAGAAACAAGTGATCGCATCAAAGATCTCCAGTAACTATTGACATTACTGTTGTTAATGTCGAAGCTCTTCTTCAGATATTTTCTTCTCCTGCTGCGTTCTTCCCTGTGGATGCTCCCCACCATGTAACACTACAATTGCACAGGCATCAGGTGCCTCCCAAAATCTCCCTCAAATAGCCGTTTTTCCTTCACCAGCCTTGAAGGTGACTATTAAGTAGGTTATTTCACTGTAGACAGCAACAAGATTTCCTCCTCACCCAGATGTGCACTTTCACCAGTAGGATCTTCCTTAATCTAAGGACATTGGGGATCTTCCCACTCTCTCCACCTAAAATGTGTTGGAAGCTGTTCAGAGAAGGTTCAACTTATTCCTGTGATTAAGGGCTTCATGAGGGAAGGTTGTTGGGCCCATACCCATTGGAATTTGAGAGGTGACCTTGTTGAAATACATAAGATCCTGAGGGGACTTGACAAGGTACGGTAGCAGTGGTTAGTACTGCTGTCTCACAGCTCCAGGTATGAGGGTTCGATTCCCGGCTTGGGTCACTGTGTGGAATCTGCACATTCTCCCCGTGTCTGCGTGGGTTTCCTCCGAGTCCTCCGGTTTCCTCCCACAGTCCAAAAGATTTGCTGATTAGGTGCATTGGCCATGCTAAATTCTCCCTTAGTGTACCCGAACAGGCGCTGAAGTGTGGCGACCAGGGAGTGTTCACAGTAACTTCATTGCAGTATTAATGTAAGCCTACTTGTGACTAATAAACTTTAGGTGATTAGTGGAAAGGTGTTCCCCTTGTGGAGAAGACTAGAACTTGGGGCATAGTGTAAAAATAAGAGGTTTCCCACAAAGGAGAGGAGGAGAATTCTTGACCGGAATTGTCTGACCGTTCACGTCAGCAGGATTCTCTGGTACCGCTGCAATGAACAGAGATTTGGCTGAGTGCCAAATTCCGGGGTTTGCACTGGGGTGCGAACGGCTGCAGAATTCAGGCCCTTTTCTCTCAGATTGTTGTTAGCCTGTGGAATTTCCTTTCCCAGAAAGCAGTGGAGGTTGGGTCATTGAATTTATCCATTGCTGAGTTAGATAGATTTTTGATAAACAAGGGAAATTAAGGGTAATGGAGAGCTGACAGGAAAATGGAGTTGAGATCACAATCAGATCAATCAGTGGCAGAGTAAGTTTGAAGGGTTGAAAAGTCTATTCCTGCTTCTAAGTCCTATATTCCTGTGTTAGAATGATCAAATTCAGCACAAACTGAGAACCAATGCTGGAAAATCCCTGGTCAAGCTGATTTAGTTGCAAATTGGATAAACTCAGAGCCATCAAGGAGTTTGTCTGGTGATTTTTCAGGACACTCATGATTTATGATGCTTTACTATTGCTAACTCAAATATTGTTCATTGAAAATGTGTCATAGAAAAATGCCGCTTCCTTTTAGACTTTACTTTTCCTCATTGTGTGTATGGCAGATGGAGTTGTGCTATGCATCAGGAAACAATAATCAGAAGAGCTACCATCCTCCCAACATATGTTGCAAACAGATTATCTATAAATCTGCACTGCCACTTATTAAGCTGGGCAAATGCCAGGCCCTGTAATGTAAGAACAGCTAATGTGATTTGCCCTAATCCCCTAAAAGTGACAAAATTTTATTTAACTTTTATTTGACATGAATAACTAGGCCAGTTGACCCAAGCTCTTTTTTCAACACCCTGTATTGCATTTCACTGACTTCCTCCCAGAAGGGTTGGGCGAGTATCGGAGTCAGCCAGGCTGTGCTCCTGACCAGAAGCTGCAGCTGTGCCCATCTCCTTCAGTGACTGGAACAAATTTCCTGTACAGTGGAAAGGAAGCCAACTTGGCAAGCTGGTCTTGGATCAGTATTTGGTCTTTAGGAAATACCGACTACTCTTCAAGCTTTCCGACTGATGTACCACGTGCAGATATACAGTCAGATCGACAGAAGGATAGACCTGTTATAAGGATCTGATAGACTCCAATTTGGCCCTAAATTCTGAGTACTATTAAAAAGGAACAGCCGTCATTTATATAGCATCTTATTATGTACCTCAGCAACATCTTAAAGCTCTCTGCATACAACTAATTACCTTGAATTACAGTCGCTTAAGCAGGCAAATGGGGCAGCCTATTTGCAAATGTAACATTTTCATAAAGAGTGACTGGACAAGTTACTAGTTACTGTTTTCTTTTTGATCAGACAAATCTGAACTTTCTGCTGCTCTTTGAGTTGTACCACAGGATCTTTAACATCAGCCTAAACCAGTAGAATGGGTTGACATGATGTTGGTTAATGTTGCAATGAAAGAGAAACCTAAATATTATAAAGCTTTCTTGCTGTAGAAAACTAGCAATTAATTTGCAATGTCATTTCTAATCTACCAGATCAAACAAAATTAATGTTTTCCACAAACATGTAAAATGCAGAGCCATCGGTACATCATTTACATGTATTTGAAAATTAGTCCTTTTTAGGGGTCATTGATGAATTTCATAGAAATCATAGATAGAAATCATAGAATTCCTACAGGACAGAAGGAGGCCATTTAACCCATTGAGCATGCACCGACAACAATCCCATACAGGCCCTCTCCCCGTAGCCCCACATATTTACCCTGCTAATCGCCCTGACACTAAGGGGCAATTTAGCATGGCCAATCAACCTAACCTGCACATCTTTGGGCTGTTGTAGGAAACCAGAGCACCCGGTGGAAACCCACAGAGACACAGAGAGAATCTTGCAAACTCCACACAGGCAGTCCCCCGAGGCCGGGATTGAACCCGGGTCCCTGGTGCTGTGAAGCAGCAGTGCTAAGCTCTCTGCTCAATCTTTAACAGTGCCAAATGAGTGATTCGCCTTGTGATTTTGACTATGTGTGTGTGGAACAGGGAAGGGATCAGTATGTGGAGCCCTTTTGGTTTCTAATACAACAAATATTTGTGCCTCTGTATACACATTAGGAAAAACAGTGGATTTTACAGACATAAGCAACAATAGACAAAAATGCTTGAGGAGGGACACAGATGTAAAGATACAGATTTTGAACAGTTCTGTATGAGTGACAGAGTCAGCAACAAACATGTTGAACCTGAGAAAAACATTTAGTAGACTGCATGGTAATTTGAGATCTCTAAAGTGGTATCAGTTTATGAATCATCACAGATGCGTCATAAACTAACATGCATTTAAAAATAGTTGATTTTAATTGAAGATGAGCCTGTTATTTTTCTTGCATTGGGTTTGCAAGCTGTAACAAGACTTGTCTTTTCCATCCGTCTTTTAGTGCAATGGTCAGTTAAACTCTTTCCAGATTTGTTTTCCTCCATGTCCTGGTCCCCGTACCTACTCCTGCCACCGTCTGCTCCACCGTGCAGATCACCTTCCCATCACCAGTACCGGTGTCCAAGCAGCCTCTCGGAATTTGCGGGCAGATCCCAGGAAGGGGGCAGCAGGGGGGACCTTAATTGTGCTGGAGGCAAAATGTCAGCTTCAATGGGATCAAGGTTGGGAATTTAAATTGGCAGTGGATGAAAGGCGGATCATAGTTCCCAACAGCAAGTGACAGGAACCTATTTCAAATAGAATCATAGAATCCACAGTACAGGAGGAGGCCATCCGGCTCATCGAGCCTGCACTGAGTTCCGGTCCCGTCCCCGCAACCCCACACATCCATCCCCCTAATCCCCCCGACACCAAGTGGCAACTCCGCACGGCCAATCAATGCAATGTGCACATCCCTGTACCGTGGGAGGAAACTGGAGCACCCGGAGAAAACATAGACACCAAGAGAACAAGCAAACCCCACAGCCACCCGAAGCCAGAATTGAACCCGGGTCCCTGCCGCCGCGAGGCAGCAGCACCAACCACCGTGCCACCCCCATGCTTGGATAGAACATTTTTTTCCATATTGGTCTTTTGGCCCTTAGTCAAGTATACAAATATTTGATTTTTAACATAGCGTCAAACAGCCTGTGCTATTCTCCAATATGCACCATCAGACGAGACACCATCCTAGGTGAACACTTTGCAGAGGCAATCGTGGTGCATGTGCATATAACCTAAAGGCAGCAAGGTGGCATAGTGGCTAGCACCGCCTCCCCACAGCGCCAAGGGCCCGGCTCCCAGCCTGGGCCACTGTCTGTGCCCAGCATATGAGTGGGTTTCCTCCCACAGTCTGAAAGACGCGCCGACTCGGTGCGCTGGCCATGTGTATCTGAACAGGCACCGGAGTGTGGCGAGTATGGGATTCCTGCAGATTCACCACTGGTTAAAGGTGTCATGCAGCGAGCAAGGTAGTTTTCCTGGTGGATGTGGATGGAGTAGGAGCTGCTTTTTGTGAATGGGGACCTTTGTTGGACCCAGGGACAGGAGGCTGAGTTGTTACATTGAGCTCAGGTTGGCTGTCCAGGAAGGTAAGACATGGTTGTCCACGGGATAGAGATCAGGTCATGGCGGCCTGGAGAAGAGTTAGCGGGGGTCAGTGGAAGAGAGCTGGATGACAAAGGCAAGATCAATCTCTACTGAGTGTAGCAGAAAGATAGATCAAAAGTGATTGAGAGTTGGTGAACGGTGAAGCTGGGAGAGTTGAAGGTAACTGAAAGTAAGTCCAGAGTGATCCGGAGAGGGTTGAGAATTACAGTTGGCAGGTCGAGGGTGGCAAGTGGCAAGTCCAGGGTGCCTGCTGGCAGCTCAATGGCAGTGTGGCTGCTCCAGGGTGACAGACAGGATCAAGGGTGATGATGGGAGGCTGCAGGGTCACAAAAATCAGGGTGAGGGTCGAGGGTGATTGAGGAAAAATCAAAGGTAACTGAGGGAAGGGAAGATACAAGATGATGGCTTGCAGCTCCAGGGATCCAAATGTAGCAGGTAGGGAGGGTGGCAGCAGTTCAAGTTGAAAATGTTTTTTTTTAATTCATTCATGGGACATGGGCATCGCTGGCTGGCCAGCATTTATTGCCCATCCCTAATTGCCCTCGAGAAGGAATGGTGAGCTGCCTTCTTGAATCGCTGCAGTCCATATGTTGTGTGTTGACCGACAATGCCGTTAGGGAGGGAATTTCAGGATTTTGACCCAGCGACTGCGAAGGAACAGCGATATATTTCCAAGTCAGGATGGTGAATGCCTTGGAGGAGAACTTGTAGGTGGTGGTGTTCCCATGTATCTGCTGCCCTTGTCCTTCTAGATGGAAGTGGTTGTGGGTTTGGAAGGTCTAAGGATTTTTGATGAATTGCTGCAGTGCACCTTATAGATAGTACACACACTGCTGCTACTGAGCATCAGTGGTGGAGGGAGTGGATGTGGTGCCAATCAAGTGAGCTGCTTTGTCCTGAATAGTGTCAAGCTTCTTGAGTGTTGTTAGAGCTGCACTCATCCGGGCAAGTGGGGAGTATTCCATCACACTCCTGACTTGTGCTTTTAGATGGTGGACAGGCTTTGGGCAGTCACGATGTGAGTTACTTGCTGCAGTAACCCTAGCCTCTGGCCTGCTCTTGTAGCCACTCTGTTTATGTGGTGAGTCCAGATGAGTTTCTGGTCAATGGTAACCCCAAGAATATTGACAATAGAGGATTCAGTGATGGTAACACCATTGAATGACAAGGGGCGGTTGTTAGAGTGCCTCTTATTGGTGATGATCATTGCCTGGCATTTGCGTGGCACGAATGTTACTTGCCACTTGTCAGCCCAAGCCTGGATATTGTTCCTCTCGGGCAGGCTAAATGATGCTGCTGGCTTGCTTGCAGGGATTGGTTGGCTGCCCAGATGGCATTTAAAAATGGTGCCCTGACCTTCAGCCATCGTAAGATTACTGTGGGAGTGGAGACTTCCTGCCCACTCCTGCCGCACAGATTGCCAGGCCCTTTGACTGTGCACAACTAAGTGGCTGGTCTTACTGTGCATGAACAACCATTCTGCCTCTGAGCATATGTGCTGCTCACTCTGGTTCTGAGCGCTCGCCTCTACAACAAAATTCCACCCTGTCAGTGGGATATTCTGAATATTGGCAAGCTACTCCATAAGAAGAATGGCACAGCTGAGCTCCAACACTTGGACAGTAAAGTTATATGGATTAAAAATCTGATGGACCTAGCTTAATGTCCCTGCCATTCCTGCAGATGATTTATTTTCTCCTAAAGCAGTTCAGTCAATATTTGTCTTTTTTGTTAAGATGCAGAGAAGAAAATGCTGCCGTTTTCAAATCAAGACTTCTTCTAATTCCTATCTAGCAATGAATCTCAGTAGGTGGGAGGAAGGTGTTGCTACCTCAAATTGTTCACCCATGAAAACAGTTTAAGTGACAGATCTACATGCTGAAACTTTTGGTGTTTTTTTACAAAGGCCTGGGGAAGAGCAAGAAACACTATCCATTTTCCCCCCATTGTTATACCATTCTACGCAAGTGCTGAAATAAACCTTTTCCAGATGCAATGCATTATCAAACACAATTCTGTGAATGTAAAACCAGTACTCCTTTAAACAGGATGATTGAATAAAGTAGTGGACCTGTGGATATAATGTCTAAAGAATAAAAAGTCTCACAACACCAGCTTAAAGTCCAAAAGGTTTATTTGGTAGCACGAGCTTTTGGAGCGCTGCCCCTTCATCAGGTGAGTCAACCTGATGAAGGAGCAGCGCTCCAAAAGCTCGTGCTACCAAATAAACCTGTTGGACTTCAACCTGGTGTTGTGAGACTTCTTACTGCACCAACCCCAGTCCAACACCAGCATTTTCACATAAAGAATAAAAACAAGACATCAGTTACTGAAATGGGTGGCATAGTGGTTAGCACTGCTACCTCGCAGCACCAGGGACTCGGGTTCGATTCCGGCCTTGGGTTTTGAGTGGAGTTTACATATTCTCCACGTGTCCGCGCAAGTTTCCTCCAAGTGCTTCAGTTTCCTCCCACAGTCCAATGATGTGCAGGTTAGATGGATTGGCCATGTTAAATTTCCCCTTAGTGCCCAAAGATGTGTAGTTAGGTGGATTAGCCATGGTAAATGCGTGGGATTAGGGCAGACCTGTGTAAGATGCTCTTTTGGAGAGTCGGTACAGAATCGATAGACCTTCTGCACTGTAGGGATTTTATGGAAATGGTAAAGTGATTGAAAGTAAACGGCAAAGTGAAGAAGTCTTTTTCAGTTTGCTCCTTTCAGACTGAACAGGGTTAACTGACAGTCTGCAAGGACAGCACAGAGGACAAGCATGTGCAACATCCAGCACATGCAACTGTAACGTTAGCTGAGGAATGAAAGTTAATCCTGGGCATTTGCCTCACTCTAAACTGACTGTTTGCTGAGCAGACGCTGCACAATGGTAACTGACCATTGTGCCTTGTTAGTTGAAAAAGCATACAATTATACCACAAAGAACTTTGATCTGGGTCACTTTAGTGACCGGCAGAGATAGTGCCATGTCTGCTTTTGTTCTTTCAATCTGTAATTATACTGTATCTCCCAATCATCTTCAATTTATTTTTCCCTGTGTCACTGTGCAACTGGTCTGGAACACAAATGCTTCACATTCTCGAAAAGCCTTTCTGATGCTCGTCTGCTAATGAGAGTTTGTTGTTATCTATGGAGATAAGAATGCAACAAAAGATAGCCTCAGGCTTTCACTAATTTGGATTTCACTCTCATTTTCTAATTCACTTAGTTGCGCCTCTCTGCAGATTTTATTTTACATGCTTCTTACGAGATTTTGACATGAGAACAGCACATTCAGTAAGAAGTTATCTGTTGCATTATTCAAAGTTAACTCAGTTGTATGAATTTCACGGACAGCTGCCCTTGATCTTCGGATGTTTCAGAGAGTTTAAAATAGATGAGGTTGTACTGTTAAAAATCTATTAAACGGAGCAAACACACTTCGGTTAACAGAGAAGCAAACCAAAACTTCAGAATTACTAATATAGGTGAGAATTCTCCGACCTCGCCCACAGTTGGGATTCTCCAGTCCTGCTGCAGCGACTGGAGATTTGGCTGAGTGCCAAATTCTTCGTTCTTGCTGGCAGCTGAAGTGGACATACGCCATCGCAGAATCCTAGCCCTAGATACCTGTGATGGCATTCTTTTTACCGAATAATGATCAAGCTCAGTAGCTTGATCATTATTTTAATGATCTAATAGCTAAGATAGTTAACAGATTGAAAAATTATCCTGCTGGTTTCTTAATAGTATTAAATAATTTCGGGAGCACACCAGCGCAAAACCAATATTATAACTTCACAGTTGAGTTCATGATCTGACTGTGAACTGTACTAAAGCAGGAATAAAAATCTGTTGTGTAAACTGGTTCCTGAGCTCTCATTAATAGCCAATGTACATCCATCAATCTTAATTCAGTAGTTCTGAACACTTCATTACCATCTAAGTGTATAAACGTCTCTCAAGCAACTTCCTTTCATTAGGCCCTATTATTCCTGTCATAAATTGGCATGCTGTCAAAAACCAGGAATGATGTTCTGCTAAGAGAATTTGAAGAGTTAGAGTCCAAACTAAAACACAGAACATGAAAGGTAATTATCTGTGGACTGTTACCCGAGTCATGCACCAGTTGGCATAGGGTTAAACAGGCCAGCAAATTGAAATAAAAGCAAAATTTACTGCGGATGCTGGAAATCTGAAAGAAAAACAGAAAATGCTGGAAAGACTCAGCAGGTCTGCCAGCATCAATGGAGAGAGAGAGTCCGGATACTGATTTGATTGGGCGGGATTTTACGGCCTTGCTGAGACAGGAAATTCCCACTCAAGGTCAATGGAGGTTTCCATTGTCAGACCCTCACCAATTCCGTTGGAGGAGGGGGGGGGGCAGCGAGGTGGGAGGTGGTAGAATTCTGGCCATTAACTCTGTTAATGAGTGGTGCAGAAAGAAGGGGTTTTGCCTCATGGGGCACAAGCATCAGTATTCAGGGGAGTGAGAGTTATTCCGTTGGGATGGACTCCACTTGAACTGCGCTCGGATCAATGTCCCAGCCAATTGTATAACTAGAGCGGGTGAACAGGACTTTCACCTAACAGAGGGTGAAGGGAGATTTAGAAATCCAAAGAGAAAAGTCGAGGTATCGAAACAATATAGCAATGTGGGTAAAGACAAGTAGAATGGGACAGAGAGTTTAACAAAATATGTACAACAGCAAATGAGGTCTTTGTAAGGATTAGAAGTTAAAAAAATGAAATTAAAGGTTCTTTATCTGAATGCACAAAACATTTGCAAAAAGGTACATGAATTAACAGCACAAATAATGGTAAATGATTTAAAATTAATCAAGTCCAAAGATGTGCGGGTTAGGTTGATTGGCCATGTTAAAATTGCCCCTTAGTGTCCTGAGATGCATAGGTTAGAGGGATTAGTGGGTAAAATATGTAGGGATATGGGAGTAGGATCTGGGTGGGATTGTGGTCGGTGCAGACTCGATGGGCCGAATGGCCTCTTTCTGTACTGTAGAGTTTCTATGATTTCTATGATTTCTGACAAATATGCTTTTAACACAACGCAGGCTCTTAGTTGGAACTGCCTGGTTAGAAAAAACATTATAGATACATGGTTACAATCTGATCAAGGTTGGGAAATAAATATTTCAGGGTGAACAATATTTTGGAAAGAGAGACAGGATGTCAAAGGAGGAGTGCTGGCGCTGATAGTAAAGAATGATACAAGGACATTAGTGAGAAAGGATCTGGCCTCTGAAGATCATGAAGTAGAATCTGTACGGGTGGAAATTAGGAATAGCAAGAGAGAGAGAACTGTGGTGAGAGTGGTTTATAGGTCCCCCAACAATGGTTATACCCTTGGATAGAGCAGTAAATGAAAAACTATTGGAGCCTGTAACAGAGGAAATGTAATAATTGTTCAAGAAGAGTCATACGGAATCGAAACATTAACTGTTTCTCTCTCCATAGATGCTGCCAGACTTAGAGTCTTTTCAGCATTTTCTGTTTAATTTCAGATTTCCAGCATCTGCAGTATTTTGCTTTTATAATAATGGTTGGGGCTTTTAATCTTCACATATACCGTGGTAATCAAATTGGCAAGAATGGTCTGGAAGAAAATGAGTTTGGAGAATGTTTTGTGACAGATTCTTGGAACAGTATGTTATGGAACGGATTGGGGATAAAGCTATCTTGGATCTTTAAGGCAGGGTTAATTAGTAATGTCACAGTAAAAGATCCAATGGGGAAAAAGTGACCATAATACCATTCAATTCTATGCTAAGTTTGGAAGTGACGTATTCCAATCACAAACAAAAATCTTAACCTTAAACAAAACTAATAACATAGATATGAGGGGAGAACTAGCCACGGTTAATTAGGTAGATAGACGAAAAGGTATGGAGGTAAATAAACAATAGGGAGCGTAGAAAAAACAATTCAAAATGTTCAACAAACATTGAAGAACAAAAGCTCAGCAAGAAGAACCCATCCATGGCATACTCTGGAAGTTAAGGATAGTATTAGATTAAAAGAAGAGACTTACAATGTTGCAAAAAAAAGAGTAGCAAGACTGAGGATTGGGAGTGTTTTAGAAACCACTAAAAAGTTGATAAAGAGAATAAGCTAACTAGAAATATTAGAAACGATTGTAAAAGCTTTACAAATGTATAAAAAGGAAGAGAGCAGCTAAAGCAAACTTTGGTCTGATAGGAGCAGATACAGGAGAAACTACACAGAGAATGAGGAACTGGTTGAGGCACTGAAGAGATATTTTGTGTATGTCTTCACAGTAGAAGATCTAAGTTCCATACCAGAAATAGATGATAGTCTATGGGCTAAAAAGTGAGGAAATTAGGGAAATTATCAGCAGAGTACTGGAAAAACTTAAGGACGAGAATCCGATAAATCTCCAGAACTTGATGATCTACACCTAAAGTTCTAAAGAGATAGCGGATATGCTAGCTGCGATTTTCCAAAATTCCTTAGACTCAGGAATGGCTCCATTAGATTGGAAGTTGGCAAATGTTACACCACTTTCAAGAAATGAGAGAAGGAGAAAGCAGTGAATTATAGGCCAGTTGGTCTAACATCAATTGTTGGCAAATGCTGGAATCTATTATTAAGTAAGTCTTGACAATGTAATTAGAAAAAACATAGTATGATTAAAACAAGTCATGAGGGTTTTAGCATAGTTTCTTACAGTACAGAAGGAGGCTATTTGGCCCATCGAGTCTGTACTGACCACAATTTCACCCGGGCCCTATTCCCATAACCCCATACACTTACCCTCCTAATCCCCATGACACTAGAGTCAATTTAGCACGGCCAATCAACCTAACCCGCACATCTTTGGATTGTTTACTAAAGAGAAATCCTGTTTGACAAATTTATTAGAGTTGTTTTAAGATGCAACTCACAGGATAGATAAAGGGAACCATTAGATGTAGTATGCCTGAATTTTCAAAAGGTGTTTGTTAAGGTGCCACACAAAAGATTCATATGCAAAATAAAGGTTCAGGGCATTGAGGGTAATATCTTAGCACAGAAAGTGGATTGTTTAACCAATAGAAAACAGAGAAAATGGAGCTTTTCCAAGTTGGCAAACAGTGAATAGTGGAGTGCCGCAAGGATCTATATTAAATGACAGAGATGAAGAGATAGAAAATAACATTTTCTGGTGATACCAAGCTAGGTGGAAAGGTAAGCTGTGGGGAAAACACAGAGAGGCTTCAAAGAGAAATACACAGGTTAGGTAAGTGGGCAACAAGATGGCATATAGACTACATTGCAGTGTTGGGAAACCTAGGCTAGTGAGTGGGTCACATGAGTGACCCTTCTTCATTTCAGTGGGCCGCAAGATTGAAATCGGACATGTTCACTAACCATGACTCCATGAATAAGATATACACCAAACAGTTCATAAATTATAGAAAATGGTTAATTATTTATATATTAACAGGACTATCAACAACTTCAAAAACAAGATAAATAATTACACTGAAGCAGAAGTAGCATATGGCTCTCAGTTAGTCTTGTAAGTAATCAGCATGAACCGCACTTCACTTGCCCTTGCTTTGCCTGCATGTCACTTCAGTCATACTGGTAGGCAAAAACTTATGCAGACAGAGATCAGTGGAATGCAACAGCCCTGCGTGTGGGCAACAGCCAACTAAATGTCTCGCGGGCCACACTCAGAACCCAAATGGGCTGCATATGGCCAGTAGGCTGCAGGTTTACCTATATGCCCAGTGGTGGGCAGTGTGAAGTTATTCACTTTGGTTGCAAGAATAAAAAGCAGAATATTTTTTAAATGGTGAGAAACCTTTAAGTGTTGGATGTTCAAATATACTTGAGTGCATTGTACAAGAAACACAGAAAGTTAGCATGCAGATGCATGCAAATAATTAGAAAGGCAAATGGCATGTTGGCCTTTACTGTAAAGGGATTGTAATACATGAGTAAATAAGTCTTGCTACAATTGTACATGGTTTTGGTGAGATCACAAAGTACTGTGCAGTTTTAGTCTCCACGTTTAAGAAAGGATATACTTGCATTGGAGGCAGCACAGTGAAGGTTCACTAAATTAGTCCTGGAGATGATTTTGATTTGTCATATGTATTAGTATACAGTGAAAAGTATTGTTTCTTGCGTGCTATACAGACAAAGCATACCGTTCATAGAGAAGGAAATGCGAGAGTGCAGAATGTAGTGTTACAGTCATAGCTAGGGTGTAGAGAAAGATCAACTTAATACAAGGTAGGTCCATTCAAAGATTTGATGGCAGCAGGGAAGAAGCAGTTCTTGAATCGGTTGGTAC
The DNA here is from genome assembly GCF_964213995.1 of Mustelus asterias. Classification (NCBI taxonomy): domain Eukaryota; kingdom Metazoa; phylum Chordata; class Chondrichthyes; order Carcharhiniformes; family Triakidae; genus Mustelus; species Mustelus asterias. The sequence continues at coordinate 85,417,342 of NC_135801.1, forward strand.
ATGACCTCAGACTTTTGTATCTTTTTCCCGGCGGAAACAGTTGGAAGAGAGTATGTCCCGGGTGTGTGAGGTCCTTGATTATGCTGGCTGCTTTTCCGAGTCAGCGGGAAGTGTAGACAGAGTCAATGGATGGGAGGCTGGTTTGAGTGATGGATTGTTCAATGGTGAGAAGCTGAGTAAATTGTGCTCATGCTATCTGGTGATCTCATTGAAATCTACAAAATTCTGAAGGGGCTTGATAGGGTGAATGCCAAGAGATTGTTTCCATTGGTCAGGGAATCTAAAACACAGTCTCAGGAAGAGAGGCTGATCATTTAAGACTGAGATGAAATATCTCTTCACTCAAAGGGCGGCATGTTAGCACAGTGGTTAGCACTGCTGCTTCACAGCTCCAGGGTCCCGGGTTCGATTCCCGGCTTGGGTCACTGTCTGTGTGGAGTTTGCACATTCTCCTCGTGTCTGCATGGGTTTCCTCCGGGTGCTCCGGTTTCCTCCCACAGTCCAAAGATGTGTGGGTTAGGTTGATTGGCCAGGTTAAAAAAATTGCCCCTTAGAGTCCTGGGATGCGTAGGTTAGAGGGATTAGCGGGTAAAATATGTGGGGGTAGGGCCTGGGTGGGATTGTGGTCGGTGCAGACTCGATGGGCCGAATGGCCTCCTTCTGCACTGTAGGGTTTCTATGATTTCTATGAAAGGGTTGTGAATCTTTGGAATTCTCTTCCCCAGAGGATTGTGGATGCTCCATTGTTAAATACATTTAATGTTGGGATAGACAGATTTGTGGTCTCTCAGGGACTTGAGGGATATGGCGAATGGGGAGGGGGAGGGAAATGGAGTTGAAGCCCAAGATCAGCCATGGTCATATTAACATTGGACCAGACTCGATGGACCATGGGGTCTACACCTGCTGCTATTTGTGTTCTGAATTTACTTTATTATCTTCAGCTGCATTGATTTACCATTGAATAAATCAAATGGAATATCTGAAGTTCCCTATTACAGCTTTCAGGCTAATTCAATAGAAAATAATGCATCAATAGAAGGTATTGGATGGAGTGGGTAATGAGCAATGCAAAGCAGGAAGGTTCCTGTGCACTATTCTAAGTTAGTTGAGGCACCACTGCAAGTGGTGTTGAGGTGGAGAGGTCAATGTTCCAGCTATCAGAATGAGCTGAATTGGGCCACAGATTTGCCAAAGTCAATGATGTTCACTCCTGGCTGACAAAGCCTTAAGAGGTAAACTTTGTCTTCAACATTCCTAACAAGTTTTGTATCCCAGGAACTTTTATGGGAAGTCATTGACAGCACACAGCTAATTTTCCAATCTGTGCTTCTGTGCATGAATCTCAGAGCTGAGAATGGAAATTTACTCCCAAGGCCGGAATTCTCCAGCTGTTCACACCCCGCTGCCTCGTCAGTGAGATCCCAGAATTTGGCACTCGGCCAAATCTCCGTTCACTGCAGCAGGATCGGAAAATCCCAGCTGTGGGTGAGGTCAGAGAATCCAACCCCAAGAGCCAGCCTTGTGAAACTCATTCATAGGGCTGATATGTCCAAATTCCCATTCAGAATTGGGTTTTTGAACACCAATTTTAAATAATGTAGGGATTAGATAGTAGAGCGAGTTTAAATTCAATCCACAGTAGTAGGATGAAAAACCCTTGTCTGTTGGTTAGAAGGGTACTTGTTAACCTTATTCAAGCATGACAAGGTAGCTGGTGTATGAAGTCAGGACAAAGGTCGTACTGATGCAGCTGGGGTTAAAGTGCATTCAAGGTCATTTTTTTCTTTTGCTCTCCTTACACAAAACAGCAAGTGTTGGAAGCGCACATTGGAATATCAGCTGGGCAGGATGCTGTGTCTGTTACCCAGCCTGCCCAATGTTCTACTGATCAAAATGAATGCTTCATATTCTGACAGGGGGCTTCTGGTATGTGCTGGCAGTACAACACTTCAACATTATCCCTATTGTTGAGGTGGAGTAGATGAAGCTTTACTTCCTGTTGTATCTAATCACAGAGCACTTGTTACCATCAGTGAAATATTGAAAATGTCTGTCTTCCAATACAAACATCCCTCACCTTAAATGTGCACAGAAATTCACCAACAAAAAAAATCATTAAAAAAGCAGAGAATGAGAAAAGGCCATTCAGCTATCAAACACATTTCACGTATAATCTGTCTTGACATCAGCACTTGCCATCATTTAAACTCTTCAGAAATGGTCCTGCAAAGTTACTCTATGTTCTCCGAAATGTAAATTTATGAAAAAAAAACCCACAGAATATCTGCGTGACCTACATTATTGAACTTTAAGAGTTTGTCTTTATAGGTACATTTCTCAGCAGTTTAAGAAGCATCATCTTCAACACAACATTTCTGTTTGTCTACCTGTGCACATTCTTCGGGCAGGATTTTTCAAATGGTGGGAATTCTCATCCCACCACCTAAAGAGTCAGCAGAGAATGCATCCCCCCGCTCAGCAGAGAATGCATCCCCCCGCTCAGCAGAGAATGCATCCCCCCGCTCAGCAGAGAACGCATCCTTGCTCACACTGGTTGCTCTGCTGCAAATTTATCTTTTGACAGGGCGTCAATGGATTCAGGGTGATACTCCCCCATGCCGCGCTGCTCCCCCAGCCATCTGGGGAGGAAGCCCCACCTTAGAGAGCCAGGTGATGGTCACTGTTAGGAGTACAGGCAGCCTGAACAGGCAGAGATAATGGAGGCGAGTCTAGGGTATTGGCAGGGCCTGATGGGGAGGCCCCAGTGGAATTGGCAATCTGAGTTTGAGGGGCTGTAGAGGGAATGATAAAGGAAGGTATGACCTTTGGTGGGTGGGGCCAGGAAGGTGTTTTTTTTATTCATTTGCAGGATGTGGGAGTTGCTATCTAGACCAGTATTCATTGCCCTTCCCTAATTGCCCTTTAGGAAGGTGATGGTAAGCTGCCTTCTTGAACTACTGCGGTCCATGTGGTGTAGGTACACCCATAGTGCTGTGAGGGAGGGAGTTCCAGGACTTTTCCCCAAAAGATAAAGCTAAAGCTGCATTGGCTTCCTGAATGGTGTAGGCTCCCATACTGTGGGTTGAACAGCAACAGGGGCGGGTTGAGGCACTTACGTGGCAATTAATTATGCATTCAAGGGCCTCAATAGGCCTAAGAATGGGCAGACCACCCACAACCTCCCCCCCCCTCCCCCACTCCCGCAAAATGGGAGATCAGGGAGGATGGTGGGTAGGCACTGGGCAGGCATGTTACAAGCTCCCCTGCCTTCAGTCCTGCCAGAGAGGGACTGTAACATTCTGCCCTCGGTACCTTCAATCTTATTCTTAACCAGGAAGTTAATTCATTTCTTTTACTTTTAAAAACGTTTACTGACATAACATTTATTGCGCTTTTGACGCAACTACCTGGCAACTATTCACCATTTCATGAATGAACTAATTACAATGGCTGGAATTTTCCAACCGTTCACGCCCCACTGTCGCTGCAGTGAGGACGGAGAATTTGGCGCTCAGTCAAATCTCCGTTCACCGCAGCGGGACCAGAGAATCCTGCTGGCGTGAACGGCTGGAAAATTCCACCCTATTAACTTCAAGATTTGTCAATTTTATTACCCAACTTGCAAAGAGCGGAATATTCCCTTCCTACCAACAGTGGGAATTGTGGCACGTGGTTGGGGGGGGGGGGGCACAATTTGGTGGGAGGCCAAAATTCTGTTTCCTGACATCCTGGAATCATGTTCTCCCGGCTTTCAGGGTGGGTTAAAGGCAGGTCATGTGTCCTGCTAGTCTATATGGAGAACCCCATTTGCATCTCATGAATGCTCATTAAAAGGCTAACACATCGGAACCTTGTCGTCCCCCCCCCCCCCCCCCCCCGCTTTCAAACATAAGAGATGTCAACATCATGTCACCCACACTGCGCCGACGCTGGGCAGAGGGGAGAGGTGAGACTGAGCCAGGACTTGTGGGGTGGGGTGCTGGAAAGGGAAAGACAAGGAATAAAGAGGAAGAATTAACGTCTGTCCAGGTGCAGTTCAATGCTGGAGCCTATGAGGAGATGGCAGGGCAAGTCCACTTCCTGCCCATCCCACCATGAGATTTAACATGCTCCTCATGGCTGCAAGATCTCATGTTCAGCCATCCCATTCTCCAGTGGAAGTCACTCAGACTTTTGCTTCTAGCATTGGACTCAGAACAGAAAATTCCACCCATGAGTCTTCACTTTGATTCCAAATGATCTTCACAACTTTCACTGTCAATCATTTTATTCAGAATTACTTGTGAGCACTGATAAAGTGGTGATATGGTCTGTCAGGCACTCTGTAACCACCAAAACCAGAAATGATGTTTACAGCCTGTTAATGAATCAGGATCTGTATCATTTGATGATTATATTTCCAGCTTTTGCACTATAGCTGCAAAGTGAATGCCTCTCCCAGTTATGTTACCATTTTGGAGAGTTCTATTTCTGATGGTACTTTTGCCCACATTAAAGGAATATTCTAGACAGTATATTCAATATAAATAAACAGAACTTGATAGTAATGGAAACCGGCCTCTCAAGTCTACCATATGTTAAATTCTCTTTCCATTGCTTAAAATTTCTAAGATAAACCACATATAAGTTATGTTTTCAGTAGTCATCAGTATTAGGTTTACATTGCCCGAGTTATTAAAATTAAAATTGCTGTCAATTGACAACCCGGAGGCTTACAATTATTTCTCTTGTCATTTATGAAAAACTGACTGATACAACATTATGTATTCTATTTACAATTTTGAGTGATCTTTTTCAGTTCAAAACACAAATGATGTACATTTAGTCAGAAGTGTGATATAAATTCTCCATTAGTGAGGCTAATTTTTGACATATTGGAGATTTTCACATTCAGCTGTCCATTTTGTATGTGGATCAGTCACCTGGCTGGGGTTCAGCTCCTCTTGAAGGCTAAGCCTCACCAGCATACAAGTGGAAAATTGCACAACCCAACAGATGTTTCATGATGCTCATGCGCATAGAACCACAACGAGTAAGAAAGCAGTGATCTTCAAGCTGGAATCTCTCCTGGATACTTAATAGGACAAAGATTCCCTGATCATTACCTGCTTGTGAGCACTCCTTAAAGTTTTGGAGTTCCTTAAATGTGCGGCACGGTGGCATAGTGGTTAGCACTGCTGTCTCACAGCGCCAGGAACCCGGGTTCAATTCCAGCCTTGGGTGACTGTCTATGTCTCCCCTCCCAGTGCCTGTGTGGGTTTCCTCCGGGTGCTCTGGTTTCCTCCTACAGTCCAAAGATATGAAGGTTAGGTGGATTGGCCATGCTAAGTTGCCCCTTAGTGTCCCAAAATGTATAGATTCGATGGGTTAGCTATAGTAAATATGTGGTGTTATAGGATAGAGTGGGAGAGAGGGCCTGGGTAAGATACTCTTTCAGAGAATCAGTCCAGACTCAATGGGCCAAATGGCCTCTTCTGCATTGTAGGGATTCTATGAAAGATTACGTTAGTGGCTAATCACAGTGGATTTCTGTACTAGATGGGACCTTGGCAATTTTATATTAACATGGTGTCAAGTTCCTAATTGTGTCACAGGACCTTGTTTAAATATATTCACAAGGCCCCTGTCTGACTCTGGGGACCCTACCCCAATGCTGGAATTACACAATTAAAATGACAGCACATCAAGTGCAGCAGTACCAGTATTTTAACCATCCAGCTGCCACATTCCAATTAGTGACAAGGGTTAAAAATCAGGCCAAATATTGCTTTTCTGAGACTTATGGATTGATTATTACCTGCAATGAATGACTGCCTTCTAACTCACCAAAGACTTTCCGCAATGTACTAGGGGGACACAAGTCCAAAGTGGGTTCCTGGATGAGTGCAGCTTCAACAACACTTAAGAAGTTTGATACCATCCAGAACAAATGCAAGCATTATATGGATATCCTATTCAACAACTTCAACATTCACTCCCTCTACCACCAGCATAACATGGTCGTAGTGTATCTACAAGATGCAACACACAAAGTATTTTTCAACGGCATTCTCAAACATATAACCTCTACCACCTAGGACATTGATAGCTGGTATATGGGAACCTCACCACCAGCAAATTACCCTCCCACGTCACACACCATCCTGACTTGGAACTATATCACCATTTCTTCATTGTCACTGATTCCTGGAACTCTGACAGCACTGTGGATGTACCTACACCACAAGGGCCGCAGCAATTGAAGAAGGAAGCTCACAACCACATTCTCAAGGGATGGACAATAAATGCCAGTGGCACCCTCATCCAGTGTATGCATCAAATTATTTAAATGGTGTACTTTAATCTCATTTAGTAATTAAATTTATCCACCCAACTTTGGAGGTGATGGCTGGGATTCTCTGGCCTCCCAGCCGTGTGTTGCTCAGCAAAGGGAGGTGATGTGCAGTTCGCTGGTGGTGGGATCTTCTGGTCCTGCCGCTGTCAATGGAATTTCCCATTGATTCCATCCCTTGCCTCCAGGAAACCAGCGGCAGGAGTGCATTATCAGCAGAACTGGAAGATCCCACTGGCGTGAACGGTTGGAGAATTCCGGCTGACATCTCATCAGACTCCATTCAACTAGTTATTTTAAGCTTGAGATGCTCAGCAGTTGTTGACCTTACTAACTTATTAAAACTGAAAAATGCAAATGAAACAATAAATAATTGGCATGTGGAACATCTACTCTATTTAATCCAGGCAATAAGCTTTCATCTGAAAGCTTTGGAAGATAAACATTTACAGAGTGTCAATGTCTGAAACATAAATTAACCACTGCTATTGCTTTTGCCATTGTGCTTCTAAATTTTAAATGCCCAAACATCTGCATTCTCCACCCCTTCTGTAGAAAATGCACCAATCCAGGAGCTCTTCATTCTCCTTCCATCAGATAATACACCAATCTGTGCAATCTTCATCCGCTTTACATCAAAAACACCACAACATGTGTGTTCTTCATACTCCTTACATCCTCAGTGTTGAAATCAAAAATTGTTAAACCATTTTCTCTTCTGACTCATTCTTTCCTAGAACTGCAAAGCATGGAGCTCTTTATCTCACTCCAGCTTCAGTTGCACCGCCACTCAACAGGATTTTAAAACACTAACTTGGTATCAAATCACATTTCTTGATTTACTTCAACTCCCTTTGCTTTTCAACTTTAGTGCTTTCCAGCATTTCACAAAGGGTTTTCAGTAAAACAAGAAATTGATTTTTCTGAACATAAAGTTTATTGATGTTCAAAAGTGATGATGCCAAGTATACCTAGTTATTAATCATGAAACAACAGTGCTGGAAAAATTGGTCATAATATTCAGAATTATAATAAACTACAGGCAATTATCATCTCTTTTTAGTACCCAGTGAACTAACCATCAGGCAAAATCAATTCCCCTTTGCATTGCCTTTTTTCTTCCCTTCTTGTGTCTGCTGTGCCCCTGAGATTATATATTAAAAAAACAGCAATTGCCTGTTATTGTGCCTAATTAACACAAGTTGTGCACACAAATGATTCCATTTATCATTCAGCATGTCAGCTCACTTAGCTATTTCTGTAATACAGTCAAATGAAACACAAACTACATATTGGACACCTTGCCTTCAGAGTGCTCCAGTCCAACAACTTTCATTTGCCACTTTCTTTACCAGTGCTATTTCATTCCCTCACACCTTTCAGTTAAAAGTGTTTTGCTTTCGCTCCCTTGTATCTAATCAGATAGAGACATTCATTTCCTAATTCAAGTTTGTGACATGTTCCCAGCTAAATCTGCTTCACACACTCAGAACAAGTATTTTAGTGGTTCCAGATGTAGATGTTGTGCAGTGTCAGAAGTATTTAATGCACATAACGCATTACTCTTTCTGAACCTCAAGAGTTTGTATCTTTATACATAACATCCCTCTCCTTCCACCTAAACAACTTTATAGTCACCATCCTGAACAGAATACAAGTCATTTTTATACTGTTCACCTAAAGATTGCCTTTAATGTAACTTTTGTTTTAAGCCAAAAGAAAATACCACAGTAGGGCGGCGGTGGAGGGGGAGTGAGGGTGGGAAGTAGTTTTGATGTAAAGTATTTCCTTTAGAAACAGTGCAACAATGACCTTCTAAAGCTCAGCTCTGAGTGCACTTGCCCATTTGTTTTATATAAAATTTATCAAGAAGGAAATAGGATTTTACTTGTAGCCAATAATCGATTTTGTATTGATAAATCATGCAGTAATGTTATTGTTACTCATCTGGGATATCATCCTCATGTTGTAATTTAAACATCTCTCCTACTTTAATCCACACAACATCGGAACAAAAAGTAACCTTTTAAACTTCATCTGTAGTTTCCCGCAGCAATTTATTTTCTCTGATAACATTGGCCTTTTATGAACTAAAACATAGGAAACTTACAGATAATCTGACCAAAAAAATAAACTTTTTTAAATCATAGAAAAGCCAAAAATGTGAACAGATAAAATAATGAAAATATATCTTCAATTAAAATTATAACAATTAACAAAAGTTTGTCATGTCTTCACCTTTGACCAGTTAAAATAAGTTAGCATTGGGAAGGTTTATTAGTCCTGGCACATAAGAGAATCCTTATAAGAATGAAAGATATTCTTTGCAATTTACAAGGGGATGCAGCATTACCTTCAAGATTAATTAAGCTAAATCATACATTAGGAACCCATACATAACATTCAGTTGAAATTTTACTACAGTATGTTCCTCTTTAAATGACAACACTAACCTGTTAATTTTAACAGCAGATAGTCCAACTTGCATGAATGTAAAAAAGTTTCTTCTTCATACCAAAGAGCATGATTTCAACCTATAGTCTGTAACTCTGAATACTGGACTTCATTAAACAATCCAATATCCATCAGAAACTGAAACACGGGCTAATTGGTTGAAATCTCAAATGAGCTTTAGCTTCATTACAAAGGGATCCACAGCCCTTTAGTTTGGTATAGTAGCTTTTTCACCGCTACTTCACCACATTGTGAATTTTGTCTTTTGTGTTAATGCAGTGCTGCTGGTGTATTAGTACATCATTTTCTGCACTTCAATGTGACGGTCATTTCAATTACATAAAGGATCAAAGTGGGAACCAAAGAAGGATACAAGGGAAATCAATGCCCAGGATATGGAAGATCTATAATACATTTTCTTTCATTCATCAGTTTTAGCAAAACACAGGCAGGATTATGAAATGGGGCAGTGTATTTTAAAGTCATATCCACTTTGCTGCCAAAAATGATGGAATGGAGGAAACTTGCTACTTGGGTTCTTACACCCCATATGTCATGATATTCATTTGCTTCATTGTTAAGCCATCAACAATGTGCCTTTTATTTGGTTTCTTCTAGAATAATTTATTACAGTTTGGAAAGAAAAATTAGCGGCTTTAAATAGTGATAGTGATGGTGGCACTTGTGACCATAAGTGACCTGTGCTCATGCAATGTCAGAGCAATCGCTTCTGGAGGAAAGGTAAGTGTATGAAAACAAACCCCTGTCAGCCAACAGTTCACATTTGTGGTATAAAGAATGTTACAAGAAAAGCAGCTGTGTTCTTCCAATCCAAACAATGGGACCCCAGGCGGGGTAAATTTCACACACCAGTATGTTCCACAGGATGGTGATTTAGGAAATCACATTAGTTTTTAAGGTCTTATGATATTAATGTCTACTGTAGCAGTGTTCTCCACTGGTCTACAAATTTGAATACAAATGTCAGAAGTTTCTTGGTGGGATTTCCGATTGGCCTACATTGATTCGATTAGAGATCAGCAGATAATTGGACACATGCTATGGTAACATGGCCCCTTTAAAGGGGCAATCCTTTGCAGGCCATGTGATCGGGCCAGACCGATGGAACATCAGCACAGGCCAATCGGAAGTGAGGGTACGCCCCCTGGTGGTTGGGAGTTCAGTTGGAGCCAGGGAGGAAGAGAGTGAAGACTTGTGCGATATTTCTGTCAGACCCTATAGAGTAAATAATCATCATAGTTTAATAAACCCTTTTGTTGTTGGAACCACAGAGTCGTCGCCAGATATTACACATGCATTGACCAGTTTTCTGCTGATCATGTGTCCAAAATACGTCAGCCAAACAGGAGAACTGCTGAAGGAAATGACTCCAATTCTCGATCACTTAATTCCAACACAAAATTCATCATGCAGCTTTAATATCACTGGGATGCTGTTAGCGTTTAGCAACAACTCAAAAGCCTCTCTAGAATGCTGGAGTCGAGTCATACCTGACTCTGAAGAGGAGTGGTCAATCTAAGACCTCCAGAAGGAGACAGGCTCGCTCTGCTTGGAGCTGTCAACTGTATGGAGCGTAGGATTTCAATGTGTTGGGGAACCCAATTCACCCTTCGCTCAGGCAGCCCCTTAAACCTCCATAGTAGCTTTTAGATATTTAAAGGATGTCAATGCCGGTGCCAGAGGTCCCGAAATGTTTCAAATTTTAGTCACAGAGAGGGCAGCTCTGTGTAGCACTCTCTCCTGCACCAAGTTCCAATTCAAACCCTTCAGAAAGGGTAAACAAGTTAGTGCCCTCCTGAACTGCTTTGAGTTTCCATGTGGTAGCTACCCCAAAAAAAGACCCTGACAGTAACAAAACACAATAATGCAAGCTGTCAACTACATAATCATTCTAAAAGCATACATTCTTCAAATAAATATTTTAACATCTAGCTGAAAAATCTTATTTTTAACAAAAAGATTGTTATTTAATTTTAACAAGTTCCGAACTCAGTTTTAGTACTCTTGTCTGCTACACAGACTATCCATGTTCCACTGCAGGACAGTATATATATATCTATCTAGTCTGCTATTTCAGTACAGTACAGTACAGAGGAAGTGCTATAATTATAAAAACAGAAATGTCTGGGAATACTCAGCAGGTCCGGCAAGATCTTTGGAGAGATACATTGTGCCCTCCCCTATGGTGAGATTGGTGGCAGAGGTGGCATTTAATAAGCAGGAGGGTGGTGGATGGTGAATTTGCCACCTTCTCGTTTCCCACTCATCAGATTAAACAAATGGTGGAAAGGTCTATGAACACCCTTCCCACCCCACTGTCAATTGAGGCCCTCAAATTGGCAATTACTGCTGCTGTTCACCCAGCAGTGGGAGGGGACTCGCCACAAGCAAACCTCTGCAAGGTATTTCCAGCATTTTCTGTTTTTATTTCAGATTTTGGAGAACCTGTAGCATTTTATTTTGGTACTGAGGGAGTGCTGCAGTGTCCAAAGTAATGCCCTTCATGGGAGATGCTAGACTGGGACACTGACTGTTCTTGTGGATAAGATAGATATCAAAGATCCACTGGCACTATATGAACAGTGGGGAGTTCTTCTAATGTCCTCACCAATATTTCTCCATCTGTTAATTTTGGGAAAACAAATGCTCTTTTATGTGAAACCTTGCCAGGTCCTGCTTGACTGCTGTGTTTGCCAACATACCAGCAATCTCTGTATTCAAAGTTCTGCTTTGCATTTGAGAAGCTTTGTGGTTTTGTCTGCAAGATGCAATATGCATAGCCTTCCTTTAAGTTCTGAGAGATTTCATATAAAAGCTAAACCATTTTTTACCTGTTTTATTCAGCAATGACTCAAGTTATTAAATTCTGTTTTATGTGCACAGACTATATTCTGGCTACCATTTGGACATGATTTTAGACTATGAATCAATAAATTGCATCGCAACAGAGAACAATAGTGTCCATAACACTCCAGTACCAATTGCCCTGCCCTTTCTGGATAGTATCAGCAGAAAAATACTGACGTGAGGGGAAAGGGTTTCTCTTGAGCATAATATCCCATGCAATGTAACAAAACAAGAGTAAAATGACTTCATCTTTATTGTAATGAGTTATTCTGGATCAATAACTTGGTGTAACCATTATAAAGTAGGCCTCAAACAATCTTTGGGTTTTAAATAAAGCAATGGCTTTATTTTGTCAGTCACGAGTATTATTATCACAGGAAAGGAGAGCAGAAACCTAGCTTGATGTTAATCAACCTCACAACAGGTTAAAAATACTTCTATATAACCCTCGTTCTGTTTAAGGCATGCAAAACATATCACAATGAATTACTTTTGAAGTGCAGCGTAAGTTCCATATATAGGAAAAGGGTCCAGGACATTAAGCACAGACATTTACTGTCTTTTTTGTATTTGTTCAGGAAATGTGGGCAGCATTGGCTGGGCCAGCATTTATTGTCCATCCCTAATTGTCCTTCCTAAACCGTTTCGGAGGACATTTTTAAGAGTCAACCACATTGCTGTGGATCTGGAGTCATATGTAGGCCAGACCAGGTAAGAATGGCAGATTTCCTGCTCTAAAGGGCATAAGTGAACCAGATGGGTTTTTACAACAATTGGCAATGGTTTCATGGTCATCAGTAGACTTTTAATTCTTTTTATTAAATTGAATTCAAATCTCACCATCTGCCATGATGGGATTCAAACCCAGGTCTCTAGAGCATTACCCGGAGTCTCTGGATTACTAGTCCAGTGACATTGCCGCTGCCCCACTGCCTCCTTTTTTTCAGCTGTACAGTGTACAGACATCACAGTGGGCACATCATTAACACGATGAGGAGGGGCAGGGTAATAGTGGTGGAAGGGAGGGGGGGGGGGGGTCATCTGTTTAGAATGAGATGAGAAATATCTCCACCCAAATGACAGAATTTAATCTCCCTCCCCTTACACATGCATCCTTCAGATGCGAGTTTGGAGGTGGGGAGAGAGTGGGCATTTAATCAGATGAGAGGGTGTGGGGTAGGGCCACCTCTGCCTTCCCTCCTCCACCCGATTAACTCCAGGTGGGAGGGGTGGACAGTCTTACTGGTTGGGTATCATTTGGGACAATGGGCCCGGTTTTACCGTCAAGTTGCACCTGTTTTCGGGTGCGAAAACTTGGTAAAGTCGGGCGTGAGGCAAGTAGCGCAATCTGCCCTTTACGAAGGGCCTAAAATGACCGCTGTCAGCACCGTGCCCGAAATGGGCGTGACATCAATTTAAATGCATTTGCATACATTTAAATTGACTTAATGGACTGCATGCCCAAACTTACCGGCACTTCCCCCTTTACTACCGCGTTTGCCCATCCAGATTCGGCACATGGTCCACAAAGGTCCGATTCAGACGCTCCAGCTTCTGACGAGGTAGGTTCAGAGCTTCTGGCGGCTCTCTGACTCAGATCGGTGGTGGGGGGAATGTCAGATGGCTCTCTGGTAGAGGGGGTGTCTGCTGCCAATTTGCATGCGATCGGTGAGGGTGGGGGTCCGCTGCCACTTTGGATGTGATTGTTGGGTGGGGGGAAAGGGGGCAGGGGGCCACGATCCGATAGCAGGGGGGTGGAGGGATAAGGGGGACAGTTATGTTGTAGGGGTGGGGCAATGTCTGTGGGGGCCAGAGGGAGAGGCATCATCTGGCCCAGCAGCAATGTGGCAGGGGAGTGTTTTTCAATTTTATTTTTACTGTGCTTGCGCAGTTGAAGGCTCCGACCTGAGCAGCAGTGTTTTGGGCACGATAAGCCCCGCCCACAGGCTTCTGCAGCGCAATTCGGAATCGCTGATTTTTTTTCCAGGCACCTGAGAACAGGTCTAAAAGTTGGATCTGAAACACTCCCAGATCGAAGTCCGCCCAGCACTTAGAATTAAAATAGTAAAATCAGGCCCAATGTGTTGTCAAACTCAGTTCACACTTTGGCCAGGCAGCGTACCTTTTAAATAATTTGAGTGTGTCAATGCCTGTGCCCTTTGAATATATGGCAACAAGTAAAATCTGTACTATCTTTATTAAGAGAAATTCTGGGCTTGAACTTTTAAGATGGCGAAGTCTGAAGAATCAGCAGGTAACACATCCCTGCCTGGTCATACAGCCCCGCTGTTATATTACACTCTAAGGAGCATTGATTGACATAAGGTGGGACTTCAACCCCTCACACAGGGTAAATTCTGCCTTGGAGAGTTGCCAGCCAATCAGAATGGCCAACAGCTCTCCCTGGCCAGAGGAGGCACTGCATGAAGCTTCTTGAGCGGAAGTCCCGGGAACCAGATAAAAGATAAGTGTTGGGAGTCTGGGTGGGGTGGATAGGGAAGGTCTGGGGGTGAGGAGCGGGATCTTGGAAGATAGGTCGGTTGAGGGGCGTGGGGTGGCATGGTGGCACAGTGGTTAGCACTGCTGCCTCACAACACCAGGGACCTGGGTTCGATTCCCAGCTTAGGTCACTGTCTGTGTGGAGTTTGCACGTTTTCCCCATGTCTGCATCGGTTTCCTCCGGGTGCTCCGGTTTCCTCCCACAGTCCAAAGATGTGCGGGTTAGGTTGATGGGCATGCTAAATTGCCCCTTAGAATTAGAGGGACTGGCTAGGGTAAATGCGTGGGGTTACGGAATAGGGCCTGGGTGGGATTGTGATTGGTGCAGACCTGATGGGCCGAATGGCCTCCTTCTGCACTGTAGGATACTATGATTCCTAAGATAGGACACCGCCAGTCGAAAGGGCTTTCTGATGTGCCCCTCTCCCTCCTCGAGATCTAACTCTCTTCATTTCTGGGTTTCCCCTGCTGAGCTGTCATCCACCCTCCAGCTAAAAGTTGTGGCTGGGCAGAAAACAGCATTTAAGTGGCCGCTTAAGGGTCTTAATTGGGGCAAGGGTGGGCTCCGTGTCCCGTGTCCTGCCCGCCCCAGTGTAAAATCACTGCAAGGTCAGAGCTGATGGGAACCAGGAGGGAATCTTGTCCATGCAATTTCATGCTCCCCCCCCCACCCTTGTCCCAGAACCTGCTCGGGGTGAGGCAAGCAGACAATTCTGGCCCTGATATACATTTCTCTGAGTGAAGCTGTTTTTAGCCGCTGTTTACAATCACAGAAATAAAGAAGCTAATACCATTTTACATCGTAGATCAGAAAAATGCTTCATTTTGTCACACTAGTTTTGTCTTGCCCTGTGGACTTCCGTTAGGCATTTACTATAGAATTCTAATATGCAAGTAAACTTCACAGAGCTGAAATACTCGAGTTCTTGCATCCGTTCACCTTCAACTTTAAAATAACCAAATTTAATATTTATTATTATTCCCAGATGAACTTCAGCATTTTCAAAAATTGCTTCTGGCAACATTCTGTCAGCATTTGCTGATACATAATACCTAATTACACAGAAAGAAACCAATATTGGCCTGTTATTTTTCTAAATATAATACATCTGTGGAGTTAGCAACAAAAGTATTTTCAGTACTGTGGCAGTTTTATAGCCTCATTACCTTTACTGTTGTCTCCTTTCAAGCGCTTGAAGTCAAACTGAAATAAATTAAGCAATGCTGACTCGATTGAAAGGCCTAAAGGATGGACTGAAGAAGTATTCAAAAGGACACAAATCTTGCAAGACTTTTAAACTTTTAAAAGGAGGAAAGAACTTAAGAAGTTGTGTGCTGGGTACATTAATTTGCAGAATACTTCTGATTTATGCTTAAACTTGTTGGTAAGACTGGAATATTTAATCTCTGGCTGAGCAGACCCACGTTATTGGGATCTGTTCCACTGGGTGACCACTGAGATCTGTTGTTGAGAACCCAGAGTTTAAAAAAAAAATCAGAAGGTTGCTCTTGCCCCTTCAATAACATGACAAGATCAATCTTCAATTTCCTTCGGGTTGAATAAGCAAACTTCTGCAGCTGTTTTACAGGCAGACAAGTTGATAATTCTAAAGCGTGGTACTTGTCCTCAATGGACAGTCGAATGTTCAGGGCACTGGAAAATTCACCACATTTATTATAGGGAAATCTCTCTGCACCAGCTTTCCATGTGCTAGCAATCTCATCAAATTAGTGAGAAGGATTCTTGATGCAAACTCCAGCACCAGTTCCCTCTCTGAGCTTTTGATGCAGATAAATATGTCATGGACTAATTTAACCCCATTTTTCCACATGCAAAAATTGGGGCTTTTTTTCCTATTAATTGATTTAATAGCTTATTTCTGTTGTCAAAATTAATAAAAATGTTTTCTTCTGGTATGGAAAGCCTGATACTTAGATGCCATTTAGTTGTGGATGAAAACCGTGTCTTGAATGTGAGGGATTGTTGCTGTCTTGCTGACTGACACCTACTTTTCACAAAGAAAATGATAAAGGTTTGATGATTGCAAACAGAGTGTGGAATTCTCGCAAAAAAATTCTAAGTACCGAATTCATGTAAAAACTGGAGTAAGTCCTGCTGGTTTTTTCAGTGGGAATTTCAAAATGAATCTCCCACAGTCAGTGCATCACAAGAGTGCCCGAGCGTGAATAATGCTGAAAATCAGGGGGTGGGGTCTATTCCCACTGGAGAGGCCGGCAGCACAGCGCTGAACGGGCCACTGTGCATGCACTCATCTGTCAGCGCTGAGATTGTTGCATGCGCAGTGGCCCCACACTGCCAGCCTGCTGATCATAGGCCAGCCCCGCGACCCCGCACCGCTGACCCTCCGATTCCTCCATCCCCTGAATGTCCCTGGGCCAGCCCTGACACCATCCTACCCACCCTGCATCCCCCTCCCTGGCAGTCCCTCCCCCACCCCGCAGTCCTGATCTTGACTCACCCACACCCGCGACAGGCCAACCCCCCACCCCGATGGCCAGTCCCGATTGCTGTCCCCTCTGCCTACGATTCCCATCCATCACCCTCAGAGGCCCCGCCCCCTTAGCACTGCCTGGTGGGCAGTGCCAAGGTGTCCCCTGGGCATTGCCACTTTGTCCCTTGGGGACTGCCAGGGGATCAGGCTGGCACTGCCAAGCTGGCAATGTTCAGGGGTCACCCCCCCTTACTCCTGACCTCCTGCGGGGTGGGGGGGGGGGGGGGGGGGCCTCCATGGTCCCCCTTCACTCCAGTAGTGTCGGGCTGCCAGCTTCCAGGAAAAGAGCTGTTGTGAACCCTGCCGGAGTGAAACACTCCTGGTTGGGGAGGGTGTGGGGTGGGAGAGAGAGGCTAGTGGGCCCAAAGACTTCAGTCCTGGGCCTACTAATCAGATGGAAATGGTGATTTACATCATTTATAAATTACATAATTTATTCAGCTTCGCGCCGTTTTCTGGGGCAGAGCTGACGATGCCAGAAATCTGGTGGGCCAGAGACACGCAGAGGCCGTGCTGCCGAACGGGAAGTCCGCTACACGGCCTCCGTTGATGTCTCCAGCGCAGCGGGCTGGGAGAAATGTCACCATAGCTTTCGTCATTTGCTAAATGCATGTGTGGACTGCAGACTGCCTGATGTGACAGATATTAGCTATGGTAGCCTGGAACTTTCTCATAGCAAGAAAGCTTCTTAGTGTGTTAACCATCGATATTATAGAATGGCTGTTCCCTTGCTGTCTGCAGGCCACCCACCCTGCAGCAGATGGTGCAACCTGTCTTTATAAAACTGGCAACAAAGATATATCCAGTTGTCCAAATACTTATGAAACTATCTATAAATGCAGACCACATGACAATGACAGGTGTGGGCAAACATCTCAGGTGTTACCTCATTAACCTTTTCTTCTGCAGCAGTAGAATTAAAACCCTGAGAGGAATATCCCACTCAGCACTTTACACTGCATGATGGAAACGTCAGCGATGACCAAGAATTGCGAACTAAAGGGTGGAATTTTCCCCTGATCATAATGGCGAGAATGCCGGAGTATCCCACGCCGGTCCATCAGCCGCACTCCGCACTGCAATCCTCCCACACTCTGTCACCCTTTATGTGCCAGTACTGGGGATGGTAGGGGCTAAATACACCAGTGAGCCCAGCTGCAGAGCCCTAAGGCGCTGTTTCACAAGGGTGCTCCGATCTCTCAGTGCACTAGGGGATCCCCTCCATTTCCCCCATGGACAGATATTCAGGATCCCTCCCCCCTTCAGAGGCATGTTCTCCCAATCCCTTCAAGACATGGATCACCGTCATTGGGGTCTTCCCAACGGGTCCTTCTGCCTGACCCCCAACATGCCCTCAACCCATCATGACCCCAGACATGCCCTCCCGTCATGCCACATTCCTGCACAACCCCCCCATCACAGCCCCCACTGAGGTCCCATCTCCTTGGCATTGCCCTGGCAGTATCCAACTGGCACTGCCAAGATGCCAGATGGGCATTGTCCAGTGGCCACTGCCTGGCTATGTCCACAACCACCCATGGGCGTTAATGGCCCCTGAGCCACCCAGAGTGGCATAGTGCCAGGTTTCCGCTAGTGGAGACCAGTAGAGATTCACGCCATTCTCGCTCCCACAGGCCGGAAGGTCCCGGGAGCTGGGGGAATCCAGCATTGAATGGGCCAGGCATATTTAACTGCAAATTTAAATATGCTAATTGGCCTCATGCCCTTTCTGGGTACAATCGGTTTGCGCCATTAGAAAGGGACCGGGGCGATTGCAAACTGTTTGGAGCTGGATGAGAAACTGATTTTTAGGCCTGCGTGCTATTCTCCGGGATCGGCACAATCTGCACTAGGTGCAGTGAGGTCAGAAAATTGCCCCCTCAAGTTTCTTATGTCCTTAAGTTCTGGCAGGAATAAAAAACAAAAATGCACACATGACGGACTACCCGCAAAAAAACAATTAAAGCATATAACAAAAGGCACTGAAATGGAATTGAAAACTTAAGGAAACGCCCTCCCCCCATACAGGTTTCTTACCAAATAAAGCAACAATCTATCTTTAAGAAGCCGAGTCCAGTCAAAGTCTACTTAACCCCAAGAGTTTCAATAAACTCATTGTACATCGGTTAGATGGCCGAACCTTGCCTGAAGTTTCATCATTCGACAAGAGTGCTGATTTGAACAATTAAACTAGGATTGAGCGTTACTATTAGGGGGCTCATTCCTTCCTCCAATCGCCCAGAGCAGCATGTGACTACATCAAATTATATAAAACAGGGCAAGTAACTACATCAAATTATATAAAACAGCCTGTGGTGAACCATCGTTGGTTCCCACTGTGGGGTTGTTATAATGTTGTTGTTGGGCTAGGGTGTTTACACTGTGGGATTAATACACCTGTGGTGGTTGCTGTTGTGGCACATCCCAGTCGGGCCCCGCCTCCTGGGAGAGGTATAAGACCCTCTGCTCGGGCGGGACCCCTCCAGTCTGGAATGGTGTACTCGTGTTTAAATAGTTCCATTGTTAGACAATAAAAGCCTTCAATTACCGAAGCCTTGTGTCTCGTGCTCGATTGTCGTGCATCAATTTTATTGTCTAACACGAAACTCTCGACAGAAAGGAGAGTATGGAACAAATGCTAAAGCCAGAGCGTCTGACGCTGGATCCACGTGCGGTTGGCGCCTCTAACACCTTCGACCACTGGCTGAAGTGTTTCGAGGACTACCTGGCAGCCTCTGCAGCAGTCACCACGGATAACGACAGACTCCAGGTCCTCCATGCGAGGGTAAGCGACACTGTCTACCTCGCGATTCGTGCGGCCACCACTTACCCGAGGGCCCTCGAGCTTTTGAAAAAGCGCTACACGAGACCTCCCAACGAGATCCACGCTCGTTACCTCCTCGCTACACGACGTCGGCAGTCGGGCGAAAACCATGGAGGATTACGCCAATGAGCTCTTGCAGCTTGCCAGGGGCTGCGACTGCAAAGCTGTGTCGGCTGAGCAGTACATGTACGACCTCGCCCGAGATGCGTTTGTGGCAGGGGTAGGGTCTTCGTACATCCGGCTCAAGCTGTTGGAGAAGGGGAATCTCAACCTGACCCAAGCTATGGAGATGGCTGAAATGCTGGAGGCGGCGTCGAAGAGCTTGGCCCTGTATCCGGAGGACCACATGGAGACAACGTGGCAGGAGCAGTCACAAATCCCTCCTCGCCCCACGGGCTCGCGCTCCCATATCGACCCGACGACGGCGGCAGCCCCAGGCGGCCCGCGGTGCTATTTCTGCGGAGGAGCCAAGCATCCACGGCAAAAGTGTCCTGCTAAAGCGGTGGTCTGTAATCAATGCGGTAAAAAGGGGCACTACGCGAAAGTCTGCAGATCGAAGCCCAAGAACGGCAGTGCAGCCTGTGACCCTCCAGAACGGAGATCATCTCCATCGACGTCGCAGTACCCACGAGGTCCGTCCACGTGCGAGCCCAGGATGACGCCATTGTGGTTGGCAGAGTCGGAGGAGGATGACCACCAGGAGTCGCTACGCTTGGCGCCCTCAACCATGTGCGATTCATGGGGGCGGCCATCTTGGTCGACGACGACCAGGAGCGACCAGCAGGGGTCCTCAGCATCAACCTCGGCTGCCTGCAGTGACGTCCAAGGGCCAACGGTGGCGTCGATCACCCTGGACCAGGCTAAGCACCACAGGCTTGACTGTTCAATGATGAACATTAAGGTAAATGGTCGTACTGTTTATTGTCTGTTTGACAGCGGGAGCACTGAGAGCTTTATTCACCCTGACACTGTAAAGAGGTGTGGACTCCGGGTTCTACCTGCCAAACAGACAATTTCTATGGCATCACGGTCCCGGTCTGTACCGATCCAAGGACGTTGTGTGGTAACTCTGAAAGTGCAGGGCACAATTTACGAGCGATACAGGCTCCTTGTGTTGCCGCATCTTTGCGCGCCAATTCTCCTCGGACTAAACTTTATGGTCCACATGAAGAGTGTGATCCTACAGTACGGTGGGCCACTCCCTTCGCTGACAGTAGGGGATCAGCCGCAGCCTCCAAATTGTCCAAAGCGCCCCGCATGCAATCTTTCCACACTAAAGATCACCACACCCTCTTTATTTAAGAATCTGGTACCAGGCTGCAAGCCCATCGCTACTAAAAGTAGGCGTTACAGTGCTGAAGATCGGATCTTCATCAGATCTGAGGTTCAGCGGCTCCTCAAAGAAGGGATCATACAGCCCAGCGTTAGTCCGTGGAGAGCACAAGTCGTGGTGGTTAAGAGCGGGAACAAACCCCGGATGGTCATTGACTACAGTCAGACCATTAATCGATATATGCAGCTGGATGCGTATCCTCTCCCGCGCATATCTGATATGGTCAATCAGATTGTGCAGTACCGGGTGTTCTCCACCATAGACCTTAAGTCCGCCTACCACCAACTCCCCACCCGCCCAGAGGACCGACATTACACGGCTTTTGAGGCGGATGGTCGTCTGTATCAGTTTCTTAGGGTTCCATTTGGTGTCACCAATGGGGTCTCGGTCTTCCAGCGTGCTATGGACCGAATGGTGGACCAGAACGGGCTGCGGGCTACCTTCCCGTACCTGGATAATGTCACCATCTGCGGCCATGATCAGCAGGACCATGACACAAATCTCCAGAACTTTTTGCGCACTGCATCTCGCCTGAATCTGACCTACAACAGGGAGAAGTGTGTATTCCGTACGCGCCGGTTAGCCATCCTGGGATACGTAGTGGAAAACGGGGTCATTGGCCCCGATCCCGACCGTATGCGCCCCCTTGCTGAACTTCCTTTGCCCGCTAGCGCAAAAGCACTGAGGAGATGCCTAGGCTTCTTCTCCTATTATGCGCAGTGGGTCCCCAACTACGCGGACAAAGCCCGTCCGCTTATTAAGTCCACGACTTTTCCACTCACGCCAGAGGCCCAATTGGCCTTCAAGGCATTGAAAAGCGACATTGCGAAAGCCACGATGCACGCGGTGGATGAATCCATCCCTTTTCAGGTGGAAAGTGATGCATCTGATTTCGCCCTGGCCGCCACACTAAACCAGGCAGGCAGGCCCGTCACGTTTTTTTCCCGCACCCTTCAAGGTCCCGAAATTCGGCATTCAGCGGTGGAAAAGGAGGCCCAGGCTATTGTGGAGGCCGTCAGACACTGGCGCCATTACCTGGCGGGGAAGCGGTTCACCCTGATCACGGACCAGCGGTCCGTGGCGTTTATGTTCAATAATACGCAGAGGGGCAAGATCAAGAATGACAAGATCTTGCGGTGGAGAATTGAGCTCTCCACCTATAATTACGATATTATGTATCGTCCAGGGAAACTCAATGAGCCCTCGGATGCCCTCTCGCGTGGAACATGCGCTACTATGCAGGAGGACCGCTTGAACGCCCTCCATAATGACCTGTGCCATCCTGGGGTCACTCGGCTCTACCACTTCATCAAAGCCCGCAATCTGCCTTACTCGGTGGAGGATGTCAGGTCAGTGACAAGGAGCTGTCGGATTTGCGCGGAATGCAAACCGCACTTTTACCGACCTGACCGGGCACATTTGGTCAAGGCCACTCGCCCCTTCGAGAGGCTGAGTGTGGATTTTAAGGGCCCCCTTCCCTCAACAGACCGGAACGTGTACTTTCTTAACATCATAGACGAGTACTCCCGGTTCCCGTTTGTTGTCCCCTGTGCGGACACGTCGACTGCCACGGTGATCAAGGCATTCCGTGATCTTTTTACCCTGTTCGGGTACCCCTGCTATATACATAGCGACAGGGGCTCGTCGTTCATGAGTAACGACTTGAGGCAATTCCTGCTCTCATACGGGATTGCCTCTAGTAGAACCACGAGTTACAACCCTAGGGGCAACGGACAGGTGGAGAGAGAGAATGCTACAGTCTG
The DNA here is from genome assembly GCF_964213995.1 of Mustelus asterias. Taxonomy (NCBI): domain Eukaryota; kingdom Metazoa; phylum Chordata; class Chondrichthyes; order Carcharhiniformes; family Triakidae; genus Mustelus; species Mustelus asterias. The sequence goes on from NC_135801.1 coordinate 85,439,930, forward strand.
GGAGGCTGTCCTATTGGCGCTGAAGTCCAAAGGCCTTCCAGTCTCCCATTGGCAGGAGGTCCTCCCAAATGCGCTTCACTCCATTCGCTCCCTCCTGTGTACGGCAACCAATGCTACTCCCCACGAGAGGATGTTCTCATTCCCTCGGAAGTCGTCCTCGGGGATATCTTTACCAGCCTGGTTGACGTACCCAGGACCCGTCCTTCTGCGGCGACATGTAAGGGCCCGCAAGTCCGACCCCTTGGTCGAACCGGTCCACCACCTCCACGCCAACCCTCAGTATGCCTATGTGGCATATCCTGACGGGCGAGAGGACACAGTCTCGATCCGAGACCTGGCGCCCGCAGGGGACGTAGCAACTCCTGTCGCTCCCATACCCCCAGTCATGAATCCCCTATCTCTTATTTCTCCCCCGGACGTGGCGCGGTCAGCACCGGGACCAGTGCATAACAGTTATACTCCACTGTACAGCTTGCCTGAGACTCGGAGATCGGCGCCATCGCAGAAGGTACCGGGATCCCCTGCACTATCGCTTCATCAGGGTCAACCGGCCCGTGAGTCCTCGAGGGGACAGCCGGACGCTGTTTTGGAGAGAACGCCACCGCAAGCACCTGCTCCGGTGTCACAGCCGGTATTGAGGAGGTCACAACGACGGTGCGGTCCTCCAGACCGTCAGGACTTGTAGATTTTTTTTGTATATATATAGTCTGTTTTCGCACCCCGTCGGCCTTTGTTCTCAAAGGAGGGGTGAATGTGGTGAACCATCGTTGGTTACCACTGTGGGGTTATTCTAATGTTGTTGTTGGGCTAGGGTGTTTACACTGTGGGGTTGTTATAATGTTGTTGTTGGGTTAGGGTGTTGACACTGTGGGGTTGTTATAATGTTGTTGTTGGGCTAGGGTGTTTACACTGTGGGATTAATACACCTGTGGTGGTTGCTGTTGTGGCACATCCCAGTCGGGCCCCGCCTCCTGGGAGAGGTATAAGACCCTCTGCTCTGGCGGGACCCCTCCAGTCTGGAATGGTGTACTCGTGTTTAAATAGTTCCATTGTTAGACTAAAAGCCTTCAATTACCGAAGCCTTGTGTCTCGTGCTCGATTGTCGTGCATCACAGCCAAAACAGGATGTTGGATCCCGCCAACCATGCTGCCATCTATGTTCCAAATGCTTCTGGATTGGGCTAGAAATGCAGCTCTTTTGTCGTCAGAGGCACTAACCAGGAATGGAGCCTTGAATCATCAGCACAACACAGCCATGTTGGACAATGTTACTATCATATAGCTTAGTTCTTAAGAAATTAAGATAACAAATTTAAAACTTATGGATTATGCAACCTATATAATACACGCCATTATGGTAGACAGAATACATGCTGGAACTAATTTCTATTTGTAAAGTTGTGCGTGAATTCCCACTGATCTCATGTTTTAAAGCAAAAGTAGCCCATACTGGGAGGTACGGCATGCAGCAAGTGGTAGATCCCCAAACCTTAACCAACTGACTGAGAAACCATGTGAAGACTAAAAGACAGCACACAACTAATGATATGTACCGTACTTAATCTGTTATATTTTGTACAACATGTTGTAACAACCTGGGCTTATTCTAAACAATTTCTTAACAGTCTGTCCTGCCAATATATAATCCCAGATTGTCAGTTTGATTATGTACCTGCAATGCACCATCTGATCCCTTCACAAAGCAAGGAGAAGTCAGTGTACCAGACACCTGAGAAACAAAATGTGGCAGGGGTGTAAAATGGGTTGTTGGCTCAATGTTATCCTTTTCCCACTCAATGGGAACAGTTAAAATTGACATCTAGGATTTTATGATTCAGGCGACGCACCTGATGTTCCGCTTTATTGTTAAGCATGAACATCCTCGTTGCTGTTTGTTTGGCTAATTCAGTTGGGACTCACCTACTGCCTGGGAGACTATGTGCTGCATATTATCCACCTTTGCATTCCTGAGTTGCAGTCTCCTCTTCCTGTTCCACTGGTACAAGTGCTGTCCCAATTGTGTCTGATTGGAATATGGAATTAAGGAAGGCAGTAGGCAGAGGATAAATACTTCCCGACAGGAAATAATGGAAACTTAGAGGGCAAATCAACCCTCAGTGCTATCATACAATTATTTTTGAGCAACCCTTCTGTGGGTAGCATTGACGATAACCTGGAAGTAGATCACTTGCCAACTGGGATGTAATGCACAGTTAAAGATGGGTAAAACATACTTTAAAAATTGGTACATAAAAGATCAGTAACAGAGTGGTGCAGCAGAAGTGTGCTGAGCCAATAACCCAGAGGTCGATGGACCAAAACCATCTGCTTCTAATCCTATTTCGCCAAGGCATATGAGGCTATGGACCAAGTGCTGGTAAATGGGATTAATATAGATTGGTATTTGATTGTTTTCATAGAAATCATAGAAACCCTACACTACAGAAAGAGGCCATTCGGCCCATCGAGTCTGCACCGACCACAATCCCACCCAGGCCCTACCCCCATATCCCTACATATTTTACCCGCTAATCCACGCATCCCAGGACACTAAGGGGCAATTTTAGCATGGCCAATCAACCTAACCCGCACATCTTTGGACTGTGGAAGGAAACTGGAGCACCCGGAGGAAACCCACGTAGACACGAGGAGAATGTGCAAACTCCACACAGACAGTGACCCAAGCCGGGAATCGAACCCAGGTCCCTGGAGCTGTGAAGCAGCAGTGCTAACCACTGTGCTACCATGCCGCCCTAATAGCATAGCATTTTCATAGCATGGTGGGCCGAAGAGTCTGTTTTTGTGCTGTATGCCTCTATCACAGAATTGTTGCAGTGCAGAAGGAGGCCATTCGGCCCAGCATGTCTGCACTGGTTCTCTAAATGGGCAATTCACCTTCTCCCCATAACTCTGCGCATTTTGGCTTTTCTGAATTACAGACTTGCAAGTAGAATCTGGCAATGGAACCTGTATGAATGTTAAAGGCTTCCACTATATGCAGTGCCACCAGACATCATTATCTTGTCAGGTATTGTCATCTGGTTTAACTTTACTTCACCTGTGCAGCCTATTTCCTCTATCTTGACAGATGGATCAAATTCATCTGTTAAGGTCACTGTTCAATAAGCTATGAAATCATACAGATTTACTCAAGCTGCTGGCTAACCTATTTTAGCAGAAAGATTATTGGATACTGACAAGCATTACATTGTTACGATCCAGACCCTGAATTTCAACCCCCTTCCACAGAAAGCCCAGACCGCCTGTTTACAATTCTCAAGTCAACGATATTCATTTTTTAACCAAAAGCCAAGCTCAGAAACTTATTAGTCAGAGTCTGCATTCACTAAAATGTTTGGAACTATCCAATGGCTTTTATCATCTTCCAAAGCCATAATAGGGCATCAAATAACTTTATCTTCCTAATTAAATCTTTTTAAAGTAACAAGCAGTCTTCTGAATTCAAAGGGTAGCTCAGAAGCTTTTCACCATTTTCCAATGCGGAGGAGTAGGCTTTCAAGAAAATGCCGAATAAAATCGGAGAACCACGAAAGACCCACATGGCACACTTTCAGAACCACAATTTAGAGGCATACATGTCTTTTTGATAGACTTTCTTTGGCCATCAAAGCTGCTAATTTTATTATGAGCCATGATCAAACTATTTTTTACTTTCTTAACCAACTACTTTTTACTTACATTAATGGTTACATTTATATTCCACATAATTTATTTTGCTTGCCTGTGATATACCATTTTCTGCTGCAATTAGCTAATAAGGATGGAATATGTTCATATATTTATCACACACTTTTTATGTGCTCCAGCATTCTTAATGTCACTTCAGTTTTTTGTTTACACTCTGTGATGGGGGTTTAAGAACAAATAAGTAAAAACAAGCATTTCTTTTGATGACATGGCTTTTATCAATCAATGAAGTATTATTGCTACGATCATCCCTTTCCCAATCTCCATGTCTACAAAATTCAAACAGGGCTGAGAGTGAGCAAGAAATAAGCAAAACTAACACAGGGTTGTCTCAGTTTCATGCATCAGCTTGCTAGGGTTTGGTATCATTCTTTGAACAATCTGCTTTAGAAGGCGGTTCCATCACACAGGAGCCAACCATAGTAAGTTGAGAGATTGATAGCTCCATTATATTTAATTCGATTAGATTCATTTGAAAAATGACAGAAATGAATTTTATCTGAGTTGATATCTGCAGAAAGCCATATTTTAGTTTCAGTTAATTTGTGAAAATTCACTTTTTAGCATAGGTAATTGGTTACGGGGATAGTATGTGGACTGAGGTCTTGAATTTAGTCTCATTCTTATATTGAAGACGACTGTTAATGTTTTATATATTGACTTATAAAACAATACATTGTGGGAATTATCTTGAGGTACTGGGTAATTTGAGAAAAGAGGTTTTGAAATGAGAGTATTCTCCATGACTCAACCTGTATTAGTTACAAAAACTACAGAATTCAAATATGACATGTTGATTTGCCTCTGATACGATGATTTGCTACAATCAGTTCAATTTTAATGATGGTTTTTCAGTTTTGGTGAAGTTTGCAGAACGTAGTGATGTCCTTGCATGAAGTTTCAGACCTATAATCTGTGGATATATAGAGCTGTTACTTGGCATTACGCAAAGGTTCTTCCAGCCATATTTGGTTCTTTAAAAATATAGTAATTTCATGCCTATTTGGAATTACTTATTTGTAAAACGCATGTAACTGCTTGTTTGAGTTAGCTCAGGTCCAGTTATCCATTGGTTGACTGATTTAAGGGCAACAAATTTATATAATAGCAATTTCTGCTGTCTGCTTTGTAGGTGCGCCTGCTCAGCTGACATGGCTATTCATGGATTATTTCCTAACTGCACGTAATATTACTGAATGTAGTGCAGGACGTAAAATTGCGTAGAGGACTGTTACTTCAAGTAGGCAGCATGATTTATTTGGATAAGGTTAAGAAAAAGGCATTATGGTTGTGATCTAAATATTCTCAGCAATTATATTTATGGAATACTTGCAGTTATCAAAGAAAAGTAGCACAATGATCATATTAAATATAAATTCAGTATATTAGAGAACATAGCACGCTCCCAGCATTAAAGTCAGAAAATGTTTGGTCCTGAAATTTTTTTTATCCTGTCTGTTTCTTACCATGACTTGAAGTCCATTAAGTATTCCTCATGACTTTGATCACAGAATTGATACTACTTATTGTGTCCTGGATGGATCAGCCTGGGCTTGTCCAAGAAGACACCAAAATACTGTCCATTATAATGCAGAATTGCCAAAATGCTTGTTCCATTTGAGCTGATGCTATCAAACTTGGTATGCCCCGAACTAATCATGTGTAAATATCGTAAAGCCCAATAAACTTACTTACAAAAAATGTTACAACCAGAGATAATGCTGGGTAGGATGCACTGAAATATTACATAATTCCGCACTAAACTGCCAAATACTGCACATTTAAGTATGGCACAGTCCAAATATTTACCACGAAAAACTGCATTCTACAAAATTGTAAAGCCTAATTGCATGTTGCTATTTTGTATATAAATTGTAAAGCCCAGTTAAAAGAAAAGGCACATTGATAATATATCACAGGATTGAATATTGTATAACGAGTTATCAAACCCCGCTCTCTCTTTCTACTGAGCTTGAGAATTATGGTTTTGATACAGAAAACTTGCTTCATCTACATTGCTCACAGAATTCAATAAAAGCTTCTTAAGTTTGTTTAAGCTTATCTGTGCAATTCCCATGCAAGGCTTTCCTTAAATCAATTGTAGCAATCTTTTGTTGAACAAACATATATGAAACGCTCCTTCAATAAAATTAGCTACTTAATAGAGATTAGCACATATTTTTGTGCCTTTTGTGTGACAGTATGGAATTAATCATTGCATAGATGGAGTACATATCCATCTAATGACATTCCTTATAAAGCTGTTGTTGATTTGGGAGCTATTTACTCTCCATAAACCCAGCCTTGGCTCACCAACAAAGAGTATGAAACGTGCAGTAGGAAAGAGTAAATGCACCCCTGCGGTTCTTATGAACAATATGTGTTCTCCTCAGTCATTTCCGAGTTGCCGAAATTGCTTCTATTATTGGGAATAAAGTATGCAATCTGAGCCACAGAAACCTCCGACTCCATTATTGTGAAAAGAATTCGAAGAGACTTCACCCAACAGTACAACCTTTTGAGATAAAACTTACTGCCTGATAAATAAGTTACTCTGAAGCCACTCTTACACAGAGTGTAGGAAGAGGTGACAAAACACAGGCCAACAAAAAGGTCAGTAAATTTAGGCATGATGCCACATAGAGATGCAAGTAACCCTCTTTGTAATGTCCTTTAACTTGCATTAGAGAATACTGAAAATGGTCACTAAGCATATGCTGGGGCACCCAGAGGAGACACAATTTAACATGAATGAAAATTCATTCTCATTTAGAAACAAGTGTCCTTTAATGAAGTTGGCAATATTCCCAAAAGGTTTGAATACTCAAGAAGTCTTTTAAAGTATTGTTGACTAAAAGGCTTACAACCAATTATTGCAACTAATAGAAATATAGACAATACATGTGCATATATTATGTGATTTGTAACAATATGAAGACAAAGAAAGAACAAGAAATAAAGTGTTATTTACTATATATTTCAATATTAGTGTTTTTCATTCTCTATTCTGTTTTGGATGCTAACCAAAAGCTGTGCATTACCAGTATGTTTGATTTAAACCATCCCAGTTTAGAATTGTATTGTATACAATAGTATATTGACTACTTCTTCTTGGAGTGTTCCAGTAGTAGATTAACTCCCCTCTCTTTCCACCACTTGGTTCATTGCAACCAGGTTTCTTTTAAAGAACTTGCTTACCAATTCGGTAAGCATTTAAGTGCAGTGACTGTAAAATGCGTACAGACACACACCTGAGGTTTTCTCGTAAGTTCAAAAGAAAAGGAAATGGTATAACACATGATCCATCAAAAATAATTTAAAATGCTTCAACTCACATGCATCCAAAAGAGCCACATACCCACAGAGAGGTAAGTTCCAGGGTGGAAGGTAAGTTAAATTGTTTAGGAGAATCTGAAAAGAGGGTCAATCATTGTAAAGCTGCACTTTCACAGACTTCATTCATGAACATAAAAGATATTTGTTAATGAGAATTGTAGAGTAGCCTCATAACTATAAATAATTCCAAAAACGTCTCCTTGCCTTGGAGCCTCTCTCACCATGAGGTGATTCCACACTGAGTCCTGATTGGTCACACAGGCCATGTGACCCTTACTCTGCTGTGTTGCCTTTAAAGGGACAATCACCACAATCATATAGATGGATGCTTTGGATGATTCCAGGCCATGTCCAGTACTTTTTTCCAGATTCTGCATCGCGGCAACTTAAAGATTTGATGGACCATCTCTGTCCTTTCACCAACTCATAAAAAGAATTTAGGTATGTGGATTCTTCCCTCCCCTGTTGCCCTATTACTAAAATTAATGGGTAGATGGATGGTCATTGTTTTTTGGAGGATGCGTGGGGTGTGTGTAGGGTGCACCCAAATTCCCAATGTATGGGCTGAAAATTTCCCATCTCGCCCGCTGCGGGAATCATAGTGGGTGAGATAGAAAATTCGGTGGACCGTTAAAGGTCTGTTGAGCTCGGGTGGGAATTTACGGTCTTGGGGCGCGTGAGGCCAGAAATTCCCGCTCATAATCCTGACGGATGAGACTCTGCACCAGGAATTCAAATTTGTAAAATGACTCCTAAAGCGAATCTACAAACATAATAGGTCACTTTTACCTACTCCCTGAGAAAGCAATACATTAAATCGTACTATTTTCATAATTATTACTGGTAGCCATATTATAACACACACATGACCACAGCAGAGTGGACAGCTACACCATCTCAATTTAACTGCATTGGGACTTTCAGAAAAAAACAGCTTCTTTGCCATATCAAAGTTCACTTCCCTGGAGAGATGGTTATAAAATATCAAACAGTTATAATAGGCGAAAACTTAAAAAGTAGAACAGTCCTCACAGTTCATTTCCTATGTTTCTATTATTCAACATACAGAATCCACAAAAGCAGTTTGAATGTTTGAAAAGTAGTTAGAAAAAACGCAGCATAGTCAACTCCAATCCAGTGGGAAATTATCAAAGTAATCACTCCGTACAACATAGCAAAGCTTAAATTCATCGCTCTGTTACATGAACCTCCCCAATGTGCATTAAATCTCCTCTGATCACTGGAGCCTCAACAACCACATCCAGTAAGCTTGCTGCAAGATTCACTTTTTTCAAATTGATTAACAGATTTAAAGAACGCATGAACATTATTTACAATGTATAATAAATCAAAAGCTATTATTACAGTATATCAGAAACTTATTTGTATATTTATTCAACAATATTTGAAATTTTGGAAAACATATTATCTAAACTGGTCTGTAAAATTATTCATTTTTCAGATTGAGCATTTTTGTTTATTGTTCATTTCGGAGTGAATTTTCTTAAGAGAGCCTGTAAAGGGCTGGATCTGAAAGTCCCACACCCTAACACCATACCACAGAGTGAATAAGGGTGTGTTGTAAGATGCATATCCATGGTACATGGAGGCAACTGCAGATATCAAATAGCAACTGCCTCCAGTCTTGTGGCATATTTGTCAGTCAGGAGGGAGAAGGCGGGGAGGTGGGGGGGGAGGGGTGATTTTGAGTCCGCATTCTCCATCTGTGGGATTAGGTGATGCGTGCTCAGAATACAGGGAGGGCGATTCACGCTGGCGAGTTTCTGAGTTCTGATCTTACCGACCCCTCGCCGGGGGAGTGGTGTGCCAATCTGGCAGTGCCAACCCATGCCAAGGGCAGGCCCCAGTGGGAGCCTCATGGGGAGGGGATTCACTTAGATGTGGTGGTGTCTGGGAGCGGACGGAGAAGCAGGATGCCGGCAATGGCCGTTGGGAGGGGGTGCCGACTCAGACTGTGTGTGTGTGGAGGGAGGGGGTGTGGTGGATGGGGTGGGGGTGAGAAGCTGAGATGGCGCCAATGATCGGGGAGGGTGGTGATGGGAGAAGGGGCCGGTGATTGGGGTAGGTAGAGAAGTGCCGACAGTGATCGGGAGTGGGTTGGGGGGATCCCTGAGACTTCAGTGGTGGGCTTGGGGGTGGGGGGGGGGTGGTTTACTCAGGTTCTGATTGGGGCGCCCTTTAAAGATAGATGTGGTCCTGGAATCCCTTTGGGAGAGATTAGGTGCCCTTTGGGATTGTTAAAAGTAGACATGAATGTGCATAAAATGTGCATAAACCCGTTAAACTGTCAAGCTGATTGGAATTGTCAGAAGTAACTGTCAAGCTGTCCTTTAAATATTTGGGGAAAAAGTATGCAATGTTTGAAAAAACTCAGTGCTTGATATTTTACACTATCTGTTCACATAAGTCTACCATAACCGGATTAGTGATGCATTATTATTACAATGGGGTGCTTCTCAGTTCACAGTTTGATTGAGAGTTCCAAGTGGTTATAGATTTTGAGCAGGACTATGAATTCCGAGGCTTGTTTTATATTAGGGATTAATGGAAGTTAAATGTAGTGAATGGGTTTTTATTTTTGAAATTGTGAATTCTTCAACAGACACAACTTTATTTTATCTCATCTCAGCATAGGTCCTGAGGGTGGAAGGGCAAATGGTGATGGTTGGGGGCATAGGTTGGCACTCAGTTGGCTTGGGGCTATAAAGGGCCATGAGAATGAGTAGAAGGGGATGCATTGGCATGGAGGGTATGAGGAGCCGTGGAGGCATGAGATGGCATGGATGGCACTTGGGAAATTTGCCCCGTGGCTTACCACTGAAAAGGTGTCAGACTGATTTGTTCTTTTAAAGGTTGCACAGATATCTCCAGGTAATTCATCCACTTGCACCTATTATACACAGATGTTGCACCAATGGAAATGAAAAAAACATACCCAGGAAACTTGCAAGCAGCTCCCTCTAGAGGCCACCAGTAGAAGCCAGACATTTTAGTTTCAGTGCAACAGTGTAAAAGTCAGTTCAAACAAATTCTAATCAGGCCACTCTATCAACTATATTGTTTTTGAATTTATCTTTTTTAAAGTAGAAAATGCAAAGACTATGACAGTTGCTTTAATAATCTTACTGAATACATAATATTTGCCCTTAGTGTGGTTTTCAATAACTCATTTAAAATTCTGTATGTTACATTCACAAAAATATTGATGTTTCTGTTACAGATAAATGGGAACACCACCACCTTGAAGTTTCCCTTCAAATCACTCACCATCCTGACATGGAAGTATATTGCCATTCATTTAAGTCATAGAATCATAGAATCCTTACAGTGCTGAAGGGGGCCATTCGGCCCATCAAGTCTGCACCAATCATAATCCCACCCAGACCCTATCCCCGTAACCCCATGCATTTACCTTAGCTAGTCCCCCTGACACTAAGGGGCAATTTAGCATGGCAAATTCACCAAACTTGCACATCTGTGGACTGTGGAAGGAAACTGGAGCACCCGGACGAAACCCACACACACATGGGGAGAATGTGCAAACTCCAGGTTCAAATGCTGAATCCATTCAATACATCCAGAGGAAAAATTTGTTCCATTCCAGTACACCTAGAATGCTTAACTGACACTCTTGGGAGTAAAATTTTATTGGTAACCAAAATAACGAATTAGATAATTAAATGGTAATTTGAATCCCACCTTTAGTCCACATCATTTTACAAACCATTGCTGCTACCAAGTACGGCAGTTTAAAACCTGTGGTAACAAAAAACCAAAACCTCAAATATACAGCTTACTTACTTATTCCTTCACTGACGTTGGGTCAAAATCCAAGAACTCACTCCCTAATTCACTCTGGGGCAGCACGATGGCACAGTGGTTAGCATGCTGCTTCACAGCACCAGGGACCCGGGTTCGATTCCTGGCTTGGGTCACAGTCTGTGTGGAGTTTGCGTGTTCTCCCGTGTCTGTGTGGGTTTCCTCCAGTTTCCTCCCACATTCTGAAAATGTGCTTTAGGTGCATTGACCTGAACAGGCGCCGGACTGTGGCGACTAGGGGAATTTCACAGTAACTTCATTGCAGTGTTAAGGTAAGACTTACTTGTGACTAATAAATAAACTTTAACAGCACTGTGGGTATACCTACACCACAGGGACTGCAGGGGATTCAAGAAGGCAGTTCACTAACACCTTCTCAAGGGCAAATAGGGATGGGCAATAAATGCTGACCTAGCCAGTGACACTCACATCCCATGAAGGAAAAAAAAACTAGTCATTCTTTGGCAATAGACAGTCTTCATAAATGATATGAATATTGTGTGCTGCAACTATTTTCAGGTATAAAGCATGTGCAAAACATACCAGTTTAATAGTAGGACAATGTGCCTTGATTCTATACAGGCTTTGTTTAAGTTCTGGTGGGGTCCATTTTTCAGGCATCCTGAACAGACATACGGATGGTGTTAGGTCCCTTAAAATTGCATCTTGAAGGTATGATTTTCCGCACCCATGTTTCGCAGTAGCAGAGGCAGCTCGCCATTGGCCAATGGTGGGATCTTCTGATCCTATTGCTGTCATTAGGGTTTCCCATTCAGCGCACATCCCTGCCTCTGGGAAATCCACGGTGGGGGTTTGCCATCAGCAGGACCTTGCGAGAACGGCCGGAAAATTCCGACCGATAAGTCTACCATCTGCTTAAGAACCCCTTTCAAACCTTGCTGGCAATGAGTGGGCCTCACCCACTCAGGATAGCCTCTGTGGCCACCAGCCATGGTCATAACTTATTTTCTAAAATAATGCAGAGCCAGTAAGTGGAGGGTTCACAATTGACCCAGTCTGAGCATACTATTCCTGCTAATCCTCCCCCCCCCACCGACACCCCCAACCAGGATTAACTAAAGATTACTGTCCGTTAGGTACAACACTTTCTGCAAATTTCAACATGACATATTATTTCAAAAACGCTATTTAACAAGCCACATCTGAACTCGAAAGCAACCTGCCAAACTCAAGTACTCATTGTACAGTAAACAGATTTTATTTCACTGTATGGTTCCAATATATTAAAGTACCATTTTTTCACCAGACCTCCAGAATGTAACTTAAAACAGATATGGTTAATTCTGCATCGCTTCAGTAATAATCACTGATCCTCTTTAACTGTTTAGATGGCAGCTTACTAAACATTATTCCTTATACATGCAATCATGTAGACAGCTTCTCCTGTTCTTTCTCTGTTATACCAAATCCCTTCTTTTGTTTTACACATAATCAAGCAACAGAATTCTTCCTTCCTGACTCCCATGGAATATAGCCCCAGTTACTTTCAGATGAAACTTAATGAAGGCAGTAATGGGGAACATACTGATTCAGGTGGTGAAATCAACAAGAGACAACAACAAAAATAAAAACGTTATGGGTCATATTATAAAAGTTGGAACAACTCCAGAGCCATTTAGAAATAACGGGCAGATCCATGATTCCCATCGCCATTCCTGGCATCCCCTGTTTTCCCCAGCTCATGATAAAGGGTGGTGAGCCTGCACTCCCAACCTGGCCTGCTCCATTGCAGGGGTAGGCATCTCCTAGCCTCACGCCCTTCAGAGAATTCATGAATCATATTCTGCTTTCGGGAAAGTGAACTCAAAAAGTCTTAACCATGCACATTCTTGAGCTTCTCTAAATAAGCAGTGAGACAGTGAAAGAGCATACATAATGAGGACAGGGTCATCTGGGTTTCCACCTCATTATGTATGCCCGGCTGAGACCAATAAAAGATTCGCTCAGCAGGGAATTTGTTTTGACAAGTGAATTTAATTGTTGACTTTGCTTCATGGACATCTCTAAGTGGTTATAATAAGTTGTTATTTCTGTGGTCTCTTTTGTCAATCTCTCAATGTCTATTTGAACAGGATTAAGAAGTGTGTAGCGTTTAAAGCCTCTGTTAATGATATTTTAATGGTCTATCTGATTGGCACTTTTATTGAGCTGTAGAAACAGCAGCTATTTTTTCAATGAACATTTCTGAATGGGTGTTTTTTCCTTAATAGTTACATACTTGCCATTGTTATTCTATTGCTTCATTAGTTATGTATGTAGTGCAGACTGGGCTAATAGGCATGGAAGGGGCATGAGTTGGCATGGAAAACATGAGGGACCATAAGGAGCGTTTGGGTGGTGAGGGCTAGAGGGCTTTACTGCTTTTATTCCATCTGGGACAAAGTCTCAAAGAACCAAAGCCAGCCTCCTAAACAGGCTGCTTCAGCACTCGCCAAACCCAATCTGGCACCCTAGCATCAGCTTTCAGGTTCCCGACTTCATCTTGCACCCTGTCTCCCGGAATGAAATACTTATGTGGCCAGGATCTTTAAACCGAGGCAGATCTGTGGGATTGGGAAATTTCCAAAGTCACGCTACTCGACGCAGTAACAAAATCTGGCCCTGGATTTTGGAAATACAACAAATTCTTCAACATCCAAAAAGTGAACAGCGTGGGCAAGGCAGTCGGGGCATGACCCATGGCATAATTCAAAAGGCAGTTGGATCCTGTAATGGGGACAGCCAGTGCAGGGCAGTATAAGGATTTAACAAAGGAAAAGCTGGATGGGCTGAATGGCATCCCCGATCTGTCATAAATACTCCAGCCCTTCAGGCAGTGAGCAACATTTATAGTTTCTTTCTTTTTTCTTTCCAAACGAAAAAGGCATTAAAATCTATTGAGCTCTTCCTGGCTTCTGTCGGACTAGTTGGCTGCCTTAAATTCTTTTTACCTGCATGCAACCAAAATGGAGTTAAATCATTCAAAAAGCTAATTGACATTCATGAATTCCAACCTGAACTTAATTACCGTCACTCCTCATTACAAGTATAACATACCCAAGGGTCTTCTGTGTAACTTGCCAAGCCAAACCAACTCTAAAATAAAAATACATTTTAAATGTAGCTAAACTTTTGCCAGAGCTGTTGAACCATTTGAGTTTGTGAAGGAAATATACACTGTTAGCTGAATGCATTCCAATAAGACAAACCAACTCTCATTTATGGGTTCTTCAGTTCAGTGAAGAAGAAACCAGTAAAACTTTTGTTCTATACAATATATGTATAATGTGAATCCCATTCTTTGGAAGCAAGCCAAATTATTTTCTCCAAGTGCCCCACATTTCGGGCGCTTCTTGCAATATAGAATGAATTCAAGTAACAGACAATCTCCCCCATTGTAAATCTTTAGGAGTCTATGTTTAAAAATAATCACAACTCAGACCTACATAACTTTCTTTATAGCATATATCCCAACCAGGTCAGAAAGTTCAAAGTATTTAAAGCATGTTCAGTCAGAGGAGATGAAATGTCTGCGCCACTGCAGAAACCAACCATTATCTTTATTTACTGAACTGGAAACAATATTACGCACCAGTCAAAATAGACACTTAAAGCACAACTTTACTTTGCATGTTGTCTGAATCATCATTTGCCATTCAAATATTTTGATGCTTGGATCTAAGCTTTTGATATAGTTGAACATACATATTTTACTCAATTAAGAACAGCACCAGCATACATGTTTGTAACCAAATGCTCTGCAGCAATAATTTTTCATTGAATTTCCCAAGATAGAGAAACAAAATATTGAGACTTTTCATTGTTTTCGGGATTTGCTGTTTCCAACACATAAGATGCTGTCCAGGAAGCCCTTGGATTTTCAGTAAGCTTGGCATTTATTCAATCTCAAATAAGTTAAAACACAATTGATCGGGTTGCTTCAAAACAAATAAAAGCCATCTTTTATCTGCAAGGTGAATTAGATTTGTGCATGTTCCAGGTCTGGAGGTTTCTGTTGAATTTCTTCATTGGCTCACGATCATTGGCATAGGTACCAAATCTGGCACAGAACAAGGAAAACTGAACACGCAACAGTAAATGGCACTGACAGCAGAATATGCAGACCTTCACAAATGCCAAAGTGGAAATAAAATTTTTAACACAATTATACGGGATTTTTTCACTGTCAATATTGTTGGTCCTGAATATCCATGGGCGTTGTCCCAACCTCCTGTTGTTAATTTCAACTGAAACTCAAGAAGTGACGTGAGTGACCATTTCAGTCCTTTCACCATTTCTCTCGGGGCTAGATTTTGCCACACCCCCGCAGGTGGGGGGAAGAGAGTAAAATTTGATTGATGGCTAGCCGACTGCCTTTCTGCCTGGCTCCAATTTGGTTCCTGTAATATGGTAAGTGGGTGCCAAAATTGGAAGCCTGCCTGTCATTTTTAATAATTAATGGCCAACTGAGCTTGTTAACAAGCCAATTGACCCAAATAATTCGCTGCCATACCATTAAAAAGGTTGGCACGGGCAGGCGGGCAAGATTCATAAGGCCATTCTTTGTGGAGAAAACTTTGTGGAGAAAGTGGGAAGGTAGAGGGGGTGCATCTTTTGAGGGATGCCCTGTGTGCATTTGGGGTCCCATCCCAAGATGCTACCCTCCTCTATGTTTCTCCCCACCTGGCCTTCAAAAGCAGCCCCCCTTATCCCTCTCCATAGGCTCCCCAACGCTTCCCACCCTAAAAGCCCTGGACTCACCTTAGTTTAGGGTCCATTGAACATCTCTGTTGGCCTCCTTGCAGTGCCTATGACTGAGCTCTGGTGTTGCTGGGATTGTTAGAGTCGCCTGCCATTCAGATTGGCTCATAGCTCTCAAGAGTAGGAACTTTACCTACTGTGGGGGATGGAAGTCTGATCCTCACCAGCCTGAGGCCACTCAATTATTTCTGTGGGGTAGTCTTGTCAAGCATTGTTTGGTTGCGGCATTCCCTTCCAGGGTTCAGCCCGGGGTTCCCCTGGTGTCCTGCTGAAGCTCCAAGTGGAAGTTGTTGACAACTCTCAGCTATGTTCGGAGTCAGAAGGCCAGAAAAGACTGTCCGGGGTCATTTCAGGATTTTACAGGGAAGGTTTGTGTAGAATTCAGGATATGGCATAGATTTTAAATGGCTATTCTTTACTCAAGATGATGCTGGGTTAGCATGAATATAAAATAGGTTCCTTTGTAGGATTGATGATAATATAAAATTGGACTGCTGTGTGCTCAAATAAATTATTTGCTCAATAATTTAATTATTCGAGGGGATATGGGATTGTTCCCATGGACTGGAAAAGGGACCATGTGATACCAAAATTTAAGAAGGACAATAAATCCAAACAGGGAAACTATCGGCCCAGCAATGTGATTTTAGCTGTAGACACATTGCTAGAAACAATCACAAGGAATACACTGTAAGACAAACTTGAAAGACAAGGGCTGGAATTTTCCAGCCCCTCTCGCCAGTGAGTTCTTCTGGTCTCACTGAAGATGACCCCACCCCACCCCCCCCCCCCCCCCCCGCCCCCCCGCCCCCAACCGGTGTGGGTTCCCCAGAGGCACGACTGGCGAGCAACGCAAATAACTATTGACTTAGTTCTGGTCCCATCGGTAGCCGAAGGCGACCATTGGGTCCATCACATCCATGCCAGCTCACTGCAAGTGCAACTCACTTAGTTGTTGTCAAAGGCCTTTGACAACACGCTGTACAAAATTTTTAAATCTCTCAAGACAGAAGTGGGTGTGTCATTGGGGTTTGCATTGGGGGTCGCATCATCCACTTACTGGTGGTCTCCTGGAATTCATTTGATTGTCTTTGCAGGTCAGAGAGGAATTTCCTAAGAGTTTTTCCCTAAATTTGCCTGTAGTTTCTTTCTCTGCTTTTTGTTTTTTCTGTTTCATATATCCTTAGGCTCAAATCCTGAGAATGCTCAAAGATGTTCCCTTTCATTGGTTGATTTTTTTGCTATGAGTGTGCAGAGATTGATAAAATTGGAAAGTAGATATCGGGGCCTGGATCTCATTCCTCCCACTTTTATACTTAACAGCAGAATTTCCATTGTTTTAAATGGAGAAATTCGTCTCTGAAACATTAATCATATCAGTCCAAATGAGATCATTGCTGGTTTTGTATGTTTGCACAGGAAGTACTTTTCTTGATCCCAACTATCTTGATCCCTGATGTATTGGACCTCTACTGAGGGTGACACGCTTAGTCCACTTCGAATTCACTTCCTGTCTGATTAATTACTCATGATATTCATCTTTGTGAGATTAACCTGATCAGTTCATGCCTCCGCCAAAAGCTGTAGCTGGTGTTGAATGAACAATTTCATCATGACGACTGCAAGTCTGTTCTTGGTAAATGCTAACACTCCACTTATATAGTCACAAGCTGTGAGTTGGACAATCCATCAGTATATGCTCAAGTCACATTTCATCATTCCCCAGGCTTACAAAATATAAGACGTCGTTCTCTATGATTAGCCTTCAGTACCGCAACATTACTTCTGTCTCATTCTTTCATGCAGAAGTGAGGTTAACCAATTAGGTATTACCTGCTTGTAAATTAAAGCACAATAGTAAGAACTTGTGCTTACTAATGATACTGTCCTGATACAACTCCAATCATGGTACACCATAAACACTATAATAGAACTTTATGTATTCCTAAACAACATGACAAATCAGACCAATTATTTCAATTAGGTTTTGTATTCCTTCACCAGAACACTCCATTCCCAAAATAAACAATACTTTACCTCTACATTGCTGTACATGCCATAGACTTGTAGGAGGTCATTTTATGTTCAAATAACTTATACATACATTAGAAGCTATTTAAACCTCGGAACAATTTAGTTGATCTCAGCAAACTGACATAGAAACAAAAGGACTATTTAGCCATTAAACTATTTTGCATTATCAAATACCGATATTTGTTCTGTTTCAGCAATTACTGTGCCCTATTATAATAAATAATCAATTCTACCTAAGTATAAAAGCCAGGGCATAAGTTGCTGAGGTACTGAACTAATTTGATCACTGTAAATTGCGGCCTTAATGAATGAGATCACCAGCCTATTGATCAGATCACTGTGGTCACTCAATCTGGCCTAGGTGAGAAGAATCCCACAGTAACGAAAGATATAAAACCTGTCAGCTTTCAGCCCTCAGAAGAAGAAGAAGAAAGAAGATAGCTGATGCACAGACAGAGGCAGGAAGAGGAATTTGGCTGGTCACCAGTTCCACAAATTCACTTGACTCATGGAAAGCTCACTCACAGGGTGAGAGTGAGTATACCTGAACACTGCGTAAATTTTGTCCATTGTATTTTTACTCAATAAGGAGCATTGAGAACAGACTTGAAACCAAATTCTGATGTTGGCCTCTCATCTAATAATTCTATAATGTTTGTGAACTAGAAAAGGGGATTTGAACGATATCACTTAAGTTTGTATAATCCAGAGGATCTAGGAATTCTCCTCACAGACTTGAAGAGATCGTGCTTCTTCAACCATAACCTTCTGTGATAACTCCCATGAGGTCAATAGGGAATCACTGATTGATCTCCCTGTGGGGCTTGTTGAGTGTGAGTTCCCCTGGTAACAGGCAGTGGCTTGCCCAGCTGGAACTCATTACCGGAGCCTTTTATAAGGCAGGCCCAGTACTGGGCCTGCTGAACAGTAATCCCAGGCATGTGTGTACACCACTATAGTGGTTTAACGTTGCATTCTGTGATAAACTATGTTCCTTCCCAGTCAGACTTCCTGAGTCATTACAGCATCCAACAGGAATTGCAATTTTAACAGAGTGAGAAGACAGATTTACCCATGACTGGAGAAAGTAATATCCTCCACTATCACAAGGCATCCTGTCATTGAATCCTGGTTAAAGATGAAAGCGGGTAAATCCAACTGACAGACACAACTGCGCAGCAGAAAATCAAAGCAATTTTGGATCATTGGCAGGGAAAATATGGAAGATGGGGTCCTAAACCAGGGTGAAGATAAAAATGTAGGAGTTTTAGAGGTGTATGAGAGAAACCTTTTCATTTGGAGGGTGATGGAGATATGGAACTCACTGTTTGAAAGGGTGGTAGAGGCAGAAACCATCATAACATTTAAAAAGTACTTGAAAATGTACTCAAAGTGTAATTACCTACAAAACTGCAGACCATTTGAACAAAAATATGAAATAGGAGCAAAAATAGCCTATTCAGCCTCTTGAGCTTTCCCCACCATTCAATAAGATCATGGCTGATCCATTTCTGTTTTGAATTCAACATTCCCACTTACCGCTGATAACCTTTGATTCCCTTGCCTAACAAGAATCTATTTTTGCCTTAAAGATATGCAATGGCCACCCCCCCACCATTGCCTTCTGAGGCAGAGAGCTTCTGAATCACATGACCCTCATAGAAAAGCATTCTCCTCATCTCTGTCCTAAAATGGCACCCTCTAATTTTAAAATAGTGCCCCCTATTTCTTGACTCACTCATGAGAGGAAACATCATTTCTGTGTCCACTTTGTCAAGACTATTCAGGATCTTACATACTTCAATCAAGTCACCACTCACTGTTCTAAACTCAAATGGAAGCGAGCCCAGTCTGTCCAATCTATCCTGATAAGCCAACCTGCTCATTCCAGGTATCAATCTAGTAAGCCTCCTCTGAACCACCTCCATTGCATTTACATGCTTCATAAATAAGGTGACCAAAGCTGCACAATATTCGAGATGTGGAGCAGGATTCTCCAGCCGTCCACTGCTGGTGGGATGTTCTAGTTCTGCTGGCAACGCGCTCCCACCCATGTGTTTCCTGATCGTGTGGGGTGGCTTCAACGGGGAAATCCCATTAACAGCGGCAGGCCCAGAGAATTTCACTGCCAGCGAATAGCATGCCACCTTCCACCGCCAAGAAACATGCGGCTGGGAGGCCGAAGAATCCTGTCTGTGGTTTCACCAATGTTCTGTATATCTGAAGCAGGAAATCCTTATTTTTATGTTCCAAAGTATTCCATGAACTCCGCATTTGGGTTACCACTGCCAATCTGATTTTTCCAATACCTATAGATTAAAATCAGCCATGATAATTGTTGTCCCTTTATCACAAGCACCCAAGAGCTGGAAAGTAGGATTAAGCTGGATTGCTCCTTAATAATAGGCATGGACACAATGGGCTGAATGGCCTCCTTCCATGATGTAAAATTATGATTCTATGAAACCCAGGACCTGGGTAATCAAAAACCAACCAAGTTGTCAGATTGGTTTATTTTCAACGAGTTGCTTTATTTTCCTTGTTATGAATTGTGCGCAATTCTTCCATTGGAATTTTCAGAAGCGTACACTTTTCGGTGAGATAATTTCATCATTTATTCCATGAACATTATGCCAGATACGGAAAATAATCTACATGGTTACCAAAATCAAACCATTGGTTATACAAGCTTCATGGCATTGCAGAGAACTGGATGTTACCTCTCACCCTCTTACCCTGTTATTTTATGTTTTTAAGGTGGCTTGTCGCCGGAACTGTGCCACCTCGCCCGCCATGGAATCGGAGCGGGCGAGGGTCCGACAACGGAAATCTTCATTGACCTCGGGTGGGAATTTTCCAGTCTCGCCCGAGTGAGGCGGTAAAATCCCAGTATTCATCTCCTTTGTTCTGGTATTATTACTGTGTCTCCAGGGGCATAGATATTACGGCTGTCTTAAAAATCATACCCTTGTGTTTGACACTGCCCTTTTTCCTCTAACCGAAACTTTACATTCAGCAATTCATTAATTAATCTGGGGATTTCAGCTTCTAAAGATTAAGTTATCAAGATCATCAGAGGCCTTTGAGAGATAGTAGGAGTGTTCTTTCTTTATTTAACAGAACGATCGGGTCACTTGGAGAATTTTTGTACAAGGGTTTTGTATGTTTTATTATTATTTATTCTTTGCGCCATATCAGAGGAAATGAATCAATGTCCCTGACTCTGCAATGCACCTCCAGCAACTGTCACCTTCTATCAGACTGAAGCTGATTAATCTAGATGCGTTCGGTGCTTTTGAGCATTCCATTGAAAAGTCTCCATTTTTAGTCATATGTGCAATTGTTAAATAAATGTTTTCATTTTCTTTGATGCAGCAGCCAGTTACTGGCATAGCTTGGTGACACTGTGCTGTTAGGTTGACAATATTAGAGTTTGAGCCTGCCTGAGGCATGGGCATGTTTGTGCCAGTGACAGAGAAGATTGGGATATCTATATATTACTAGATGAATATTACCCACACATCCTGGGTCACTAAGGGCAATTTAGCATGGCCAATCCACCTAACCTGCACATCTTTGGACTGTGGGAGGAAACTGGAGCACCCTGAGCAAACCCACGCAGACACGGGGAGAAAATGCAAACTCCACACAGTCACCCATGGCCGCAGTTGAACCCGGGTTCCTGGCACAGTGAGGCAGCAGTGCTGACCACCATGCCACCGTGCTGTGGAACCATTTTTCACAGAATTCCAAGTTAAGTGACAATTTAATAATGGAGTAATGTAAACCATTGCCATGCTTTCTGATCTTTAGATGTTTATGCAATTTTATTATCTGTTGTTTTTGTTGGCATTGTTATGCCAACCATATCAATAATGCTAGGTTTGGGGTACTGAGTTTCCATATAGATTTTGTATTGTCTGTAAATTGTTTGAGAAGCACCAGTAACTTGATGCCGCCAGCATTGTAATATTTCCCATTCTAGGGCCAGTAATGACCATGCATGCACCTTCTCGCACAGCATTCCCTCTAAAGATAGCGGCCACGAAGCCAACTGTGCACGCACGCCATTGGCAGCCAACACAACCTAATTATAATATGTGTTCGATATGTGGGAAATCGCCCCAGGAAGCTAGATTTTTTTTTGTTGATTCGCAAGAAGTACCGCTGTCAAAGCCAGAATTTATTGTCCATCTCTAAGTGTCCTCGAGAGGTTGATGGTGAGCCTCCTTTTTGAACTGGTGTGATGAAGGCACTTCTACAGTGTTGTGAGCGTGCAGGTTAAAGGATTTTGACCCAGCAATGATGAAAGAATGGGCAATATAGTTCCAAGATGGCCTGTGACCTGGAAGGGAACTTGCAGGTGGTGGTGTCCCCATGCACCTACTAACTAACCTTTGTCATTCTAGGTGGTCGAGCTCATGGGTTTTGGAGGTGCTATCTCAGAGGCTTGATGGGTTGTTGCACTGCATGTTGAAGATGGTACACACCACTTCCATTGTGCGCTAGCATTAAAAACTGTATGTTTAAGGTGGTGAATTGGCTGCTGATGAAACCAGTCACTTTGTCCTGGGTGATGTCCAGTTTAATTGTTGGAGCTGCACTCATCCAGACAGACAAAGACTTTCCCATCACAATACTAACTTGTGTCTTGTGTGTAATAGAACGTGAGTCAGAATGAGTCATTACCACAAAATGCCCTATTCCTGATCTGGCCTTTTAACCACAGTATTTATATGGTTTACTCATAGGACTCAAAACGTTAACTCTGTTTCTCTCTCCAGATGCTGCCAGACATGCTGGAATTTTCCAGTGTTCTCTATTTTTATTATTATTTATATGGTTAGTCCAGTTTAGTCTCTGTTCAATGGTGAATACCAGCATTTTGATGCTGGGGAACTAAACAATGGTAATGCTTTTGAAAGTCATGGGAAAGAGATTAGACTCAGTCTTTTAATGGAGATATTTATCACATGGGCCTTGCATTGCATGAATGTTACTTGCCATTTATCAGTTGAAGCATGAATATTGTCCAGGTCTTGCTGCATATGGACAGAGAGTGCTTCAGTATGTGAGGAGTCATGCATGATACTGAACATTGTGCGATCATCAGGGAACATCCCCGCTTTTACCTCATGACGGAAGGAAGGTCAATCATAAAGCAGCTGAAGATGGTTGGACCTAGGACACTGCCTGAAGAATTCTCATCTCACTTCTGGAATTCAACCCTTTTGTTCATGTTTGGTTTAAGGTTGTAAGGTCTGGATGCAAGTGCAACCCAAAATGTGCATCAATGTGCAGGCCACTGATGAGCGTCACTTGACAGAACTGTTGAGAACCTCTTAAATCACTTTGCTGATGGGTGGTAATTGGCTGGATTGGATTTGTCCTGCATTTCATAGATACAATGGCCAGAGTGTTACAGCCGTTAATGTTGGCAGGATTTTCCTATCTCCAACTCTCGCTGCAGCAGGTGTGGAGAACAAATGGCTGGTAAGATCACGCCCAACATATCTGGACAAATTTCCATCATTCTCGGGTTTCCACTTTGGTTTAAGAGAGGTGGGGTTGAGGGGGGAAGTGTGGGGTGGGGTGGGTTGTGGGGGGAGGGGGGTTGGTTGGTGATAATTTGAGAAATCTTTTTTCCCCTGTATTTGCAAATAAACTTCTGTTCAAGCTAAAGTGGAGCCAAGTTACATTTTGAGGAGAACTTCCCTTTTATGAGGAAGAAGATTTGGAGCAAAAGAGGATGCTGCTCTTGGAAGTTGAGGGCCACCTTCCAGTGAAAGCAGGGGAGTAAGATACATGAACGAGAGCAGTGGGGAAAACAAGTAGAGTTTCACAGGTCTATTGGAACAGGTCACAGATAAGTTCAAGTGTAATGGGATCAGGAGTGCCAATGTATGCTGACCGACCTTTCCACATTTTGTTAATATTGGGATAAAGCACAATTCGCAAAAAAATCACAAAGACTCATTGTAGCATCCTCAGTGAGTTGCAATGCAAGCCGCACGAACGGGCCTCCTCTTTTTCCTGAAATTATGCTAAGTGTCGGTCAGAATGGGGCAGTCTACAGTGGCTGCCCAGGCATAAAACAGCTGTCCAGATCTTTATAAAAAGGCAGTTCTCATTTCCATTGAAATGAATAGAAATGGAACATTGTCAGATTCTGTAACTAATCGGCAGCTGATTGACAATACCAGAATTCAGCACCAGCATCAATCTGAAATTGAATCCCAATGTTTTCGTAACCAATTGAGTATTGGTGGAGGTATAAAATGATCTGTGTTGACCCTGCACTCTTATAGAGTCTATATGCATGCTGTGCTGGATGGCACTGTCACAGGGTGGTCCGAAGACTGGATGAAGAGGTACCTGACTGCACACTTTGTCTATGTCTAACTTCTGAACATGATGGCACAGTGGTTAGCACTGCTGCCTCACAGCGCCAGGGTCCCAGGTTCGATTCCTGGCTTGGGTCACTGTCTTTGTGGAATTTGCACGTTCTCCCCGTGTCTGCGTGGGTTCCCTCTGGGTGCTCCGGTTCCCTCCCCCAGTACAAAGACGTGCTGGTTAGGTGCATTGACCGGAACAGGTACCGGAGTGTATCGTCTAGGGGAATTTCACAGTAACTTCATTGCAATGTTAATGTAAGCCTTACTTGTGACTAATAAATAATCTTAAATTTTGTCAGCTGCATGGGTTTTTCTTGGATAACAGGCATAGACTTGTATTGTAAGTGGGAGAAGTAATAAATGTAAAATGTTTCTAACATCTCCCAATTTCAATGAACAGTCATCAACCTGAAACGTTGGCCGAAGCTCTCCTGTCTTGCCCGCTGCGGGAATCATAGCAGGCGAGGCAGAAAATTTGGTGGACCATTCAAAGGTCCTTTGAGCTTGGGCAGGAATTTCCAGTCTTGGACCGTGTGGCCAGAGAATCCCGCCCTTTTTCTCTTTCTCTCTCCACAAATGCTGTTCCGAACTGCTAGATATTTCCAGCACTTTCTGTTTATCTTTCCAATTTCCAGCAGTATTTTGCTCTTGTGTTGACCTGCATTGTGATGTTTTTATGGTCAGACATGATGCACGCTTTAACTGATTGGAGATCCTTTCTATTCATGCATGCCATGGAGTAGATCTGAGGAAAACTGATGCCCAAAGGATCACATGTCCCATATTTCATCGTCAAGAATTACGTAACATGCTGAAACATGTGTGCCTGCCCTTCCACAGAAAAAGTGATGCACATGTCATCCCTGATGTTGAATAGGCAACTGTGGATTGTACTCTGGCTAATCAGTCAGATGTTTTCTGTGGTATGTTGGAAGGATCCATGTCTAATATTATGGGAATGTCATCCCTGTGGTTCAACTTGTTTGTACGTCAGGCAATGCAGATAACACAGTTCCACACAAATATCATGTTCAGTGCATATGGGCCCATAGGTGTGGACGCAAGACTGTGAAATTCTTGGAGAAGTCTTGAGGGGGGTGGATTTCAGGTCGATTAGAACTTCTGCCCATCTGCTGACTGCATCTCTGACCCCATCTGAAATCAGTAAGAGTTTTAACAACACCAGGTTAAAGTCCGACAGGTTTATTCGGAGCAGCGCTCCGAAAGCTAATGGTGTTTGCTACCGAATAAACCTGTTGGACTTTAACCTGGTGTTGTTAAAACTCTTACTGTGTTCACCCCAGTCCAACGCCGGCATCTCCACATCATGACTCCCATCTGAAATCCCAGGGATAGACTAATTTACTTATTTAAGGGGGGTGTTTTGTTGCAACATATGCACCTGTCCTAGCAGGGCAGTATGTTAGAGACCCATGGATTTCTTCTTTTCTGGATTTACGCAATGCAATTGATGAAGAGTGGACATTGGACCAATATCATGCCCATCACTTCAGCCTCAGCAACACAGGACATCACAGCTACACAAGCACCTGAGTGCCCAGCATCACTGAGGGTTGAAATAAGCTTCATTTCTCTCAGTCACATTGCATTATAATAAGCCTGATCTATGATAGCAGCAGAGTCTTCCAATTATAGAGTCATGAAATCACTACAGTGCAGAAGCAGGCCATTCGGCCCATTGAGTTTGCACTGACCCTCCGAAGAGCATCCCACCTCGGCCCACCCCTTCTGCTTTATTCCCACAATGCAACACATCCACCATAGCTTATCCACCTAACCTACAAACTAGGGGCGATTTTAACATGGCCAAACAACCTAACCCGCACATCTTTGGACTGTGGGAGGAAAATGGATCACCCGGAGAAATTGTGGGACTGATGCCTATTTAGCTGCATTCTCAGTTGGGAAGATTGGATGGATTACCATTGAAAGAGGGAAAATCTTAGAAAATTTGGATTCAGAAATAATAAGAAAATGTTGGTATATTAATATTCTGAATTTAAATGAAAAGCAGTTATCTAATCATTTCTTATGGCTCAGAGCGTGAGAAGAACTACGTTTAACTTCATCTCAATGTTACGTGCTAGTCTCAGGAAGATGGAGCCCCTTTAATATTAATGAAAGCGCTCATTATTACAATTATCCTAAACTTTACTGCGATAGTGCAGACAATCGACAGTTGGCTCAGTGACAGAACATAATAATGTCCTTAAATTATAACTTGCTGCTCAGTATCCACATGAGACTCAACATATTTTTAATCTCCCCCATTTTACGTACAGTCTGGGACAAACAGGAAGAATAGTCACATAGGAAAAACAAATCAAGCCGACACACCCATTACAAGTAGAGTAGCAACAAAACATTTCCAAATCCACTACTCATTTCCAGCACATCAGTACAGCAAGCTTTCCTGTACCGAATAAATTAATCAACCATTTAATTCCTTATGATGTGAGTACTCTGTCCTACAAAATCAGGGCATAACATGATAAAATATTAACCAGCCATGATTATTAAAGATTAAATTGTATTCACAACTGCTGCCTTTCTTGTTGCTTTAATTAAGTTTCCTATTTAACTGGTTTGTCTATTAATCTTAACTGTCATTATTAATCATTTAACGTTCCTGTTTAAAAAAAAAGTTTTGTCATGCCATAGATGGAACATACAATGAAACAAAACTTCATGATATCAACTATAAATAATTTATGGTTCATAGTTGGGTTTATAGATCTGGAACATATTTATTAACTGTATGGCATGCACTAGATTGATCAGCGGACCTCCGAGTGTGGGGTTGAAGCTCCTGTGTATCTCAAGCACAAAGCAGGTTAAATCAGATGAGAAATAACTTTACAATTAAAAACAGAGGCTCATTTTAAGAGCATATCTGTTAAGGTCAAGTTACATTCAGTATTAAAATAAAGGACTGCTAAATTATTGCGTAAAATTATATTTGCAATCCATAATTTAATTGTATTGCTGGATTTTTTATGTCAGTCATGACATCATTTGAATCCCATTTTAAAAAAATATTTTAGTGCAATTCCATATAAGTTTGGAAATATCGCCAAATTGTATAAATGGCACAACAGTGTGATACTTGCGCCTTTAATAATGGTCAATATTATTTAGATTTACAAAATATATGCATTAATGACAGGCCCAAACAGAAAACTGAAATGGTGGGTTTCGTGCTGAGGTTAAATCAGGTCTATTGCTTTAGACAGTAAGCTCCAATTTCTTTCCATTACAATAAAATTCTTGGAAGATCCATTGTGTCCTAATCCAGTTTAAATAATTTTCTTGGCTAATTAACAATTGTTCATAATTGGATCTCTATTCTGCAATGGCCATCTAAGAATATGTTTCAAAAAACATCTGAAGCAGACCAGTACTGTTAATGGGCCACAAGGCCATATAATGATGTAACACCATGATACTATACATAGTATAGTTTAATATATAGCACAACACAATATAGTAAAGTACAGTGCAGCAAAACAAAGGAGGCCTGTTAGAATTCAAGGAGAGGGGAAAGGTCCGGTTAGTCATCGCCACTAAATGATATCATACATTCCAATGCGTGAGTTATAGGCAGCACCCCAAGTTACAGTGTTGTTGACTTACTAACTGATAATATATTGTGGCTACGCCAAGGCATAGCATGTTTACACTTAGTTGCTCATTTCTTTGAAGTCACTTGTTCAGTCACAGCTAAAGCTGTGTGAACACCCAAAGGACCTGGGGTAAGGAAAAAGGTTTAATAGCCCCAAGAACTCCATCAAGGTAAGGTTAGTAGTTGGGCAAATTATGCATACAACAAAGTGTTTCCTCTCAATTTGTCAAATCATATCTGAGATAAGGCCACAGAAAACATTACAGCTCTTTCCCTGCTCAAGAACTGTATGCCCATCCTCCATTTGGGCTAATGAACACATTGAAGTTCCAATTATAGTTGAAAGCACAATGGGCTGCAGGATGGGCACATATTTACCACTATGTAAGTACTTAATCAGTTTACAATATCTCAAAACTGTTCCTCTGTTTGACAAATTGCCAAATGAGGCCCAGTTTTAAGACTTTGGCATCAGTTCCCTAGTGTGTAGACACCCATCTCAATGCCCTGGCCTACATGAAAAGGAAGGGTTTCCCCTTGGTTAATGCTCAGGTAATATCTAACAACAAAGCATTATTATATATAACAGCCGCCGTCATCGTGCCAACAGCAATGATGCTTTAATTGTGCAGCAATCTGTGGGCTGCAATGTTTGAAGAAACAGCACTAGGTAGATGGTTGCTATGAGAACAGGACTATTATCTGCTGATGCCACAGAGAATGAGCTGAAGAATACCTCTGCTTGAATGCCTCAGTATCTGTCCACTGTTCCTCATTTACCACCTCCAACTTTAAGCGAAATGAATCATGCAGCTTTGACACGACACAAATGTGTATACAAAGACAATTGGTTATGTTTAATACTTGGAGTGGTACCTCCCTGAAATATGTTGGTTCCTAACTTAGATTTTTGCCAATAGTTGACAGTTCCACATACAAAGCCTGAAAAAAGAATCCTTATTCATTCATAGGATGGGGGTGTTGCTGACAAAGCCAGCATTTTTTGCCCAATCTTAACTGTCCTTGAGATGACAGTGGTGAGTCACCTTCTTGAATTGTTGCAGACAACGTCATGTTGGCACATCCACAGTGCTGTAAGGGAGAGACTTCCTGATCCAGTGACAGTGAAAGGACAGGGATATAAAACCAAGGCAAAACAGGATGTGCCTTCAACTAAATGTTGGTATTGGTGGCATTTCCATGTGTCTGCTGCCTCATCTAGGTGGTAGAAGTTGTTGGTTTGGAAGGTGTTCTCGAAGGAACCTTGGAGAGTTGCTGCAATACATCTTATAAATGGTACACACGGTGTGCTTGTGTGGAATAAGTGAATATTTAAGGTGATAGAGGGGTGCCAATCAAATGGGATGCTTTGTGCTTGATGGTGTTGACCTTCTTGAGTATTGTTGGAGCTGCATCCATACAAGCCAATGGAGAGTATTCCACCATACTCCTGACTTGTGCCTAGTAGATGATGGACAGGTTTTGGGGAGTCAAGAAATGTTATGCACTGCAGAATCTCCAGCCTCTGACCTGCTCTTGTAGCACAGTATTTATATGGCTGGTTAAGTTTTTGGTCAATGCTCATCCCTAGAATGTTGATGTTTGAAGATATAATGATAATAAAGTCATTAAACATCAAGGGAAGAAAGGCATTTATGAAGAAGCTGAAGACGGTTTCACCCAGTACACTACCCAACCTCTGGGATTCAGTGAGCGAGTTATTGCTGGGCAAGTTGTGCCAATACCTCCATCATTTTGCTGATGATTGAAAGGAGACTAATGGTTGGGGGGATTGGGGATGGGGGTAGCAGTGAGTGGTCGGATTAGATATGTTCTGCTTTTTGTAGACAGGACATACTTGGAAAAATTGCTATGTTGTCAAGCATATGCCAGGTTTGTAGCCATATTAGTACAGCTTGGTTAGAGGTGAGCTAGTTCTGGAACACACGTCTTCAGCTCTACGGCCAGAATGTTGTCAGAGCCTTTGCTATGTCCAGTGCTTTCAGCCATTTATTGATATCATATGGAATGAATTGAAATGGCTGAAGGCTGGCAACTGTGATGCTGGAGCCCTAGGGAAGAAGCTGAGATAAATCATCCACTTGGGACGTTTAGTTGCAAATTCTTCAGCCTTGCCTTTTGCACTGATGTGCTGGCCTGTACTATCACTGAGGATGGAAATGTTTGTGGAGCGTCCTCCTCTGGTTAATTGTTTGATTGTCCACCACTATTCATGCCTGGATGGAGTCGGACAGTTGAATTGTGGGATTGTTTAGCGTGATGACAGCATGCTGTTTCTGCTGTTTAGTATGTGGACAGCCCAATGATGGCACCTCATTTTTAGGTATGTCTGGTGTTGCTCCAGGGATGTCCTCCTGCACTCTTATTGAACCAAGGTTGGTTCCCTGGCCTGATGGCAATGGTGGAGTGGGGTATTTGTCAGGCCATGAGGTGACAAATTGTATTGAATCCTATTCTGATGCGGCTGTTCACTCACAGCGGCTCACTCATGCCCAGACTTGAACTGCCAGATCTGTTCTGAATCTATCCCATTTAGCACAGTGATAAATGATTGAAGGTGTTGTCAACAATGGAACCCAGCAGCAGCTTCACAGCAATAATCTGCTCACTGATGTTCAGTTTGGGATCCACCAAGACCACTCAGCTTCTGACCTCATTACAGGATAGGTCCAAACATCAACAAAAGTTTTGAAGAGATGAGGTGAGTGACCATGACAACATTTGACAGAATATGGCATCAAGGAGGCCAATCATCTCAGCCCCAGAACATTGTTGCAGGAGTTCCTCAGGGTAGTGTCCTAGGCCCAACCTGTTTTATTAATGACCTTTCCTCCATCGTAGGGGGGGTAGTTATAGAACCGATGTCAGGGGTAGGTTCTTTACCCAGAGGGTGGTGAGGGATTGGAATGCCCTGCCAGCATCAGTTGTAAATGCGCCTAGTTTGGGGGCGTTTAAGAGATCCGTAGATAGGTTCATGGACGAAAAGAAATTGGTTTAGGTTGGAGGGTCACAGTTTTTTTTTTTAACTGGTCGGTGCAACATCGTGGGCCGAAGGGCCTGTTCTGCGCTGTAATGTTCTATGTTCTATGTTCTATGTAAAGTCAGAGGTGGGTGTGCTGATGATTATCATTGATGATTATACAGTTTTCAGTCCCCTTCATGACTCCTCAAATGCTGAAGCAATACCAATCCATATCCAGCAAAACCTGGACAATGTCCAAGTTTGGGCAGGCAAGTGGCAAGTAACATTCAGGCCAGGCAATGACCATCTCCAATAAGAAAGAATCTTATCATCTCTCTTTGACATTCAAGGCATCACCATTGCTGAATCCCTCACCATCTACATTCTGTGTGTCACCATTGACCAGAAATGTAATTGGACTCGACATATAAATACTGTGCCTACAAAAGCAAGTCAGCGGTTGAGAATTTTGTGGTCACATACTCACCTCCTGGCTTCCCAAAGCCTGTCCACCATCTACAAGGCACAAGTTGGAAATGTGATGGGACACCCACCACTTGTCTGGATGAGTGCAGCTCCAAAAACACTCAAGAAACCTGACACCTTCCAGGGCAAAGCAACTGCTTGATCGGCCGCTATCTACCACCTTAAACAATCACCCACTCCACCACTGATAAACAGTTGCAGCAGTGTGTACCACCTATAAGATGCACTGCAGCAACTTACCAAGGCTCCTCCGACAATGCCTTCTAAACATGGAACCTCTATCATCTTGGATAAGGGCAGCAAATATATAGGAACACCACCAATTGCAAATTCCCCTGCAAATCACATATCATTCCGGCTTGGAACAAAATTGGCATTCCTTCACTGTCACGGAGTCAAAAACTTGGAACTCCCTCACTAATAGCACTGTGTGTGCCTGCAACTGATGGACTGCAGCGGTTCAAGAGGCAGCATTTAACACTGTGCCCACTTTCACAAGGGCACTTAGGGATGGGCAATTAATGCTGGCTTAGCCAGTGATATTCACATACCATAAAAGAAGAAAAATGCTGCCCAACACAATGGATGAATCTGAGTGTGAAGATGAGAGTTTATTTCCACAAGGATGGTACAGTGGGCATTCCTACCAGTACTGTCATGGACCGATGTATGTGCAACCAGTGAATCGGTGAGGACAAGGTCATTTCAGTTTTCCCTCCTGTTGGTTCTCTCATCGCCTGCCATATGCCTGGTCTGGCAGAAATGCCCTTTGGGCCTTGGCTGGCTCAGTCAGTAGTGTTGCTACTGATCTGCTTTTGTTGACAGGCATTGAAGTCTCCCGGCAAGAATACATTTTCTGCCTTTGCTACCCTCAGTGCTTCTTCCGAGTGGTGCTCAATGTGAAGGAGTATAGATTCATCAGTTGAGGCATCGTGGTCAACAGGAAGCAGTAGGCAGTTTGTTTCCCATAAAATTTTGTGGGATGCGGAGTCAATGTTGCAGGCACCCAGGGCAACTAGCTCCTGACTCTATACCTCTGTGCATCACATCTGGTGAATCTGTCTTGCCGGTGAGACAGGACTTACCCAGGCATGGTGTGTAATGTAAGATTCGATGAATATGGCTATGTCATGCTGTTATTTGATTGGAATGTTTCCTGGGAATGAGGTGATTGTTCTAAGAGAAGAGGTAGAGTAGATCATGCCTATATTCCCTGGAGTTCAGAAGAATAAGAAGTGATGTAAAAAACATGGTAAGGAACTTGACAGCGTAAATGCTGAGAAAATGTTTCCCCTGGCTGTGGAATCTAAAACACAGGGTCACTGTCTCAGAATCAGGACCTAATCACTGAATAAGCATCAGTGAATCAAAAGCTTTTGTTAAATAATTTGGATGTAGATTGGACAGATGGCAGATGGAGTTTTTCTGCTGAAGATTCAAGTGGGACTTAGAGTCACTAAAACTAACTGCAAATTTTGTATTTTGAAATTGACTAAAGAATTCCTATGTCGCAGCTTCTTTATTTTCAGCCAGAAACAGGTCATCTCATTCGAGCAGTTTCATTGCTGTCGACACAGCTTCAATCCATAGACTAGAAGACAGAGGCCAGTCATTTTGCAGTATAATTCTCAATTCCACCTATTGCTCTCACTAAAAGATATGACTTGAAAATTGATACTGTGAATCTGCAAAATCAGAGTATATTATCTAGACAAAGTTCGGATCTTATGTGCAAAATTCAGAACACTGTAAACTTTTATTTAGATACAGTATCAATTACTGCACCATTTTGATGCTGCATTGTTTCATCTATTTCAGCTTAAAACTATCAAACTCACAACTTCTGTAGTACAGCGAAATGGGTGCAATATATTTTATCCATATCAGTAAAACATTTGCATCAAAGTTTCCAGACAATATCTAACGTATTTTAATTGGCAACTTTTCCCTAATGAGCATTTGCTTCTCAGACCACATGCAGTACAGATTGCTGGGAAACACATCAGTCACCAGACAGAATAGAGAAGTCATTACTGTAGGCGATTTCCAAAGAGCTCCACATCCCTGGCAACTAGCAAGACAGAAACAGCTTTAATTCTGTGAGTAATTATAGGCTATTCAGGAAAAGTGATTTATTAATAATTTCCTGCATGATCCATTCACACAAAATTGGGTACCTTTACAATTCTGCTATAAATCAAAAAATATGACAGCTGCTCATTTCTAATCTGTATGGAAAGAGCAGCTGTCTTTAGTGACAAAACGGATGTCAATACCAACAGTTAATGTTTCAGTCTTGTATTCGAAGACTGCCTATCTGTATAAACTTCAGGCAATAAGGCTTAAAGTAGATTTAATGGCCTGGTTTTACTGCACTGCTTGCTTCACTGTAACACCACTGTCAGCGCTGAACCCCAGTTATACTGATTGCGTCATTGTTGAATTATTAAACTCCATGCTTCATAAATTACTGACATCTAACTGTCAATTGTGGTTGGCAATCCATATTTTGTCCCTTGTTCTCATTACTCACGACTTCCTTGTTTTACTATTTTATCTTAATATGTCTCTGTAGACGGTAACTGCCACCATCTGAATTCTCTCGTAATAGGTTCCGGTGCATTTACACCTAATATTGTTTTATCATTACTGATGCTTATTAATTTGGAGTAAGATTTTCTTCCATCTGATGACGGCTTAGGGTCAGCTGAGAAACAACATGATTCCGATCAGACTGTTGTGTATACTCTAATTTTATTTCCTGCTCACTTATCGCTGCAAAAGAGCTGCAGTACACAAATCAGGCTGGTAGTTTGATGTTGCCTGGTGTTTCAACAAGCTCAAGGCTAAGTTCAGTGTAACTAATAAAATATTGTACTTGACCAGACTTAACTCAATCTGAAATGAACAAAATCCGACACTATAAATTGAGAGCCTGTGGTAAATGATTTTTAAATCTTCCACCACTGCATTTAACCTGTCAGTTTTCTACTGAAAATGATTTGATTTGCAGCACAGATGTAACACCATTACATCACGGATGTGCCATCGGATAGTAAATGGTGTTCTTCCTCTGTGCCTTGTCAAAACAAATGCAATAAAACTAAAATTCATGGGTAAACCTGAAAAAAAAATGTGGATTTCAAGAAAGACACAGCTATAGAAGAGCTATGCCAGAGACTGGTACAACAGATAATATTGAGATGAAAAAGATTTTGGAACAAAACATTTTTTTTGCAAACTCGGATGTGACTGCATTTTTTCTGAACATGCCTCATAATTCGGGTAAGTGATGTGGCACAATTTGGCACTTGGTACAGGGATTTTGCACAATTTTGCAGTCACAAAGTGCTTTCTGAATGTATCTGATGAAAAACAAATTATTTGTTGCAAAAATCACGACCTAATCATACCTTTGCACGTTCTGAACATATGCTATTTATTCGATCTTTTAACTCTATTTGGTACATCTCATGAACATTATTTTTTCCCTGTAATGTAACACAATTTTGAATGGAATAGTATGATGAAGATGCAGGAAATTGTCTTGTTAATTATGCAAAGGAACTTCCATTATTTTCAAAGGAAGGGGAAAAAACGTATCGTAATCTCCACACAATCATTAAAAGTCTCATCTAAACAAACATTACAAAATGAATCAGAAAATTCACAAATTACTTATCTCCAGTCATTCATAGGATTCTTTGTAATACAAATTGGCTCAGCTTTTGATTTTGTTTTCCTCACTATCCTCACAATATTCTGTGATTGTTATCATTTGTTATTCATTATTGAATTTTCCAAACTGACAACGTAACAATATTTAAAGAAGGTTTAATTGTAATTTTCAACATATATACTTCAATTCAGTCAAGAGGAAATGTTCCATGTTTGTGTTCAATGATTCAGGTACGCACTGCTTCCCAACTAAATGGTCGGAAACCCATTTGCAATGCACGCTTGAATTTCTAATAAGTGGTTCTGGTGGGCAAGACTCTTTGCTGTGAGCGCAAAGACAAACCTTTAGCCTTTAAAGTTTTTTTGTTTGCCAGTTTACATGGGTTGCAACAAAAACTTGCATTTATATAGCACCTTTAGCCCAGTAAAACATCACTTGCTGCTCCACAAGAATGTAATCAGACAAGGAAAGTCGCAAAATGGTAGAGACCGATGGCCTGGCAGAATTCCAGTCCTTAGGACCGAGGTGCCTGAAAGCTAACGGTGAGGCAAAGGGGCTAGGAAATGCGCAAGAGATCAGAGTTGCAGGAACATGGAGCTCTTGGAAGGTTGTAGGGCTTGAGAAGATTACAGAGACAGAGAGGGTAAGACCATAGAAGGATTTGAACACCAGGATAACAACTTAAATTTGAAGCATTAGTGGATTAGGAGCACAGAGCTGATGAGTGAGCAGGGCCTGATAGAGGTTATAGTATAGCAGTGGAGCTTTGCATGAGTTTGAATTCATGGAAGATAGTGGATTGGCTAAACTGCATGGGAATAATCCAGCTAAATACAATCAGCCTGGAAAGATAGCCTGGGAGTGGAATAGTATCATAGTGAGGGAACAGAGTTGGGACCATGGATGAAGGTAATGGCTTTGGACATTCCAATGTTCGGTTTGAACAAATGTTAGTTCAGTCAGAACAGGGTGTCAGACCAAGATGCTAATAATACATAGGCAGTGAAAGGGTTGAAAGATGTACAGGTAAAGTAGAACTGAAAGTGTTCTGCATACATGTGGAATCTCTATGTTCTGCTTCAGATAATGTCAATAAGGGACAGCGTGCAGATGAGATTCGAGGGACCAAAGAGATGTCCTTGGTGGACCTCAAAGTAAATGGTCCAGGGTTGTTATAAGAAGCCATTGTAGGAGATTCTCTGGTTATGACAGGATGCGTAAGAATGAAATCAGGCTGGAGCAATCCTATTCAACTGAAAATGAAGGAAAAGGATTAAAGCTGCAGATGGGTCAAGAGGATCAAGTGGAATAGTTTACCACGGTAACTGTCACATTGAATGTCATTTGTTTCTTTAAGACAGGTTGTTTCATTGCTGTAACAGGGTCAGAAACTGGATCCAAACATGGAGTTATGAAAAGGAATGGCACCAATTTGGGAGCTTGCTGGCTTTGGAGAGGAAGGGGAAGTTGGAGATGAGTGGGGAGGTGTAAGTTAGAGCAGAATGGTGAATGGGTTTTCTGAGAAGGGGGCAATAACGGCAGATTTAAAAGGGAGAAGGATGGTGCCTGTGGAGAGAGAAATCATTCACAATATCAACTAGCATGGGGACCAAGAAGGGAAGTAGAGTGGTCAACAGTTTGATGGGAATTAGGTCTAAAAAGCAGTGGGCGGGCCTCATGGACAAGATTAATTCAGGAGGCGGTGAAGAGGGTGAAAGAAGCCAAAGGGGGAATGTTTGGAGGATATTGGGCTCAGTGGATAAAGAGAAAGAAGAAAATGACTAGATGCAAATAATGCAAGGTCTCAGTCTTAGTATCAAAGAGGTCCATGAGCTCCTTGCACTTTCTGAAGGTGTTGGGGCAGGGGGCAGCTTCAAGAAAAGGGTTTGGAGCAGAGAAAAGAATTTGTGTTAACTTTGCATTCCTGCACCAGCCTGGAGTGGTGAACAGATTTGACAAGTGCCTGATGTGGCCCAGCCAGCCTTGTGGACGTACAGCTAAACCAGCTGCGTGCCAGGTACATTCTAGTCCAGTGAAGATGTGGGGCCAGGCCTGGGAGAGAGACTCGGGTGACAGTATGGATTTTACTTAGGATAAAGGATGGAGAAAATCGACAGCTACAGAAACACAGCATTAGGCGGTACATTGGAATAAATCTAAGCGTCATTTACTGCTGGGTGTCATTCTGCCTATTATTATCCATGACAGGTTTTCAGTCGTAAATTTAAGAGGACACAAATGACTGAGAGCGATTTCAGTGGGGAAATGCTTAACTCGTCCGCTTATCACATTCCTGCCTCTGTTATCTTTACTTCAAACAGGTTAACGCCTCCGTTAAAATAGTAGAGTTTGCTCCCATAAGCGGGTACTGGCTAATACAGTTTAGATATGCTTTCGGTTGCATCTTAGAACAGGAGAGAATTCTTGTTGAACAGCAGAATCCACCCACCTGCAGGACAGTTGCAGTCACTTGGCGCTTCTCTGGCAGTTCTGCGTTTCGCTGCGTCTTCATAAGATCTCTACAGAGAAACAAGACAAACATCTACATTTCAGTGACAGAAGTGGGCAGCATTAAATATCATCTTCACTGAAGCGCCCGGGAGTACTCAGTACTTGCCCATTCTAGCACACCCTGGGAGCTGAATGCTGTGCAAGTGGGCGGCGTGCAGCATATTTCCCACTTTTGTCAGTTGAATTTGCATTCACCTTTTGCTCCGTGCTAGCTTTAATTTTTTTTAAAAACTTGCCGCTTAAAATAAGAAGCTTCCCCGAATGGCTACAGCGGACTGACCCATGCGTCGACCGATAAAAGCAAGCAATTGGTTTTAGCTGGGACTTGGCCGCTACCTGGCTCAGAAGTTGTTCCACTCTCTCCTGGACGAGTAGCCTCATCCGATCTGCCGCTAGACTGGGGCCCCGGTGAGGCAGGCTGTCCCCCTTCACATTCTCCAGGTCTAATATCCTCTCCTCCAGTTGGGAAGTTTTAACACTCAGGCTGATGCAGAAAGCCAGCGAGCCCACAGACAGCATGAACCAGAGCGCGTTTGTCAGTGTCCAGCAGCAGGGCGAGCCCAGGGGCGGACTCTGAATCACCCCCATCTCTCCAAGCTGCTGCTTGCCTTCCCTCCGCTTTGGACTTCGCTCTGTGGACATTTTCGGCATATTCCTCCTCACTGCCCGGCACTTCTCAAAAACCCCGGAAAGGGCCAATCAGCAATGGGAGATATCCTCAGTTTCAGCAAGTCAACGGGGCAAAGCGCTCATTCATAATATTTCTCTCTCTTTCTGTTAAGTGAGCTGTCCTGGTCAACTGGTGTCTCCTCTCTGCTAGATCTCAGCTTCAATGAATGAAAGGATTGCTTTGACTTGTTGCTGTGTCGGCTTCTACCTGGCCGTGTGTGTGTGTATATACTGGCTGAGGAACGGGTTCAGCTCCTGTCTGTCCACTCAATCTCTCTCTCTCTCTCTGTGCGGCTGCCGAGCTATCCAATGCCCTGGTCTCGTTTGCCGCGTACCGACTGCAGACGGTAAATACGGCTCCAGTCCCCAGTCCCAGCGTGATTAACATAATTCTGCTTGGATATGCAAACCTCCCTCCGCCCTCCCTCCTGCCGGCCCTTGTGGGGGGAGCAAGTGCACCGGTGTTCCCTGAGACCTGTCAACAAGCCTCACTGACAGTCAGGGCTCAAGCATTGGGCAATGAAAGCGACGGCCACAGCCAACATTTCTGTACCGCATTACACTTCTAATGTCAGTCGCCCCTGTGCATGTTGAAATGAAAAGAATAAGGAGGTCGAAATGTGGGGTTATGTGAGTGCAGTCTCCAAACAGGTAACAGTGACACTATACTGTACTCTCGCTGCTGTATACACACTGCTGTATACACATTATACTCCACACTACTGTACTCCCCAATGTGATCGCACTGTATCCTGGAGGGACATGTACCTGGACAGACTAGCTCACTGCCATCTCTGTAACAAAGGCAAAACATTGCAGATGCTGCAAACCATAAGAGAAAATTCTGGAAATACTCTGGAGCTCAGGCAGCATCTGTGGAGAGAGAAGGGGAGATATCTGTAATGTTCTCTGTTTCTCTCCTCACGCACGCTGTCTGACCCGCTGTGTGTTTGCAGCATTTTCTGTTCCCCTGTAACAGTCCAAAAGACTCGAGTCAGCAAAGAAGAGTAATTCCCGGCTATGTCGGTCTACATTCAGATTGTTTTCTTATCACCGTTAATTGCCCGTGTTAATTACCCTGCTCAGAATTCATCCATGCATCACAGCACCAGATACCTGGGTTTAATTCCCGGCTTGGGTCACTGTCTGTGCACGTTCTCCCCGTGTCTGCGTGGGTTTCCTCCGGGTGATCCGGTTTTCTCCCACAGTCCGAAAGACGTGCTGGTTAGGTGCATTGGCCATGCTAAATTCTCCTGCAGTGTGCCTGAGTGTGGCGACGCGGGGATTTTCACAGTAACTTCATTGCGGTGTTAATGTAAGCCTACTTGTGACTAATAAATAAATGTATCTTTTAACTCTCAGTATTCAGCTCACGACTGGAGGGCTCCCTTGCTCATGCACCTTTGTACACTATCAAAACCCTCAAAGAACAGGTCAGGGATCAATAACCTTTTTTCAAGTTATAGCATAAACGCCGTTGCCTCTTTCACTCAGCTCCAGCAGCTATTTGGCCATGGGATCTGACTTCACCTGCAAGTGGTATGAAGCAGCCCCTCGCTTTGTGATGGGTGGGACTATCCTTTCAATGTAATAAAGAGTTGCTCCGGGCACAAGCAAATGTTGCACTGTAATACCAGGCCAACCAGCGGCTATGATAAACGGTGGCATGGGGACAGACTGGAAATGCTGGGTATATACAGCAGGTCGTCTGTAAAGATAGAAGATTTGGTTTTATGTAACCCTTGGCCATGGCTTTCTGCACGTGTTGTGTATTTTCAACGTTTTCGGGATATTTGCTCCCGAAAAAAAAGTTAGATTTAACTAAGAATGAGCTTGCTAAGAATTTGAGAATCAGTTTTGCATACACATGCTATAAAATTCACATTGCCTGATCAACACTAGCAAGTTCTTTTTGCAAAAAGATTGATCATGGTTTAATTGACGCAGGAATCAATTCAAGCTGCAGTTACAATTATTATTCGTTTTATTAATCCCTAATTAGCATTTATCATTGAATAACTTTTTGTGTTAATATTTTCAGCACAAGTTGATTGGTTGCCATCAATTCACCCTCTTTTGTGATTTGCACACTTGTTGCCGATGGCACACTTTTAGCATAGGAGTGCTGCTATAGGAACACAACTTCGTCAACTCTTTTTGTGTCCGGGTCATGTTGTTTCGAGGCTACATAATGAAACATCTTGAACTCAGCCTATCCTGACTGCTGGTTGGATGCATGCTCTATTTGGTATGGGAGATCACCCCGAATTTCAGTCCCAGGCTTCCACACGTAACAATCGGTCTCACTGTCCCCGGAAAAGAAACAAAAAATTCAGGTTCCTGGACCCACTTGTTATCCAGTGACCCCTGCTGGAAAGTGAATGTGTGTGGACATTCAGATGTGTGGAAGATTAGACTCGGCTCAAGTAGCAATCTATAACTCAAGTGACTGAACGTTTAACTTTGACAAGAAGCGTAAAACTGAGTAATATTGGATTGGTATTCCATTATACATCATGTCTGATTTTAATGCCTTCCCTGTAAAGGAAAAGTTGTATAATCAACCGAGAGACAGAGAGAACATTACAAAGGCAACCTCACTGTACCATCATTGTACTTTTGAGAATGTAGGAATCCAACCATCCCAACCTTTCTTGTTCATCTCTCCACAGTTAGGGGCAAGTCAAAATATATTTCGCACGTTTGTTTTCAACACACACATATGGAAATCGGTCAGTCAATTCCGGGTGGTTGATAACGATTGGTTGGTAACAATGGATTTGGAAACAAAATGATGCCAGCTGCTTCTGTTCTATGTGTTGCCGGTCAGGTTACTGGCGGAATCAGTCTCTCTGATGTACCTGACGCTCTGAAGTTGATTAGGCCAGAATGCATGTGTTCATTCTCTCAGATACGTTACACATGGATTCTGCAGTAATGTGAGCAGACAGTTGATGCACTGTTCAAATGCTGCCAATATTATATTAGCAGGTGAAGTGTAATCATTCCAACAGCGTGCATACTGGGTGGAGGACCTGAATTAAGTTCATACACTTCAGCGATGGAAATGACCGCATGGCGAGTTGTTACAATAGGCTTTAATTGCACTAGCACCGCCACACATGTACAGTAATCCAGCCCCCGTTAAAATGGAAAGCACTTTAATTGCAATCTAAAACATAACTCACTTCAAAATTTGAAACAAGTATAATTGCATATAATGATAATTATGTGATTGAAATGATGATCTTAGCTCCATTCAGATTTCGAAAACTTGCCCAAATGGCCAGATCTGAACCAGTCAAGAAATAAATCAGTTTATAAGATTATTTTGGGGGAAAAAACCAATTTTCTGTCCAGTTTGAGTTTACTTGAATAAAAAGATTCAAAGAAAAGAAAAATAGTATTTATTGAAAATTAGAATTATGGAAATAATCTAGCAATATTCTCTTGAAAATTATTCGAAACAATGCAAAGTTAATGTTCACAAAGCATTGTCAGGTTACAATCCGCCCAGGGTGATGTGTAATTATAATTTTTTTTAGGTATCAATATAAACA
The DNA here is from genome assembly GCF_964213995.1 of Mustelus asterias. Lineage (NCBI taxonomy): Eukaryota > Metazoa > Chordata > Chondrichthyes > Carcharhiniformes > Triakidae > Mustelus > Mustelus asterias. The sequence goes on from NC_135801.1 coordinate 85,481,535, forward strand.
AGGTCCTGTCCAGATATTTCCAATCCAGATTCCCTCCCCACCTCCGCCCCTCTATATTTATTACTAATCGATCCCATATTAAGTTTACACCAGTGAAATAACTGAGAAATTAACTCGATTATACATTTCTGGGTTGATCTAAAGGAAATGAACACGTCAAAAAGATAACACTTCAAGCAAAATTTAAAGAACATTTTCTGTCAATGTGTGGAGAATAAGTTTCAATGGTGGCGAATACTCATTTAATTTGCACCCGAACACAAAAGCAGACTATTGATCGAGCTTATTCTAAGCATCTGAATGACACCTAGTGGAACCTATTGCAACTGCATGTTATTCTTCCTCTGCAATCCGGACAATCTGTGAATGGGTGCTAAATAATGCTTTTAATGCACATATTGCTCCGAATTCAATTGGTCACAGATTATTCTCAGCGATGCAGCAGATACATGCTGTTGCTCGAAGGTTCTGTTAGAACTTGGTGGCTCGACAAGGTTTAGAAAATGGAGATTCAATCAAGATGCCATCAGCCAGGAATTTACTTCACAAAATTTCAGCTATTTCACGTTCGCTTAACACGTAAATGGTCCTTGGTTCGAAACCAGGCAGAAACATCAAATGATTCTCGTTAGGGTGGCATGGTGGCACAATGGTTAGCACTGCTGCCTCACAGCACCAGGGACCCGTGTTCTATTTCCGGCTCGGGTCCCTGTCTGTAGAGTCTGCACGTTCTCCCCGTGTCTGCATGGGTTTCCTCTGGGTGCACCGCTTTCCTCCCACAGTCTGAAAGATGTGTTGGTTAGGTGCATTGGCCATGTTAAATTGCCCCTCAGTGTACCTGAAAAGGTGCCGGAGTGTAGTGACTAGGGGATTTTCACAGTAACTTCATCTGTAAGCTGATAATGTAAGCTGACTTCTGACATTAACAAATGAACTTAAAACTTTTAAAATGTTTATTTCTCAAAAGAAATGTCACTATGAGAGTCACGTTTGCCAGACAAATATGAAAGAAAAACTTCAGCAATGTGAAATAAAGTACAAATATTGGTGTTAGAGCTGTGGAATTCAGTTGTCACGTCCAAAATGTAAACGTGATTGCAGAAACGTGAAGGCGAAACAATTAGATCGGCACCGCGTGGTTCAAGCAGGCAGACAAATCTCAATAATTTAATCCTTAAGATCTGGAAAGAAGGAAAATGGCATTGTAAGATAATTTTATTTCATAATGTATTTGCATGACAATGATGGGCTATGTGCGAGAATAAACAAACTACACAAGTTCTAGTCATCTCTTTGAAGCAAGTCTTAGCAAATCTATTAAAATATCTTGAGTGAAATCTGCTCAGGTGCTGAAAAGCTTTTTGACATCAAGAGGAATAGTGTACAAATTCAAGTTTGTTTCTTAATGGACATTTTGGACATTGCAGTTAAAAGTCACCATAACAAGTGGAACTTGCAGTATTTTGATGGGAAGAAGCTGTGTGCATTCATGTTGCAATGTCTTTAGACTGCACAGTATGTTCAGTATTAGAAATGGTAGCCTGAAATGAAAAAACTTTCTTAAAGGTGAGGTATATAGAAAGAGAGTTGTTTTGGGATGAAAGGAGGTGATTTCTATCAGTATAACACAAAAATCCATTGTGACATCTCAGTTGTCATGATTTCTCAATTACTTACAAGGCCACACATGAGGAGCCAGACATCCATGACCCAAACAAGGTAGCACTTAACACAGCAAAGGGAAAGCAAATGCTAGTGTTCAGGTGACAATTGTCTGTAATGTGAAATGGCAAGGCCAAATCGCACAGGGATGACATCAACACAACATGTTCTTGCATTAGCTCGCTTCTAAATCTATGTTGCTGTCATCATTAACAGTAAATTTAAGAAAATTTCAAAGTGAAATTCACAATCCCTTCACATTCTTTCTTAGAAATCCTACAGCACAGAAAGAGGCCATTCGGCCCATCAAGTCTGTACCGACCACAATCCCACCCAGGCCCTACCCCTATATCCCTACATATTTATCCACTAATCCTTCTAACCTACGCATCCCAGGACACTAAGGGCAATTTTAGCATGGCCAATCAACCTAACCCACTCATCTTTGGACTGTGGGAGGAAACCGGAGCACCCGGAGGAAACCCACGCAGACACGAGGCGAATGTGCAAACTCCACACAGACAGTGACCCAAGCCGGGAATCGAACCCAGGTCCCTGGAGCTGTGAAGCAGCAGTGCTAACCACTGTGCTACCATGCCACCCCACTGTGCTACCGTGCCGCCTCTCTCAATGCACATCTCTCAATTTCACGTTCACTCTTGTTGAATGAAACACCAATCCTTTATAGTTCTTTAAACTCAACATGAAATTTGTGCAATTCACATGTCATTACTTTATATTTGAATCAGTGACAATGAATGCCTTTGGTACAATTGCTCAGAATTCATTTGCTCACATATTCATCTCGGCGATGCAGCAGAAACTGGTGACATTCTATTGCTAAATAGGTTCATTAGGACTTGGTGGCTAATCTAACTTTGGAAAATGGAGATTTAATGGAAGTGTCATTAGTCAGGTGTTTATTTAACGAATAAAAATCTCACTCCATATATATTTCACAAAGGAAATGTTACTATCAGTCACATTTGCCAGGCATAGTCAACATTATAATAAAACTGGGAACCGGACTGGCTGATGACTTGAAGACAAACAAGGCACCACAACAGCAACACCACCACCAGCAACTTAGACTGTTTTCAAGAAGCTCCAAGTACCATGTTGTGCTGACTTTGTATTGCACCTCTCAAATTGTACCCCTGTTTTCAGAAATGAAAAATCTTTCTGAAAGTTGAAGTATAGGGAAAGAGAACTTGTTTTGAGAAGAAAAGAGAGCTGACTGTTATTAGCAAATTAACACAAAAATCCATTGTGACATCTCAGTTGTCCTGATCACTTACAAGGTTGCACGGGAAGAGGCAGACATCTATGACCCAGGGTAGAACTTATCACAGCAAAGGAAAAACAAATGCTGGTGTTCAGGTGACAATTGTCTGGTTAGGCCAAATTGGACATCAACACAGCATCTTTAGGTAGCAGCTACATCTACTTTGCTGTTTTCATCAACGGCAAAATCAATCATCTTACAAAATAAAGACCCCATTCTCACACAGTTTGATCTCCTGGATATTTATTTGCACCTCTCTCCTTTTCACTCTCAGTCTGTTGGCCACTGTTTGAATATAATTCCAATCATTTGTAGTTGTTCAAATCTCAACAATTTAACTCTGCGATCAGGACAATCCTGTGAATAGGTGCTAAAGAATGGTTTCAATACACACATTGCTCTGAATACAATTGGTCACAGGTTATTCTCAGTGATGCAGCAGAAACTAGACACATGCTGTTGCTAGAAAGGTCTGTTAGAACTTGGTGTTGACAAGTTTTGGGAAATGGAGATTCAATCGAAGTGTCATTACACAGGCATTTATTGCACGAAAGAAAGGAAGTTCACTTCAGGCATTTCACAAAGGAATGTTACCACTCGAGTCAAATCTGGCCAGGAATGGTCAACGTTACAGAAAAGCTGTGAACTGGAATTGGTGATGATGATTTGACAAACAAGACACCACAACAGATAACAAATGGGAGCCTTGCTTTTCAGTAATCTGAGTACCACTGTTGAGGTGACTTCACATTGCACATCTCATATGTCACTACCAGTTATCGTGAAGGGAGAGAAAGACTTCAGGAGAGTGAAATGAATTGCAAATAGTGCTGTTAGAGTGAGGAATCCCATCCATTCAGGCAAAACGTAAAAACAAACTGATTGCACCATGAACAGGCAAAAGGAACAAAATCAGACACCGTTTTTAAAGCAAGCAGACAAAGCACAACCCAATTGGTTAGCATTTAACTTTAAAATAATGAAAGGTGTTACTGTAAGGTCATATCATTCCATGATGGATGGTCACTGAAAAGATGCAGTCGGTGACGATCAACAAAATTCACCAATTGCACTCCTGTTTCTGAAGTAAGCTCTTAGGAGGTGCTGCCTGTGGAAAAAAAATCTCCAGTGAACTCTGCACAGGTGCTGAAAAGCATTGCGACATCAAGCGGAATGGTGGACACATTCATGTTAGTTTCTCAATGGACACCTTGGCCATTGCTGTCAAAAGCCACCACAAGTAGCACTTACAGGATATTGAAGACAAGAAGCTATCTGTGCTCGTGTTGTGATGTCTTTAGACTGCACAGATTTTAGAGTGTTACAAATGCTAGGCTGAAATGAAGAAACTTTGTGAAAGCGTAGTTTTTGAAGGAGAATTGGTTTTGGGAAAGAGAGAGAGCTGATTATTAACAGCACAACCATACGGAGATCCATTGTGACATGCCTGTTGACCACATTACCCACTGGTCATGCATGAAGAGCCAGACATCTATGACCCAAACAGGGTAGCACTTACCACAACAAAGGAAAAGCAAATGCTAGTGTTCAAGTGACAATTGTCTGTAATGTGAAATGGCAAAGCCAAATAGCACAGGGGTGACAACAACACAGCATGACCTAGCCTGAGATAGCAGCTCAAACTTGCCTTTGGAAGCAGCAAATTCAATCATGTTCCAAAGTGAAGATCACATTCTTGCAATCTCAGATTCCTTCACATTTTCTCATTTCTCCATTTCACTTTCAGTCTATAAATCACTGGTTGAAGGTAACGGCAATATATTGCCGGTGAAATCTGCTCAGGTGCTGAGAAGCATTGTGACTTCAAGAGCTATACCATTTCAAGTCAGGACTGTTTCTCAACAGACATCTTGGCCATTGCAGCTAAAAGTCACCACAACAAGTAGCACTTACAATATTTTGATGGGAAGAAGCTGTTTACGTTCACGTTGTGGTATCTTTAAAATGCAACGGTTGCACAGTGTTACAAACGGTAGCCTGAAATGTAGAATCTTTCGAAAGGTGAAGAAAAGAGAGCTGATTGTTGTTAGCATAACCGTACAGAGATCCATCGTGACATGTCACTTCTCAAGAGAGCCAGATTACTTACAAGGTCACAAGCCAGACATCTATGACCCAAACAGGGTAGCACTTAACAGAGCAAAGGAAAGGCAAATGCTACAGTGTTCAGGTGACAATTGTCTGCAATGTGAAATGGCAAGGCCAAATCGCACAGGGATGACATCAACACAACATTTTTTTGCATTAGCTCGCTTCTAAATCTATGCTTTCTCAACTCAACATAACAATTGTGCAATTCACAGGTCATTATTTTATATTTGAATAGGTGACAATGAATGCCTTTGATACAATTCTTGCTCAGAATTCAGTTGCTCTCATGATGCAGAAATCGATGACATTCTACTGCTAAATAGATCCATTAGAACTTGGTGGCTAGTCTAATTTTGGGAAATGGAGATTCAATGGAGGTGTCGTTAGTCAGGTGTTTATTTAACTCACTTCCTATATATTTCATAAAGGGAATGTTCCTATCAGTCACATTCGCCAGGCGTAGTCAACATTACAGTAAAACTGGGACTTGCTGATCATGTGATAACAAACAAGGCACCACAACAGGTAGCACTTAGACTGTTTTCAAGAAGATCTGAGTACCACTGTTGAGGTGACTTCATATTGCACCTCTCAAATTGTACTCCATTTTTTTAGAAATTAAAAATCTATCTGAAAGTTGAAGTATAGAGAAAGAGAACTTGTTTTGGGAAGAAATTGTTATTAGCATAACAACACAAAAATCCATTGTGACATCTCAGTTGTCATGATTTCCTGATCACTTACAAGGTCGCAGGTGAAGAGCCAGACATCTATGACCCAAACTGGATAGCATTTAACACAGCAAAGGAAAAGCAAATGCAAGTGTTCAGGTGACAATTATCTGGCAAGGCCAAATCGCACAGGGATGGCATCAACACAGCATCTTTAGGTAGCAGCTATTTCTACATCTATTTCTTTGCATCTCTCTCCTTTTCACTCTCAGTCTGTTGGCCACTCTTTGAATATAATTCCAATCATTTATATTGCATTATATTGCACCTCACAAATTGTACCCCTAGTTTTCAACAAATTAAATCTTTATGAAAATTGACAAAAATTGAAATATAGAAAGAGAGCTTGTTTTGAGAAGAGAAGGGGACTGTTATTAGTTAATTCCTATACTCTAATGAAAGAAAGACTTCAGCAAAGTGAATAAATGTACAACAACACATGTTCTTGCAAAATCACACATGGTGATTAAAGGAGACACACAAAACACAACCCAATTGGTTGGTAATTATCTTTTAAGATATTGAAAGTGTTATTTTAATGTTCGTATCATTCCATGATGGATGGTCACAGGAAAACTGGACAGTCGGTGACAATAAACAAAATTCACCAATTGCACTCCTGTTTCTGAAGTAAACTCTTAGGAGTTGCTGCCTGTGGAAAAAAAATCTCCAGTGAACTCTGCACAGGTGCTGAAAAGCATTGCGACATCAAGAGGAATAGTGGACACATTCATGTTAGTTTCTCAATGGACACCTTGCTCATTGCAGTCAAAAGCCACCACAACAAGTAGCACTTACAGAATATTGAAGACAAGAAGCTGTCTGTGTTCATGTTGTGATGTCTTTAGACTGCACAGATTTCAGAGTGTTACAAATTGTAGGCTGAAATGAAGAAACTTTGTGAAAGGTGTACTATTTGAAAGAAAGTTGGTTTTAGGAAGGAAAGAGCTGATTATTATCAGCATAATCATACAGAGATTCATTGTGACATGCCTGTTGTCCAAATTACTCACAGGGTGGCGTGGAGAGCCAGACATCTATGATCCAAAAAGGGTAGCACTTACCACAGCAAAGAAAAAGCAAATGCTACTGTTCAGGTGACAATTGTCTGTAATGTGAGATTCAAGGCCAAATCGCACAGGGATGACATCAACACAACATCTCCTTACCTGAGGTAGCAGCTAAATGTTGCCGAAGGAAACAGCAAATTCAATCAAATTCTAATTGTAAGATATTGTAATTGCAACTTATTTTCCTTCACATTCTTTCATTGCACATTTCTCCATTTCACTTTCAGTATGTTGCACATTGGTTCAATGTAACACCAATCCTTTATAGTTCTTCAAAAGTCAAACAGTAAAACTGTGCAATTCACACATCATTATATTTGATGAGGTGTCAATGAACACATTTGATAACTTTATTCCTCAAATAGAGAGTCTGAAAGGTGAAGTACACAAGAAAAAGAGTTTGTTTTGGGACAAAAAGAGAGCTGATTATTGTTAGCATAACCATTTGGAGGAAAATGTAACTCGTTTGATTAGTAAGTTTGCAGACGACACGAAGGTTGGTGGAATTGCAGATGGTGATTAAGACCATCAGAGGATACAGCAGGATATAGATTGGTTGGAGACTTGGGCAGAGATATGGCAGATGGAGTTTGATCCGGACAAATGTGAGGAAATGCATTTTGGAACGTCTAATACAGATGGGAAATATCCAATAAATGGCAGAACCCGTAAGAGTATTGATAGGCAGAGGGATCTGGGTGTACAGGTACGCAGGTCACTGAAAATGGCAATGCAGGTGGAGAAGGTAGTCAAGAAGGTATACGGCATGCTTGCCTTCATCAGCCGTGGCATTGAATTAAAAAATAGGCAAGTAATGTTGCAGCTTTATAAAACATTAGTTAGTGTTCAATTCTGGTCGCCACACTACCAGAAGGATGTGGAGGCTTTGGAGAGTGTGCAGAAAAGATTTACCAGGATGTTGCCTGGTATGGAGGACATTAGCTATGAGGAGAGGTTGGAGAAACTTAGTTTGTTCTCACTAGAACGGCAGAGGTTGAGGGGTGACCTGATAGAAATCTACAAGATTATGAGGGGCATGGACAGAGTGGATAGTCAGAAGCTATTTCCCAGGGTGGAAGAGGCAATTACTAGGGGACATATGTTTACGGTGTGAGGGCAAGGTTTAAAGGAGATGTATGAGGCAAGTTTTTTACACAGAGGGTGGTGGGTGCCAGGAACTCACTGCGGTCGGGGGGGGGGTAGTGGAAGCAGATACGATAGTGACTTTTAAGGGGCGACTTGACAAATATATGAATAGGATGGGAATAGAGGGATATGGTCCCCAGAAAGGTTGGGGGTTTTAGTTCAGTCAGGCAGCATGGTCGGTGCAAACTTGGAGGGCTGAAGGGCCTGTTCCTGTGCTGTAATTTTCTTTGTTCTTTATTCTACCCACACAGAGATCCATCGTGACATGTCATTTCTAAGTAGAAACAGACTGTTTTCAAGAGGCTATGAGTACCATTGTTGAGGTGACTTTGTATTGCACCTCTCAAATTGTACACCCAGTTTTCAAGAAATTAAAAAATCTTTCTGAAAGTTAGAAGTATAGAGAAAGAGAACTTGTTTTGGGAAGAAAAGATTGGTGACTGATATTAGCATAATAACACAAAAATCCATTGTGACATCTCAGTTGTCATGATTTACTTATAACTTACAAGGTCGCATGTGAAGACATCTTATGATCCAAACAGGGTAGCACTTACCACAGCAAAGGAAAAGTAAATGCTAGTGTTCAGGTGACAATTGTCTGGTAAGGTCAAATCACACAGGAATGACATCAACACAGCCTCTTTAGTTAGCAGCTACTTCTACTTTGCTGTCTTCATCAACGGCAAAATCAATCTTACAAAATAAAGATCACGTTCTCACACAGTTTGATCTCCTGGATATTTATTTGCACCTCTCTCCATTTCACTCTGTTTGTTGGTCACTGCTGGAATATAATTCCAATCATTTATAGTTGTTCAAATCTCAATTTAACTCTGTAATCTGGACAATCCTGTGGATAGGCGCTAAATAATGCCTTTAATACACACATTGCTCTGAATTCAATTGGTCACAGGTTATTCTCAGCGATGCAGCAGAAACTAGACACATGCTGTTGCTACAAAGGTCTGTTAGAACTTGGTAGCTAGACAGATTTTGGAAAATGGCGATTCAATCGAGGTGTCATCAACCAGATATTTATTGGACGAAAGGAAAGGAAGCTCGCTTCAGGCATTTCACAAAGGAACATTACAAAAAAACTATGAACAGGAATTGGTGATGATGATTTGACAAACAAGACACCACAATACTTAGACAGTTTTCAAGAATCTACATGTACCACTGTTGAGGTGACTTCACATTGCACATCTACCAGTTACCTGATACCAGGTATCCTGAGGGGACAGAAAGACTTCAGGAAAGTGAAATAAATTACAAACAACATTGTTAGAGGGGAGGAATCCCATCATTTTGGCAAAATTACAAATAAATATTACAATTGAACGGACAAAAGGGTCAAAATCCCACGTGGTGGTTAAAGCAGGTCGACAAGATATACCCCAATTGGTCAGCACTTAACTTTAAAATAATGGAAGGTGTTATTGTACGGTCATATTATTGAATGATAGATGGCACATTGGGTGACGATATAGAAAATTCACCAATTGCACTCTTGTCTCTGAAGCAAGCTCTTAGAAAGTGCTGCCTGTGAAAAAGAATCTCTAGTGAACTCTGCAAAGGTGCTGAAAAGCATTGCAACATCAAGAGGAATAGTGGACACATTCACGTTAGTTTCTCAATGGACACCTTGCTCATTGCAGTCAAAGGCCACCACAACAAGTAGCACTTACAGGATATTGAAGACAAGAAGCTGTCTGTGCTCGTGTTGTGATGTCTTTCGATGTGCAGATTCAAGGTGTTACAAATTGTAGACTGAAATGAAGAAACTTGGTGAGAAGTGTAGTTTTTGAAAAAGTTAGTTTTGGGAAGGAAAGAGAGCTGGTTACTATCAGCATAGTAAGAAGTCCCACAACACCAGGTTAAAGTCCAACAGGTTTATTCGGTAGCAAATACCATAAGCTTTTGGAGCGCTGCTCCTTTGTCAGATGGAGTGGAAATGCGTTCACCCCAGTCCAACGCCGGCATCTCCACATCATTACTATCAGCATAACCATACAGAGATCCATTCTAACAAGCTCATTGTCCAAATGACTCACAGGGTGGCGTGAAGAGCCAGACATTTATGACCCAAACAAGGTAGCACTTACCACAGCAAAGGAAAGGCAAATGCTTGTGTTCAGGTTACAATTGTCTGTAATGAGAAATGGCAAAGCCAAATCCAACAGGGATGACATCAACACAGCATGACCGAGCCTGAGGTAGCAGCTCAAACTTGCCTTTGGAAGCAGCAAATTCAATCATGTTGCAAAGAGAAGATTTCATTTTTGCAAACTTGGATTCCTTCACATTCTTTCTTTGCTCATCTCTCCATTTCACTTTCAGCCTCTTCACTGGTTGAAGGTAACAGCAAAATATCACCAATGAAATCTGCTCAGGTGCTGAAAAGCATTGTGACTTCAAGAGCTTTATCGTATCAAGTCAGGATTATTTCTTAACAGACATCTTGGCCACTGTAAGTTAAAAGTCACCGCAACAAGTAGCACTTGCAGTATTTTGATGGGAAGAAGCTGTTTGCACTCATGTTGTGGTGTCTTTAGACTGCACAGATTGCACATTGTTACAAATGGTAGCTGAAATGTAGAATCTTTCTGAAAGGTGAAGTACACAGGAAAGAGATCTTGTTTTGTGATGCGAAGAGAGCTGATTATTGCTAGCTTAACATACAAAGATCCATCGTGACATGTCAATGCTCAGGAGAACCTGATTACTTATACGGTCACACGTGAAGAGCCAGACATCTGTGACCCAAACAGGGTAGCACTTAACACAACCGGCAGCACAGTAGCACAGTGGTTAGCACTGCTGCTTCACAGCTCCAGGGTCCCGGGTTCGATTCCCGGCTTGGGTCACTGTCTGTGTGGAGTTTGTGCATTCTCCTCGTGTCTGCGTGGGTTTCCTCCGGGTGCTCCGGTTTCCTCCCACAGTCCAAAGATGTGCGGGTTAGGTTGATTGGCCAGGTTAAAAAAAAAAATTGCCCCTTAGAGTCCTGAGATGCGTAGGTTTGAGGGATTAGCGGGTAAATATGTGGGGGTAGGGCCTGGGTGGGATTGTGGTCGGTGCAGACTTGATGGGCCGAATGGCCTCCTTCTGCACTGTAGGGTTTCTATGATTTCTATGAAAGGAAAAGCAAATGCTATTGTTCATGTGACAATTGTCTGTAATGTGAAATGGCAAGGGCAAATCGCACAGGGATGACATTAACACGTCATGTTCTTGCACTAGCTAGCTTCTAAATCCATGTTGCTGTCATGATTAAGAGAAAATTTAATAAAATTTCAAAGTGAAATTCACATACTTACAAACTTAGATCTCTCCACATTCTTTCTTTTGCACATCTCTCAATTTCACTTTCACTCTTGATCACTGGTTGAATGAAATACCAATACTTTATAGTTTTTTTCAACTCAACATAAAAATTGTGCAGTCCACACATCATTACTTTATATTTGAATAAGTGATAATGAATGCCTTTGATACGATCCTTGCTTGGAATTCAATTGCTCACATATTCATCTCAGTGATGCAGCCTAATCTGGTGACATCTGTTGCTAAATAGGTTCATTAGAACTTGGTGGCTAATCTAATTTTGGAAAATGGAGATCCAATGGAGGTGTCATCAGTCAGGTGTTTATTTAACAAGTAAAAAACCCACTTCATATATTTCATAAAGGAAATGTTACTATCAGTCACATTTGCCAGGCATAGAGGTGGCACGGTGGCACAGTGGTTAGCACTGCTGCCTCACAGCGTCAGGGACCCAGGTTCAATTCCCGACTTGGGCCACTGTCTGTGTGGAGTCTGCATGTTCTCCCCGTGTCTGCGTGGGTTTCCTCCGGGTGCTGCGGTTTCCTCCCACAATCCGAAAGACGTGCTGGTTAGGTGCATTGGCCATGCTAAATTCTCAGTGTAAGAGGTGCCAAAGTGTGGCGACGAGGGGATTTTCACAGTAACTTCATTGCAGTGTTAATGTAAGCCTACATATGACAATAATAAATAAACCTTTAAACATAGTCAACATTACAGTAAAACTGTGATCCGGACTGGCTGAGGATGTGATGACAAAGAAGGCACCACAACAGGTAGCACTTGGACATTTTTCAAGAAGCTCTGAGTGCCACTGTTGAGGTGACTTTGTATTGTACCCCCAGTTTTCAACAAATGAAAAATATGTCTGAAAGTTGAAGTATAAAGAAAGATAACTTTTTTTGGGAAGAAATTGTTGAGGTGACTTCACATGGCACATCCCATATGCTATTACAAGTTATTTATAAGGGAAAGAAAAACTTCAGCAAAGTGAAATAAAGTACAAATAGTGGGGTTAGAGCTGTGGAATTCAGTTGTCACATGTAAAATGTAAACTGGATTTGGTGATGATGATTTGACAAAGAAGGCACCACAACAGATAACACTTAGACTGTTTTCAAGAATCTACAAGTACCACTGTTGTGGTGACTTCACACGACTGCTTGCTACTACCGATTCACGTAAAGGGAAAGAAAGACTTCAGCAAGCTGAAATAAAGTTCAAATAGTGGGGTTAGAGTTGTGGAATTCAATGGTCACATGTAAAACATAAACATGATTGTAGCATTAACAGGAGAAAGATATAAATTGGCACCGTATGGTTAAAGCAATTAAATCCTATCATCTCTCTGATGCAACACTTGGCAAGTTCTGTCTGTTAAAGTATCTCCAGTGAAATTTGCTCAGGTGCTGAAATTCAAGAGTATAATGGACACGTTCATGTCAGTTTCTCAATGAACACCTTGGCCATTGCAGTTAAAAGTCATCACAACAAGTAGCACTTACAGTATTTTGATAGGAAGAAGCTGTTTGCACTCAGGTTGTGATATCTTTAGACTGCCCAGATTGCATGGTTTTACATATGGTAACCTGAAATGGAGAGTCTTTCTGAAAGGTACGGTATATCGAAAGAGAGCAAGTTTTAGGAAGAAATGAGGGCTGATTATATTAGCGTAACCATACAGAGATCCATCGTGAAATGACACTCGTCAAGAGAACATGATTGCTTACAAGTTCGCAAGTGTAGAGCCAGACGCCTATGACCCAAACAGAATAGCACTACAGCAAAGGAAAAGCAAATGCTACCGTTCAGGTGACAATTGTCTGTAATATGAAATGGCTGGGCCAAATCGCACAGGGATGACATTAACACAACTCGTTCTTACCTGAGGTAGCAGCTAAATCTTGCATTAGGAAGCAGTAAATTCAATCATGTTCCAATGTAACGGTCTCATAATTGCAAACTTATATTCCTTCACATTCTTTCATTGCACGTCTCTCCATTTCACTTTGAGTCTGTTGCCCATTGGTTGAATGTAACACCAATCCTTTATATTTCTTCAAAACTCAACAGTTACACTGTGCAATTCATACATCATTATTTTATATTTAATGAGGTGCCAATGCATGCATTTGATACCTTTGTTGCTCAGAATTCAGATATTCACATGTTAATCAGGGTGATGCAACAGAAACTAGATGCATGCTATTGCAAACAAATCTGTTCGAACTTGTTGGCTAAACTAAATTTGGAAGAAGGAAATTCAGTTGAGGTGTCATCAGCCAGGCACGGTAGCACAGTGGTTAGCACTGCTGCTTCACAGCTCCAGGGTCCCGGGTTCGATTCCCGGCTCGGGTCACTGTCTGTGTGGAGTTTGCACATTCTCCTCGTGTCTGCGTGGGTTTCCTCCGGGTGCTCCGGTTTCCTCCCACAGTCCAAAGATGTGCGGGTTAGGTTGATTGGCCAGGTTAAAAAAAAAAATTGCCGCTTAGAGTCCTGGGATGCGTAGGTTAGAGGGATTAGTGGGTAAAATATGTGGGGGTAGGGCCTGGGTGGGATTGTGGTTGGTGCGGACTCGATGGGCCGAATGGCCTCCTTCTGCACTGTAGGGTTTCTATGATTTCTATGATTTCTACTTGATTCACAAAAAGAAGATCACTTCTCCTATTTCAAAAAGGGAGTGTTACTATTGGAGTCACATTTGCCAGGCATTGACAACATTACAGGAAAACTGTGAACTTGCCTTGCTGATGATGATATAACAAACAAGGCACCACAACAAGTAGCACTTAGACTGTTTTCTAGAGGTTGAGTAACACTGTTGAGGTGCATTCACAGGGAACATCTCATGTCCCGTTACCTGTTACTGCACAAAGGGAAAGAAAGACTTCAGCAAAGTGAAATAAAGTACAAATAGTGGGGTTAGAGCTGGGAATTCACTTGTCAAATGCAAAATGTAAACACGATTGCAGGATGAACTGGAAAAACATTTAGATTGGTACCGCGTGTTTAAAGCAGGCAGACAAAACTCCAACTAATTCAATCCTTATGTTCTGCAGAGAAAGGAAATTGCATTGTAATATAATTTTATTTCATAATGTATTTGCACCACAAAGATGGGCTATGTGTGAGAATAATCAATTTGCACCAATTCCATTCATCTGTTTGAAGCAACTCATAGCAAGTTCGGGCTGTTAAAATATCTCCAGTGCACACGTTCATGTAAGTTTCTCAATGGACACCTTGGCCATTTCTGTCAAAAGTCACCACAACAAGGAACTTTTATAGGTTACTGAAGACAAGAAGCTGTCTGTGCTCATGTTCTGATGTCATGACTTCAAGAGCTATACCGTATCAGGTCAGGACTGTTTGTGAACAGACATCTTGGCCATTGCAGTTAAAAGGCACCACAACAAGTAGCACTTACAGTATCTTGATGGGAAGAAGCTGTTTGCACTCAGGTTGTGGTGTCTTTAGACTGCACAGATTGCAGTGTTACAAATGGTAGCCTGAAATGTAGAATCTTTCTGAAAGGTGAAGGACACAAGAGCCAGACATCTATGACCCAAACAAGGTAGCACTTACCACAGCAAAGGAAAAGCAAATGCTATAGTGCTCAGGTGTCAATTGTCTGTAATGTGAAATGGCAAAGCCACATCCGAACAGGATGACAATGCAACATGTATTATTGTACTGCCTTTGTTAGCAGCGACATCAACTTTGCTGTCATCACCAACTGCAACATTAAACATGTTACAAAATAAAGACCACATTCTTGCGCTGTCTCCTGTACATATATTGCACCTCTCTATTTCACTTACAGATTGGTGTTCACTGGTTGCCTGCAAAATATTTTTACAATAGATTTTAGCTTAAACTCTGGAATCCACAATCGTATGATTAGGTGACAATGAATTTATTTGATATGTGTGTTGTTTGGAATCCAGTTGGTGACATGTTAATCTCAGCGATGCAACAGAAACTAGATTGATGCTATTGCTGAAAGGTCTGTGAGAACTTGGTGGCTCGACTAGTTTTGGAAAAGGGAGACTCAATTAAAGTTTCATCAGTCAGGTATTGATGAATAAGAAGCTGACTTCACATATATCACAAAGTGTAAACATTCGTGTTAGTTTCTCAATGGACACCATGGTCATTGCAGTCAAAAGCCACCACAACAAGTAGCACTTACAGGACACTGAAGAAAAGAAGCTCTCTGTGCTCATCTTTTGATGTCATTAAACTGTACAGGTTTCAGAGTGTTACAAATTTTAGGCTGAAATGAAGAAACTTGGTGAGAAGTAGTTGGGAAAATGCTGGAATCCATCATTAAAAGAAATAGCAGGCCATCTGGATAAGAATGGTTCGAATAAGCAGACGCAGCATGGATTCATGAGGGGAAAGTTGAGCTTGACGAACCTATTGGATTTTTATGAAGATGTGACTAGTGCGGTTGACGGAGGGGAACCGGTGGGTGCGGTGTTTTTGGATTTCCGAAAGGCGTTTCATAAGGTGCCGCACAAAAGGTTGCTGAAGAAGATTGGGTCACACAGAGTTGGGGGTAGGGTGTTAGCGTGGATTGGGGATTGGCTATCCGACAGGAAGCAGAGAGTCAGAATAAATGGGTGCTTTTCTGGTTGGCAGATGGTAACTAGTGGCGTGCCGCAGGGATCGGTACTAGGGGCCTCAACTATTTACCATTTATATAGATGATCTGGAGGAGGGGACTGAGTGTAGGGTAACAAAGTGTGCGGACGACACAAAGATAAGTTGAAAAGTGAATCGTGTGGAGGGCGTAGAAGGTCTGCAGAGAGATTTGGACAGGCTGAGTGAGTGGGCGAGGATCTGGCAGATGCAGTATAACGTTAACAAATGCGAGGTTATTCACTTTGGAGGAAATAATAGCAAATTGGATTATTATCGAAATGGAAAGAAATTACAACATGCTGCTGGGTAGAGGGACCTGGGGGTCCTTGTGCATGAGACGCAAAAACCCAGTCTGCAGGTGCAATAGGTGATCAAGAAGGCCTATATCGCAAGGGGGATAGAATATAAAAGCAGAGATGTCTTGCTGCATCTGTACAGGGCATTGATGAGGCCGCAGCTGGAATACTGTGTGCAGTATTGGTCCCCTTATTTGCGGAAGGATATATTGGCCTTGGAGGGAGTGCAGAGAAGGTTCACCAGGTTGATACCAGAGATGAGGGGTGTTGATTATGAGGAGAGACTGAGCAGATTGGGTTTGTACTCGTTGGAATTTAGAAGGCTGAGGGGGGATCTTATAGTGACCTATAAGATAATGAAGGGGCTGGATAGGGTAGAGGTGGAGAGATTCTTTCCACAGAGAAAGGAAACTAGAACTAGAGGGCACAGCCTCAAAATAAAGGGGGGTCAGTTTAGGACAGAGTTGAGGAGGAACTTCTTCTCTCAGAGGGTGGTGAATCTCTGGAATTCTGTGCCCACTGAAGTGGTGGAGGCTACCTCGTTGAATATGTTTAATTCACGGATAGATGGATTCCAGATCCGTAAGGGAATTAGGGGTTACAGGGATCAGGCGGGTAAGTGGAACTGATCCACTTCAGATCAGCCATGATCTTATTGAATGGCGGGGCAGGTTCCAGGGGCTAGATGGCCTACTCCTGCTCCGCTTTCTTATGTTCTTATGTTCTAAGTGTAGTTTTTGAAAGAGAGTTAGTTTTGGGAAGGAAAGCGAGCTGGTTACTTTCAGCATAACCATACAGAGATCCATTCTGACAAGGTCATTGTCCAAATAACTCACAGGGTGGTGTGAAGAGCCAGACATCAATGACCCAAACAAGGTAGCACTTACCACAGCAAAGGAAAAGCAAATGCTAGTGTTCGGGTTACAATTGTCTGTAATGAGAAATGGCAAAGCCAAATCCAACAGGGATGACAACACAGCTCGACCTAGCCTGAGGTAGCAGCTCAAACCTGCCTTTGGAAGCAGCGAACTCAATCATGTTGCAAAGAGAAGATCTCATTTTTGCAAACTTGGATTCCTGCACGTTTTCTTTGCTCATCTCTCCAATTCACTTTCAGCCTCTTCATCACTGGTTGAAGGTAACAGCAAAATATCACCGATGAAATCTGCTCAGGTGCTGAAAAGTATTGTGGCTTCAAGAGCTTTATCGTATCAAGTCAGGACTGTTTGTAAACAGACATCTTGGCCATTGCAGTTAAAAGGCACCACAACAAGTAGCACTTACAGTATTTTGATGGGAAGAAGCTGTTTGCACTCAGGTTGTGGTGTCTTTAGACTGCACAGATTGTAGTGTTACAAATGGTAGCTGAAATGTAGAATCTTTCTGAAAGATGAAGTACACAGGAAAGAGATCTTGTTTTGGGAGGAAAAGAGCTGATTACTGTTAGCATAACCATACAGAGATCCATCGTGACATTCTCAGGATTACCAGATAAGTTCCAAGGTCGCTCGTGAAGAGCCAGACATCTATGAACCAAACAAGGTAGCACTTACCACAGCAAAGGAAAAGCAAATGCTACAGTGTTCAGGTGACAATTGTCTGTAATGTGAAATGGCATAGCCACATCCGACAAGGATGACAATACAACATGTATTATTGTACTGCCTTTGTCGTCACCAACTGCAAAAATAAACATGTTACAAAATAAAGACCACATTCTTGCGCAGTCTCCTGTACATATATTGCACCTCTCTCTATTTCACTTAGTTTGGTATTCACTGGTTGCCTGTAAAATATTTTTTGAATAGATTTTAGCCAAAACAATTAAACTCTGGAATCCACAGAATCGTATGATTAGGTGACAATGAATTTATTTGATACCTTTGTTGTTTGGAATCCAGTTGGTGACATGTTAATCTCAGCGATGCAACAGAAACTAGATTGATGCTATTGCTGAAGGGTCTGTGAGAACTTGGTGGCTCGACTAGTTTTGGAAAAGAGAGACTCAATTAAAGTTTCATCAGTCAGGTATTGATGAATAAGAAGCTAACTTCACATATATCACAAAGTGTGAACATTCATGTTAGTTTCTCAATGGACACCATGGTCATTGCAGTCAAAAGCCAACACAACAAGTAGCACTTACAGGACACTGAAGAAAAGAAGCTCTCTGTGCTCATCTTTTGATGTCATTAAACTGTACAGGTTTCAGAGTGTTACAAATTTTAGGCTGAAATGAAGAAACTTGGTGAGAAGTAGTTGGGAAAATGCTGGAATCCATCATTAAAAGAAATAGCAGGCCATCTGGATAAGAATGGTTCGAATAAGCAGACGCAGCATGGATTCATGAGGGGAAAGTTGAGCTTGACGAACCTATTGGATTTTTATGAAGATGTGACTAGTGCGGTTGACGGAGGGGAACCGGTGGGTGCGGTGTTTTTGGATTTCCGAAAGGCGTTTCATAAGGTGCCGCACAAAAGGTTGCTGAAGAAGATTGGGTCACACAGAGTTGGGGGTAGGGTGTTAGCGTGGATTGGGGATTGGCTATCCGACAGGAAGCAGAGAGTCAGAATAAATGGGTGCTTTTCTGGTTGGCAGATGGTAACTAGTGGCGTGCCGCAGGGATCGGTACTGGGGCCTCAACTATTTACCATTTATATAGATGATCTGGAGGAGGGGACTGAGTGTAGGGTAACAAAGTTTGCAGACGACACAAAGATAAGTTGAAAAGTGAATCGTGTGGAGGGCGTAGAAGGTCTGCAGAGAGATTTGGACAGGCTGAGTGAGTGGGCGAGGATCTGGCAGATGCAGTATAACATTAACAAATGCGAGAGGTTATTCACTTTGGAGGAAATAATAGCAAATTGGATTATTATCGAAATGGAAAGAAATTACAACATGCTGCTGTGTAGAGGGACCTGGGGGTCCTTGTGCATGAGACGCAAAAACCCAGTCTGCAGGTGCAATAGGTGATCAAGAAGGCCTATATCGCAAGGGGGATAGAATATAAAAGCAGAGATGTCTTGCTGCATCTGTACAGGGCATTGATGAGGCCGCAGCTGGAATACTGTGTGCAGTATTGGTCCCCTTATTTGCGGAAGGATATATTGGCCTTGGAGGGAGTGCAGAGAAGGTTCACCAGGTTGATACCAGAGATGAGGGGTGTTGATTATGAGGAGAGACTGAGCAGATTGGGTTTGTACTCGTTGGAATTTAGAAGGCTGAGGGGGGATCTTATAGTGACCTATAAGATAATGAAGGGGCTGGATTGGGTAGAGGTGGAGAGATTCTTTCCACAGAGAAAGGAAACTAGAACTAGAGGGCACAGCCTCAAAATAAAGGGGGGTCAGTTTAGGACAGAGTTGAGGAGGAACTTCTTCTCTCAGAGGGTGGTGAATCTCTGGAATTCTGTGCCCACTAAAGTGGTGGAGGCTACCTCGTTGAATATGTTTAAATCACGGATAGATGGATTCCTGATCAGTAAGGGAATTAGGGGTTACAGGGATCAGGCGGGTAAGTGGAACTGATCCACTTCAGATCAGCCATGATCTTATTGACTGGCGGGGCAGGCTCGAGGGGCTAGATGGCCTACTCCTGCTCCTCTTTCTTATGTTCTTATGTTCTAAGTGTAGTTTTTGAAAGAGAGTTAGTTTTGGGAAGGAAAGCGAGCTGGTTACTATCGGCATAACCATACAGAGATCCATTCTGACAAGGTAATTGTCCAAATGACTCACAGGGTGGCGTGAAGAGCCAGACATCTATGACCCAAACAGGGTAGCACTTACCACAGCAAAGGAAAAGCAAATGCTAGTGTTCAGGTTACAATTGTCTGTAATGAGAAATGGCAAAGCCAAATCCAACAGGGATGACAACACAGCTCGACCTAGCCTGAGGTAGCAGCTCAAACGTACCTGTGGAAGCAGCAAATTCAATCATGTTGCAAAGAGAAGATCTCATTTTTGCAAACTTGGATTCCTGCACGTTTTCCTTGCACATCTCTCCAATTCACGTTCAGGTAACAGCAAAATATCACCGATGAAATCTGCTCAGGTGCTGAAAAGTATTGTGGCTTCAAGAACTTTATCGTATCAAGTCGGGACTGTTTGTGAACAGACATCTTGGCCATTGCAGTTAAAAGGCACCACAACAAGTAGCACTTACAGTATTTTGATGGGAAGAAGCTGTTTGCACTCAGGTTGTGGTGTCTCTAGACTGCACAGATTGCACTGTTACAAATGGTAGCTGAAATGAAGAATCTTTCTGAAAGATGAAGTACACAGGAAAGAGATCTTGTTTTGGGAGGAAAAGAGCTGATTACTGTTAGCATAACCATACAGAGATCCATCGTGACATTCTCAGGATTACCAGATAAGTTCCAAGGTCGCTCGTGAAGAGCCAGACATCTATGAACCAAACAAGGTAGCACTTACCACAGCAAAGGAAAAGCAAATGCTACAGTGTTCAGGTGACAATTGTCTGTAATGTGAAATGGCATAGCCACATCCGACCAGGATGACAATACAACATGTATTATTGGACTGCCTTTGTCGTCACCAACTGCAAAAATAAACATGTTACAAAATAAAGACCACATTCTTGCGCTGTCTCCTGTACATATATTGCACCTCTCTCTATTTCACTTAGTTTGGTATTCACTGGTTGCCTGTAAAATATTTTTTGAATAGATTTTAGCCAAAACAATTAAACTCTGGAATCCACAGAATCGTGTGATTAGGTGACAGTGAATTTATTTAATACCTTTGTTGTTTGGAATCCAGTTGGTGACATGTTAATCTCAGCGATGCAGCAGAAACTAGATTGATGCTATTGCTGAAGGGTCTGTGAGAATTTGGTGGCTCGACTAGTTGTGGAAAAGGGAGACACAATTAAAGTGTCATCAGTCAGGTATTGATGAATAAGAAGCTGACTTCACATACATCACAAAGTGTGAACATTCATGTTAGTTTCTCAATGGACGCCATGCTCATTGCAGTCAAAAGCCAACACAACAAGTAGCACTTACATGCCACTGAAGACAAGAAGCTGTCTGTGTTCATGTTGTGATGTCATTAGACTGCACAGGTTTCAGAGTGTTACAAATTGTAGATTGAAATGAAGCAACGTGGTGGGGAGTGTAGTTTTTGAAAGAGTGTTAGTTTTAGAGTGGGAAGGAAAGAGAGCTGGTTACTATCAGCATAACCATACAGAGATCCATTGTGACACGGTCATTGTCCAAATGACTGACAGGGTGGCGTGAAGAGCCAGACATCTATGACCCAAACAGGGTAGCACTTACCACAGCAAAGGAAAAGCAAATGCTACTGTTCAGGTTACAATTGTCTGTAATAGAACAAAGAACAAAGAACAATACAGCACAGGAACAGGCCCTTCGGCCCTCCGAGCCCGCGCCGCTCCCTGGTCCAAACTAGACCATTCTTTTGTATCCCCCCATTCCCACTCCATTCATGTGTCTATCTAGATAAGTCTCAAACGTTCCCAGTGTGTCTGCCTCCAACACCTTGCCCGGCAGCGCATTCCAGGCCCCCACCACCCTCTGTGTAAAATACGTCCTTCTGATATCCGTGTTAAACCTGCCACCTCTCACCTTGAACCTATGACCCCTCATGAACATCACCACCGACCTTGGAAAAACCTTCCCACCGTTCACCCTATCTATGCCTTTCATAATTTTATACACCTCTATGAGGTCACCCCTCATCCTCCGTCTTTCCAGTGAGAACAACCCCAGTTTACCCAATCTCTCCTCATAACTAAGCTCTTCCATACTAGGCAACATCCTGGTAAACCTCCTCTGCACTCTCTCTAAAGCATCCACGTCCTTCTGGTAGTGTGGCAACGAGAACTGGGCGCAATATTCCAAAGTTAATGAGAAATGGCAAAGCCAAATCCAACAGGGATGACAAGACAGCATGACCTAGCCTGAGGTAGCAGCTCAGATTTGCCTTTGGAAGCAGCAAATTCAATCATGTTCCAAAGAGAAGATCTCATTTTTGCAAACTTGGATTCCTGCACGTTTTCTTTGCTCATCTCTCCAATTCACTTTCAGCCTCTTCATCACTGGTTGAAGGTAACAGCAAAATATCACCGATGAAATCTGCTCAGGTGCTGAAAAGCATTGTGATTTCAAGAGCTTTATCGTGTCAAGTCAGGACTGTTTGTGAACAGACATCTTGGCCATTGCAGTTAAAAGGCACCACAACAAGTAGCACTTACAGTATTTTGATGGGAAGAAGCTGTTTGCACTCAGGTTGTGGTGTCTCTAGACTGCACAGATTGCACTGTTACGAATGGTAGCTGAAATGAAGAATCTTTCTGAAAGATGAAGTACACAGGAAAGAGATCTTGTTTTGGGAGGAAAAGAGCTGATTACTGTTAGCATAACCATACAGAGATCCATCGTGACATTCTCAGGATTACCAGATAAGTTCCAAGGCCGCTCGTGAAGAGCCAGACATCTATGAACCAAACAAGGTAGCACTTACCACAGCAAAGGAAAAGCAAATGATACAGTGTTCAGGTGACAATTGTCTGTAATGTGAAATGGCATAGCCACATCCGACCAGGATGACAATACAACATGTATTATTGGACTGCCTTTGTCGTCACCAACTGCAAAAATAAACATGTTACAAAATAAAGACCACATTCTTGCGCTGTCTCCTGTACATATATTGCACCTCTCTCTATTTCACTTAGTTTGGTATTCACTGGTTGCCTGTAAAATATTTTTTGAATAGATTTTAGCCAAAACAATTAAACTCTGGGATCCACAGAATCGTGTGATTAGGTGACAGTGAATTTATTTAATACCTTTGTTGTTTGGAATCCAGTTGGTGACATGTTAATCTCAGCGATGCAACAGAAACTAGATTGATGCTATTGCTGAAGGGTCTGTGAGAATTTGGTGGCTCGACTAGTTGTGGAAAAGGGAGACACAATTAAAGTGTCATCAGTCAGGTATTGATGAATAAGAAGCTGACTTCACATACATCACAAAGTGTGAACATTCATGTTAGTTTCTCAATGGACACCATGGTCATTGCAGTCAAAAGCCATCACAACAAGTAGCACTTACATGCCACTGAAGACAAGAAGCTGTCTGTGTTCATGTTGTGATGTCATTAGACTGCACAGGTTTCAGAGTGTTACAAATTGTAGATTGAAATGAAGCAACTTGGTGGGGAGTGTAGTTTTTGAAAGAGTGTTAGTTTTAGAGTGGGAAGGAAAGAGAGCTGGTTACTATCAGTATAACCATACAGAGATCCATTGTGACACGGTCATTGTCCAAATGACTGACAGGGTGGCGTGAAGAGCCAGACATCTATGACCCAAACAGGGTAGCACTTACCACAGCAAAGGAAAAGCAAATGCTATAGTGTTGAGGTCACAATTGTCTGTAATGAGAAATGGCAAAGCCAAATCCAACAGGGATGACAAGACAGCATGTCCTAGCCTGAGGGAGCAGCTCAGATTTGCCTTTGGAAGCAGCAAATTCAATCATGTTGCAAAGAGAAGATCTCATTTTTGCAAACTTGGATTCCTGCACCTTTTCCTTGCACATCTCTCCAATTCACTTTCAGCCTCTTCACCACTGGTTGACGGTAACAGCAAAATATCACCGATGAAATCTGCTCAGGTGCTGAAAAGCATTGTGATTTCAAGAGCTTTATTGTGTCAAGTCAGGACTGTTTGTGAACAGACATCTTGGCCATTGCAGTTAAAAGGCACCACAACAAGTAGCACTTACAGTATTTTGATGGGAAGAAGCTGTTTGCACTCAGGTTGTGGTGTCTCTAGACTGCACAGATTGCACTGTTACGAATGGTAGTTGAAATGAAGAATCTTTCTGAAAGATGAAGTACACAGGAAAGAGATCTTGTTTTGGAAGGAAAAGAGCTGATTACTGTTCGCAAAACCATACAGAGATCCATCGTGACATTCTCAGGATTACCAGATAAGTTCCAAGGTCGCTTGTGAAGAGCCAGACATCTATGAACCAAACAAGGTAGCACTTACCACAGCAAAGGAAAAGCAAATGCTACAGTGTTCAGGTGACAATTGTCTGTAATGTGAAATGGCATAGCCACATCCGACCAGGATGACAATACAACATGTATTATTGTACTGCCTTTGTTAGCAGCGACGTCAACTTTGCTGTCGTCACCAACTGCAAAATTAAACATGTTACAAAATAAAGACCACATTCTTGCGCAGTCTCCTGTACATATATTGCACCTCTCTCTATTTCACTTAGTTTGGTATTTACTGTTTGCCTGGAAAATATTTTTTGAATAGATTTTAGCTGAAACAATTAAACTCTGGAATCCACAGAATCGTATGATTAGGTGACAATGAATTTATTTGATACCTGTGTTGTTTGGAATCCAGTTGGTGACATGTTAATCTCAGCGATGCAGCAGAAACTAGATTGATGCTATTGCTGAAGGGTCTGTGAGAACTTGGTGGCTTGACTCGTTGTGGAAAAGGGACAATCAATTAAAGTGTCATCAGTCAGGTATTGATGGATAGGAAGCTGATTTCACATATATCACAAAGTGTAAACATTCGTGTTACTTTCTCAATGGACACCATGGTCGTTGCAGTCAAAAGCCATCACAACAAGTAGCACTTACAGGTCACTGAAGAAAAGAAGCTGTCTGTGTTCATGTTGTGATGTCATTCGACTGCACAGGTTTCAGAGTGTTACAAATTGTAGATTGAAATGAAGAAACCTGGTGAGAAGTGTAGTTTTTGAAAGAGTGTTAGTTTTGGGAAGGAAAGCGAGCTGGTTACTATCAGCATAACCATACAGAGATCCATTCTGACAAGGTAATTGTCCAAATGACTCACAGGGTGGCGTGAAGAGCCAGACATCTATGACCCAAACAGGGTAGCACTTACCACAGCAAAGGAAAAGCAAATGCTCGTGTTGGGATTACAATTGTCTGTAATGAGAAATGGCAAAGCCAAATCCAACAGGGATGACAACACAGCTCGACCTAGCCTGAGGTAGCAGCTCAAACTTGCCTCTGGAAGCAGCAAATTCAATCATGTTCCAAAGAGAAGATCTCATTTTTGCAAACTTGGATTCCTGCACGTTTTCTTTGCTCATCTCTCCAATTCACTTTCAGCCTCTTCATCACTGGTTGAAGGTAACAGCAAAATATCACCGATGAAATCTGCTCAGGTGCTGAAAAGCATTGTGATTTCAAGAGTTTATCGTGTCAAATCAGGACTGTTTGTGAACAGACATCTTGACCATTGCAGTTCAAAGGCACCACAACAAGTAGCACTTACAGTATTTTGATGGGAAGAAGCTGTTTGTACTCAGGTTGTGGTGTCTTTAGACTGCACAGATTGCAGTGTTACAAATGGTAGCTGAAATGTAGAATCTTTCTGAAAGATGAAGTACACAGGAAAGAGATCTTGTTTTGGAAGGAAAAGAGCTGATTACTGTTAGCATAACCATACAGAGATCCATCGAGACATTCTCAGGATTACCAGATAAGTTCCAAGGTCGCTCGTGAAGAGCCAGACATCTATGACCCAAACAAGGCAGCACTTACCACAGCAAAGAAAAAGCAAATGCTACAGTGTTCAGGTGACAATTGTCTGTAATGTGAAATGGCATGGCCACATCCGAACAGGATGACAATACAACATGTATTATTGTACTGCCTTTGTTAGCAGCGATGTCAACTTTGCTGTCGTCACCAACTGCAAAATTAAACATGTTACAAAATAAAGAACACATTCTTGTGCTGTCTCCTGTACATATATTGCACCTCTCTCTATTTCACTTAGTTTGGTATTCACTGTTTGCCTGGAAAATATTTTTTGAATAGATTTTAGCTGAAACAATTAAGCTCGCGAATCCACAGAATCGTATGATTAGGTGACAACGAACCTGTGTTGTTTGGAATCCAGTTGGTGACATGTTAATCTCA
This sequence comes from Mustelus asterias, assembly GCF_964213995.1. Classification (NCBI taxonomy): domain Eukaryota; kingdom Metazoa; phylum Chordata; class Chondrichthyes; order Carcharhiniformes; family Triakidae; genus Mustelus; species Mustelus asterias. Next base: position 85,507,776 of record NC_135801.1, read on the forward strand.
GCGATGCAACAGAAACTAGATTGATGCTATTGCTGAAAGGTCTGTGAGAACTTGGTGGCTTGACTAGTTTTGGAAAGGGGAGAATCAATTAAAGTGTCATCAGTCAGGTATTGATGAATAAGAAGCTGACTTCACATATATCACAAAGTGTAAACATTCGTGTTACTTTCTCAATGGACACCATGGTCGTTGCAGTCAAAAGCCATCACAACAAGTAGCACTTACAGGTCACTGAAGAAAAGAAGCTGTCTGTGTTCATGTTGTGATGTCATTCGACTGCACAGGTTTCAGAGTGTTACAAATTGTAGATTGAAATGAAGAAACCTGGTGAGAAGTGTAGTTTTTGAAAGAGTGTTAGTTTTGGGAAGGAAAGCGAGCTGGTTACTATCAGCATAACCATACAGAGATCCATTCTGACAAGGTAATTGTCCAAATGACTCACAGGGTGGCGTGAAGAGCCAGACATCTATGACCCAAACAGGGTAGCACTTACCACAGCAAAGGAAAAGCAAATGCTCGTGTTGGGATTACAATTGTCTGTAATGAGAAATGGCATAGCCACATCCGACCAGGATGACAATACAACATGTATTATTGTACTGCCTTTGTTAGCAGCGACGTCAACTTTGCTGTCGTCACCAACTGCAAAATTAAACATGTTACAAAATAAAGACCACATTCTTGCGCAGTCTCCTGTACATATATTGCACCTCTCTCTATTTCACTTAGTTTGGTATTTACTGTTTGCCTGGAAAATATTTTTTGAATAGATTTTAGCTGAAACAATTAAACTCTGGAATCCACAGAATCGTATGATTAGGTGACAATGAATTTATTTGATACCTGTGTTGTTTGGAATCCAGTTGGTGACATGTTAATCTCAGCGATGCAGCAGAAACTAGATTGATGCTATTGCTGAAGGGTCTGTGAGAACTTGGTGGCTTGACTCGTTGTGGAAAAGGGACAATCAATTAAAATGTCATCAGTCAGGTATTGATGGATAGGAAGCTGATTTCACATATATCACAAAGTGTAAACATTCGTGTTACTTTCTCAATGGACACCATGGTCGTTGCAGTCAAAAGCCATCACAACAAGTAGCACTTACAGGTCACTGAAGAAAAGAAGCTGTCTGTGTTCATGTTGTGATGTCATTCGACTGCACAGGTTTCAGAGTGTTACAAATTGTAGATTGAAATGAAGAAACCTGGTGAGAAGTGTAGTTTTTGAAAGAGTGTTAGTTTTGGGAAGGAAAGCGAGCTGGTTACTATCAGCATAACCATACAGAGATCCATTCTGACAAGGTAATTGTCCAAATGACTCACAGGGTGGCGTGAAGAGCCAGACATCTATGACCCAAACAGGGTAGCACTTACCACAGCAAAGGAAAAGCAAATGCTCGTGTTGGGATTACAATTGTCTGTAATGAGAAATGGCAAAGCCAAATCCAACAGGGATGACAACACAGCATGACCTAGCCTGAGGTAGCAGCTCAGATTTGCCTTTGGAAACAGCAAGTTCAATCATGTTGCAAAGAGAAGATCTTATTTTTGCAAACTTGGATTCCTGCACGTTTTCTTTGCTCATCTCTCCATTTCCCTTTCAGCCACTTCATCACTGGTTGACGGTAACAGCAAAATATCACCGATGAAATCTGCTCAGGTGCTGAAAAGTATTGTGGCTTCAAGAGCTTTATCGTATCAAGTCAGGACTGTTTGTAAACAGACATCTTGGCCATTGCAGTTAAAAGGCACCACAACAAGTAGCACTTACAGTATTTTGATGGGAAGAAGCTGTTTGCACTCAGGTTGTGGTGTCTCTAGACTGCACAGATTGCAGTGTTACAAATGGTAGCTGAAATGTAGAATCTTTCTGAAAGATGAAGTACACAGGAAAGAGATCTTGTTTTGGGAGGAAAAGAGCTGATTACTGTTAGCATAACCATACAGAGATCCATCGTGACATTCTCAGGATTACCAGATAAGTTCCAAGGTCGCTCGTGAAGAGCCAGACATCTATGAACCAAACAAGGTAGCACTTACCACAGCAAAGGAAAAGCAAATGCTACAGTGTTCAGGTGACAATTGTCTGTAATGTGAAATGGCATAGCCACATCTGACCAGGATGATAATACAACATGTATTATTGGACTGCCTTTGCTGTCAACTTTGCTGTCGTCCCCAATTGCAAAATTAAACACGTTCCAAAATAAAGACCACATTCTTGCGCTGTCTCCTGTACATATATTGCATATCTCTATTTTACACTTAGTTTGGTATTCACTGGTTGCCTGGAAAATATTTTTTGAATAGATTTTAGCTGAAACAATTAAACTCTGGAATCCACAGAATCGTATGATTAGGTGACAATGAATTTATTTGGTACCTGTGTTGTTTGGAATCCAGTCGGTGACATGTTAATCTCAGCGATGCAGCAGAAACTAGATTGATGCAGAAACTCGATTGCTGAAAGGTCTGTGAGAACTTGGTGGCTCGACTAGTTGTGGAAAAGGGAGACTCAATTAAAGTGTCATCGGTCAGGTGTTGATGAATAAGAAGCTGACTTCACATATATCACAAAGTTTGAACATTCGTGTTAGTTTCTCAATGAACTCCATGGTCATTGCAGTCGAAAGCCATCAAAACAAGTAGCACTTACAAGACACTGAAGACAGGAAGCTGTCTGTGTTCATGTTGTGATGTCATTAGACTGCACAGGTTTCAGAGTGTTACAAATTGTAGATTGAAATGAATCAACTTGGTGAGAAGTGTAGTTTTTGAAAGAGTTAGTTTTGGGAAGGAAAGAGAGCTGGTTACTATCAGCATAACCATACAGAGATCCATTCTGACAAGGTAATTGTCCAAATGACTCACAGGGTGGTGTGAAAAGCCAGACATCTATGACCCAAACAAGGTAGCACTTACCACAGCAAAGGAAAAGCAAATGCTAGTGTTCAGGTTACAATTGTCTGTAATGAGAAATGGCAAAGCCAAATCCAACGAGGATGACAACACAGCTCGACCTAGCCTGAGGTAGCAGCTCAAACTTGCCTTTGGAAGCAGCAAATTCAATCATATTCCAAAGAGAAGATCTCATTTTTGCAAACTTGGGATTCCTGCACGTTTTCTTTGCTCATCTCTCCAATTCACTTTCAGCCACTTCATCACTGGTTGAAGGTAACAGCAAAATATCAAGGAAGAAATCTGCTCAGGTGCTGAAAAGCATTGTGATTTCAAGAGCTTTATTGTGTCAAGTCAGGACTGTTTGTAAACAGACATCTTGGCCATTGCAGTTAAAAGGCACCACAACAAGTAGCACTTACAGTATTTTGATGGGAAGAAGCTGTTTGCACTCAGGTTGTGGTGTCTCTAGACTGCACAGATTGCAGTGTTACAAATGGTAGCTGAAATGTAGAATCTTTCTGAAAGATGAAGTACACAGGAAAGAGATCTTGTTTTGGGAGGAAAAGAGCTGATTACTGTTAGCATAACCATACAGAGATCCATCGTGACATTCTCAGGATTACCAGATAAGTTCCAAGGTCGCTCGTGAAGAGCCAGACATCTATGAACCAAACAAGGTAGCACTTACCACAGCAAAGGAAAAGCAAATGCTACAGTGTTCAGGTGACAATTGTCTGTAATGTGAAATGGCATGGCCACATCCGACCAGGATGACAATACAACATGTATTATTGGACTGCCTTTGTCGTCACCAACTGCAAAAATAAACATGTTACAAAATAAAGACCACATTCTTGCGCTGTCTCCTGTACATATATTGCACCTCTCTCTATTTCACTTAGTTTGGTATTCACTGGTTGCCTGTAAAATATTTTTTGAATAGATTTTAGCTGAAACAATTAAACTCTGGAATCCACAGAATCGTATGATTAGGTGACAATGAATTTATTTGATACCTTTGTTGTTTGGAATCCAGTTGGTGACATGTTAATCTCAGCGATGCAACAGAAACTAAATTGATGCTATTGCTGAAGGGTCTGTGAGAATTTGGTGGCTCGACTAGTTTTGGAAAAGGGAGACACAATTAAAGTGTCATCAGTCAGGTATTGATGAATAAGAAGCTGACTTCACATACATCACAAAGTGTGAACATTCATGTTAGTTTCTCAATGGACACCATGGTCATTGCAGTCAAAAGCCATCACAACAAGTAGCACTTACATGCCACTGAAGACAAGAAGCTGTCTGTGTTCATGTTGTGATGTCATTAGACTGCACAGGTTTCAGAGTGTTACAAATTGTAGATTGAAATGAAGCAACTTGGTGGGGAGTGTAGTTTTTGAAAGAGTGTTAGTTTTAGAGTGGGAAGGAAAGAGAGCTGGTTACTATCAGTATAACCATACAGAGATCCATTGTGACACGGTCATTGTCCAAATGACTGACAGGGTGGCGTGAAGAGCCAGACATCTATGACCCAAACAGGGTAGCACTTACCACAGCAAAGGAAAAGCAAATGCTATAGTGTTGAGGTCACAATTGTCTGTAATGAGAAATGGCAAAGCCAAATCCAACAGGGATGACAAGACAGCATGTCCTAGCCTGAGGGAGCAGCTCAGATTTGCCTTTGGAAGCAGCAAATTCAATCATGTTGCAAAGAGAAGATCTCATTTTTGCAAACTTGGATTCCTGCACCTTTTCCTTGCACATCTCTCCAATTCACTTTCAGCCTCTTCACCACTGGTTGACGGTAACAGCAAAATATCACCGATGAAATCTGCTCAGGTGCTGAAAAGCATTGTGATTTCAAGAGCTTTATTGTGTCAAGTCAGGACTGTTTGTGAACAGACATCTTGGCCATTGCAGTTAAAAGGCACCACAACAAGTAGCACTTACAGTATTTTGATGGGAAGAAGCTGTTTGCACTCAGGTTGTGGTGTCTCTAGACTGCACAGATTGCACTGTTACGAATGGTAGTTGAAATGAAGAATCTTTCTGAAAGATGAAGTACACAGGAAAGAGATCTTGTTTTGGAAGGAAAAGAGCTGATTACTGTTCGCAAAACCATACAGAGATCCATCGTGACATTCTCAGGATTACCAGATAAGTTCCAAGGTCGCTTGTGAAGAGCCAGACATCTATGAACCAAACAAGGTAGCACTTACCACAGCAAAGGAAAAGCAAATGCTACAGTGTTCAGGTGACAATTGTCTGTAATGAGAAATGGCAAAGCCAAATCCAACAGGGATGACAACACAGCTCGACCTAGCCTGAGGTAGCAGCTCAAACTTGCCTCTGGAAGCAGCAAATTCAATCATGTTCCAAAGAGAAGATCTCATTTTTGCAAACTTGGATTCCTGCACGTTTTCTTTGCTCATCTCTCCAATTCACTTTCAGCCTCTTCATCACTGGTTGAAGGTAACAGCAAAATATCACCGATGAAATCTGCTCAGGTGCTGAAAAGCATCATGACTTCAAGAGCTTTATCGTCTCAAGTCAGGACTGTTTGTGAACAGACATCTTGGCCATTGCAGTTAAAAGGCACCACAACAAGTAGCACTTACAGTATTTTGATGGGTAGAAGCTGTTTGTACTCAGGTTGTGGTGTCTCTAGACTGCACAGATTGCACTGTTACGAATGGTAGCTGAAATGTAGAATCTTTCTGAAAGATGAAGTACACAGGAAAGAGATCTTGTTTTGGAAGGAAAAGAGCTGATTACTGTTAGCAAAACCATACAGAGATCCATCGTGACATTCTCAGGATTACCAGATAAGTTCCAAAGTCGCTCGTGAAGAGCCAGACATCTATGAACCAAACAAGGTAGCACTTACCACAGCAAAGGAAAAGCAAATGCTACAGTGTTCAGGTGACAATTGTCTGTAATGTGAAATGGAATAGCCACATCCGACCAGGATGACAATACAACATGTATTATTGTACTGCCTTTGTTCGCAGCGACGTCAACTTTGCTGTCATCAACAACATTCTTGCGCTGTCTCCTGTATATATATTGCACCTCTCTCTATTTCACTTAGTTTGGTATTCACTGTTTGCCTGGAACGTATATATATATTGCACCTCTCTCTATTTCACTTAGTTTGGTATTCACTGTTTGCCTGGAACGTATTTTTTGAATAGATTTCAGCTGAAACAATTGAACTCTGGAATCCACAGAATCGTATGATGAGGTGACAGTGAATTTATTTAGTACCTGTGTTGTTTGGAATCCAGTCGGTGACATGTTAATCTCAGCGATGCAGCAGAAACTAGATTGATGCAGAAACTCGATTGCTGAAAGGTCTGTGAGAACTTGGTGGCTAGACTAGTTTTGGAAAAGGGAGACTCAATTAAAGTGTCATCAGTCAGGTATTGATCAATAAGAAGCTGACTTCACATATATCACAAAGTGTAAACATTCGTGTTAGTTTCTCAATGGATTCCATGGTCATTGCAGTCAAAAGCCACCACAACAAGTAGCACTTACAGGACACTGAAGACAAGAAGCTGTCTGTATTCATGTTGTGATGTCATTCGACTGCACAGGTTTCAGAGTGTTACAAATTGTAGATTGAAATGAAGCAACTTGGTGAGAAGTGTAGTTTTTGAAAGAGTTAGTTTTGGGAAGGAAAGAGAGCTGGTTACTATCAGCATAACCATACAAAGATCCATTCTGACAATCCCATTGTCCAAATGACTCATAGGGTGGCGTGAGGAGCCAGACATCTATGACCCAAACAGGATAGCACTTACCACAGCAAAGGAAAAGCAAATGCTATAGTGTTGAGGTTACAATTGTCTGTAATGAGAAGTGGCAAAGCCAAATCCAACAGGGATGGCAACGCAGCATGAGCTAGCCTGAGGTAGCAGCTCAAACATACCTCTGGAAGCAGCAAATTCAATCATGTTGCAAAGAGAAGATCTCATTTTTGCAAACTTGGATTCCTGCACGTTTTCTTTGCTCATTCTCCATTCACTTTCAGCCTCTTCATCACTGGTTGAAGGTAACAGCAAAATATCACCGATGAAATCTGCTCAGGTGCTGAAAAGCATTGTGATTTCAAGAGCTTTATCATGTCAAATCAGGACTGTTTGTGAACAGACATCTTGACCATTGCAGTTCAAAGGCACCACAACGAGTAGCACTTACAGTATTTTGATGGGAAGAAGCTGTTTGTACTCAGGGTGTGGTGTCTCTCGACTGCACAGATCGCAGTGTTACGAATGGTAGCTGAAATGTAGAATCTTTCTGAAAGATGAAGTACACAGGAAAGAGATCTTGTTTTGGGAGGAAAAGAGCTGATTATTGTTACCATAACCATACAGAGATCCATCGTGACATGTCAGTTCTGAAGATAATCAATGTTGCACATGAAAGTCCAGACATCTATGACCCAAACAGGGTGACACATACACAGCAAAGAAAAAGCAAATTCTTTTTTTCAGGTGACAATTGTTTGTGACGTGAAATGGCATGGACAAATCGCACTGGGACGACATCAACACAACATGTACCTGCATTTGTTAGCTTCTAAATCTCTTTTGCTGTCATCATTATGAGCCAATTTAATAAAGTTTCAAAGTGAAGATTATATAGTTGCAAACTTAGATCCTTCGACATTCTTTCTTTCTCTGCACTTCTCTCCATTTAACTTTCACTCATTTGATCACTGGTTGAATGAAACACCAATCCTTTATAGTTTTTTAAACTCAACATAAAATTTGTGCAATTCACACACCATTACTGTATATTAAAATCAGCAACAATGAATGCCATTGATACGATTTTGGAAAAGGGAGATTCCATGGAGGTGTAATTAGTCAGGTGGTTATTTAACAAATAAGAAGCTAACTTCATATATATTTAATAAAGGGAATGTTCCTATCAGTCACATTTGCTGGCATGGTCAACATTACAGTTAAACTGGGAACCAGACTTGATGATGTGATGACAAACAAGGCACCACAACAAAACCATTTCTGTTTTCAAGAAGCTCTGAGTACCACTGTTGAGGTGACTTTGTATTGCACCTCTAAAATTGCACCCCCATTTTTCTAGAAATGAAAAATCTTTCCGAAAGTTGAAGTATAAAGAAAGAGAGCTTGTTTTAGGGAGAGGAAAGAGCTGATTGTTATTTGCATAGCACAAAAATCCATTGTGATACCTCAGTTGTCATGATTACTTACAAAGTCGCATGGGAAGAGGCAGACAAGGTAAAGTTTATTTATTAGTGACACGTAAGGCTTACATTAACACTGCAATGAAGTTACTGTGAAATTCCCCTAGTCGCCACAGTGTGGTGCCTGTTCAGGTGAATGTTCCTAACCAGCACTTTTTGACTGTGGGAGGAAACCGGTGCACACCCACGCAGACACAGGGAGAACACAGACAGTGACCCAAGGCGAGAATTGAACCTGTGTCTCTGGTGCTGTAAGGCAGCAGTGCTACCAACTGTGCCACCATGCCGCCCATTTGGAACAGAGAGATTCAATCAAAGATATAACAATCAAGGCACCACAACAGGTAGCACTTTGTTTCAAGAAGCTGCAATTCCCACTGTTGTGGTGACTACACATGCCACATCCTATTTGCTACTATTAGTTAGCGTAAAGTTAAAGAAAGACTTCAGCAATGTGAATGACGGTACAAATAGTGGGGTTAGCACTGTGGAATTCAGTTGTCACATGCAAAATGTAAACACCATCACAGGATGAAGAGAAGAAAGATATAGATTGGCACCATGTGGTTAAAGCAGATAAATCCAATCATCGATTTTCAGCAATTGTTGGCAGGTTCTGAGTTGTGAAATGTGCTCAGGTGCTGAAAAGCATTGAGCTATACCGTGTCAAGTCAGGACAATTTTTCAATGGACACCTTGGCCATTGCAGCTAAACTTCACCACAACAAGTAGCATTTGCAATATTTTGATGGGAAGAAGCTGTTTGCGCTCATGTTGTGGTACATTTAGACTGCACAGGTTGTACAATGTTACAAATGGTAGCCTGCAATGTAGAAGCTTTCTGAAAGGTGAAGCACACAGGAAAGAGAGCTTGAAATCTCAGCAGGTCTGGCAGCATTTGGAAGGAGAGAAAAGAGCTGACTTTTCGAGTTCAGGTGACCCTTTGTCAAACCTAAAAGGCATAGAAAGTGGGAGATACTTACACTATATGGTGAGGGAATGAAAAATGAGTCATAGCCACAAAAAACAAGGGAAAAGACTAAGAGGTGCTAATGGCAGTCCATAGAAAGAATACAAGGTGTAAATGGCCAAACGGCCATTCTGAAATCAGAGAGTAAAGTGACAGATGAAGATGTGGGGGAAGAGGAGGAGCTGGGGTGAGAGGTAAAATTGAGAAAAAAGGGAAAAGAGAAGCAAAGTGGGAGAAAAGGTAAGAAAAAGGGGATTAAAAAGAGGGAAAGAGTGGGGGTGGAAAAAGAAAAATAAAGAAAGACAATAGAGAAATAATAGATAACGAACAGTTCTATGGCTTTTAGTACTGACAACGGGTCATCTGGACTCGAAACGTCAGCTATTTTCTCTCCTTACAGATGCTGCCAGACCTGCTGAGATTTTCCAGCATTTCCCCTTTGGTTTCAGATTCCAGTATCCAAAGTAATTTGCTTTTACCTTAGGAAAGAGAGCTTGCTTTGGGAAGAAAAAAGAGCTGATTATAGTTAGCATAACCCAACAGAGATCCATCGTTGACATGCGAGTTCCCAAGAGAATTAGATTATTTACAAGGTCGCACGGGAAGAGCCAGACATCTACAACCCAAACAGGGTAGCACTTACCACAGTAAAGGGAAAGCAAATGCTAGTGTTCAGGTAACAATTGTCTGCAATGTGAAATGGCAAGGCCAAATCGCACAGGGATGACATCAACACAACATGTTCTTACATTAGCTCGCTTCTAAATCTATGTTGCTGTCGTCATTATGAGCAAATTTAGAAGATCACATACACACAAACTTAGATAGAATAGAAACCCTACAGTGCAGAAGGAGGCCATTCGGCCCATCGAGTCTGCACCGACCACAATCCCACCCAGGCCCTACCCCCACATATTTTACCCGCTAATCCCTCTAACCTACGCATCCCAGGACTCTAAGGGGCAATTTTTAACCTGGCCAATCAACCTAACCCGCACATCTTTGGACTGTGGGAGGAAACCGGAGCACCCGGAGGAAACCCACGCAGACACGAGGAGAATGTGCAAACTCCACACACACAGATCTCTCCACATTCTTTGCACATCTCTCCACTTCACTTTCACTCTCTAGATCACTGGTTGAATGAAATACTAATCCTTTATAGTTCTTTAAATTCAACATAAAATTTCTGCAATTACTTTATATTTGAATCGGTGACCATGAATGCCTTTGATACGATTCTTGTTCGGAATTCAGATGTTCACACGATAATCTCAGCGATTCAGCGGAAACCAGTTACATTTTATTACTAAATAGGTCAGTTAAACTTGGTGGCTAGTTTAATTTTGGAAAGTGGAGATTCAATGGAGGTGTCATTAGTCAGGCGTTTATTTAACAAATAAGAAGCTCATTTCATATATATTTAATAAACGGAACGTTCCTATCAGTCACATTTGCCAGGCATAATCAACATTACAGTGAAACTGGGAATCGGACTTGCTGATGATGTGATGACAAACAAGGCACCACAACAGGTAGCACTTAGACTGTTTTCGAGAAGCTCTGAGTACCACTGTTGAGGTGACTTTGTATTGCACCTCTCAAATCGCACCCCCGTTTTCAAGAAATTAAAAATCTTGAAGCACAGAGAAAGAGAAGTTCTTTTGGGAAGAAAAGACTGATTTTAGCCATAACACAAAAATATTGTGATATCTCAGTTGTCGTGATTCCCTGATTACTTCCAAGGTCGCAGGTGGAGAGCCAGACATCTATGACCCAAACAGGGTAGTACTTACCGCAGCAAAGGAAAAGCAAATGCTAGTGTTCAGGTGACAGTTATCTGTAATGTGAAATGACAAGGCCAAATCGCTCAACACAGCATGTTCTAGCCGGAGGTAGCAGCTAAATCTTGCAGCAAGTTGACTGAGGTTACTGAAGTAACTTCACTTTGGCACACCTCAGATGTTACTATCAGTTATCATGAGGGGACAGAAAGACTTCAGGAAAGTGAAATAAATTACAAATAGTGCTGTTAGCGGTGTAGAATTCATGTTATTTCATGGCAAAATTTTAAAAGAAACAGATTTCAAGTTGAACAGGCGAAACGAACAAAATCGCACGTGGTGGTGAGAGCAAGCAGATCAAACTCGCCCCAGTAAGTTAGCACTTAACTTTAAAATAATGTAAGATGTGTTATGGTAATGTCGTGCACGGTGCACAGTGGGGGGAAATAAAGAAAAGGCACCAATTGCGCTCCCGTTTTTGAAACAGGCTCTTAGGAAGGGCTGCCTATTAAAATAAAGTCTCGATTGAACTCTGCTCAGGCAGAACGGCATCTCCACATTAGGTGTAGAAAAAGACTTGTAAAGAGATATACTGTAGAAAGTCAGGACAATTACTCAACGGGCACCTTGGCCATTACAGCTAAAAGTCACCACAACAAGAAGCACTTAAAGTTTTTTGATGGGAAGGAGCTGTTTGCACTCAGGTTGAGGTATTTTTAGACTGCACAGGTTGCATAGTGTTACAAATGGTAGCCTGAAATGTAGAATCTTTCTGAAAGTTGAAGCACACAGGAAAGAGATTTTGTTTTGGGAGGAAAAGAGAGCTGATTATTGTTCGCATAACCATACAGAGATCCATCGTGACATGTCAGTTCTCAGGATTCCCAGATTAGTTCCAAGGTCGCCCATGAAGAGCCAAACATCTATGACCCAAACAGGGTAGCGCTTACCACAGCAAAGGAAAAGCTAGTATTCAGGTGACAATTGTCCGTAATATGAAATGGCAAGGACTCTTACTGTGTTCACCCCAGTCCAACGCCGGCATCTCCACATAAGGACAAATCGCACAGGGATGAAATCAACACAACACGTTCTTACCTGGGGTAGCAGCTCAATTTTGCCCGAGGAAACAGCAAATTCAATCATGTCTCAGAGTTACAAACTTATTTCCTTTCCCATTCTTTCATTGCACGTCTCTCCGCTTCACTTTGAGTCTGTTGTCCACTGATTGAATGTAACAGCAATCCTTTATATTCTTCAAAACTCAACGGTTAAACTGTGCAATTCACACATCATTACTTGATATTTAATGAGGTGCCAATGCATGCATTTGATACCTTTGTTGCTCAGAATTCAGTTACTCACATGTTAATCAGGGTGATGCAACAGAAACTAGATGCAGGCTATTGCAAACAAATCTGTTAGGATTTGTTGGCTAAACGAATTTTGGAAAAGGGAAATTCAGTCGAGTTGTCTTCAGTCAGGTATTTATTTCAAAAAAACAAGATCGCTTCCCCAATTTCAAAAAGGGAATTTTACTATTGCAGACACATTTACCAGACATTGTCAACATTACAAACTGGAATTTGTTTGATAATGATATTTTTAAAAATCACAACAGGTAGGTCGCACTTAGACTGATACACGAAGTTATGACTATCACTGTCGTGGTGACTTCTCATGGCACATCCCATTTACTACCTGTTAGCGTAAAGGGAAAGAAAAAGTAAAGGGAAAGAGAGCAAAGTGAAACCAAATGCAAACAGTGAGGTTCGAGCTGTGGAATTCAGTTGTGACGGGCGAAGTGCAAACACGATCGCAGGATGAACGGGAGAAAAAACTAGATTGGCACTGCGTGCTTCAAGCAGGCAGACAAATTTCACACTAATAATTAAATCCGTAAACTCTGGCGCAAAAAAAAGCCCAAATTCCATTGTTAGAGTATTTTATTCCAGAAGATATAATCAGCATATACATGGGCTATGTGTGAGAATAAACTGTGCAATTCACACATCATTATATTTGATGAGGTGCCTTTGTTGCTCAGAAGTCAGTTAGTCACATCTTAATTTGGGCGATGCAGCAGAAACTAGATGCAGGCTATCGCAAACAAACCTGTTGGGACTTGTTGGCTCAACTAATTTTCGAAAATGGGGATTCAATTTTGGCGCCAGACATCAGCCAGGTATTTACTTCGCTAAAAGAGGTCGCTTCAGCTATTTCACAATGAGAAAGTGACTATTGTAATCACATTAATCAGGCATCGTCATAGAACTGGATTTGGCGATGATGATAAACGCAAAATACTGCGGATGCTGGAATCTGAAACAAAAACAGATAAATGCTGGAAAATCTCAGCAGGTCTGACAGCATCTGTGGAGAAAGAATAGAGCTAACGTTTCCACTCTGGATGACCCTTCCTCAGAGCTGGTCATCTAGACTCGAAACGTTGGCTCTATTCTCTCTCCACCGATGGTGTCAGACCTGTTGAGATGTTCCAGCATTTTTCTGTTTGTGTTGGTTATGTTGATTTGACAAACACCACAACAGGGCACATTAGCTTTGTTTCAAGAAGCTACAAGTAGGACTGTTGAAGTGACTTCACATGGCACATTCCATTTGCTACTACCGACTACCAAAAGGGAAAGAAAGAATCCAGCAAAGTGAAATAAAGTACACATTTTGGCGTTAGAGCTGTGGAATTCAGTTGCCATAGTCATTGTTTTCCAAATTTTACACTGACACTAAGATAGGTGGAAGGGCAGGTTTTGATGAGCATATTCTGATTCTGCAACGGGATGAAAACCTGGCACATGGAGTTTAATATGGGGAAGCGCGGCGTTATGCACTTTGGAAGGAGGAATCAAAAGGCAGCTTATTATCTAAATGGAGAGAGGCTGCAGGTGAGTGAAGTACAGAGGGATGTGGGTGTTCTAGTGCATAAATCACAAAAAGCTAGAAAACAGGTCCACCAAGTAGTTAAAAAGGCAAACAGCATTTTGGCCTTTATTGCAAAGAGGTTGGAGTTTAAAAATAAGAAGGTTTTGTTGCAATTGTACAGGGTGTTGGTGAGGTCTGACCTGGAATTCTGTCTACAGTTTTGGTCGCCTTACCTTAAAAAAGTATATAATAACATTGGAAGCAGTCTAAAGGAGATTCACCGGGCTAATTCCTGGTATGAGAGGGTTCATAGAATCATAGAATCCTTACAGTACAGAAGGAGGCCATTTGGCCCATCAAGTCTGCATCAACCACAATCCCACCCAGGCCCTATTCCCGTAACCCCACATATTTACCCTGCTAATCCCCCTGACACTAAGGTCAATTTAGCATGGCCAATCAACCTAACCCGCACATCTTTGGACTGTGGGAGGAAATCGGAGCACCTGGAGGAAGACACAGAGAGAATGTGTAAACTCCATACACAGTCACCCGAGGCTGGAATTGAACCCGAGTCCCTGGCACTGTGAGGCAGCAGTGCTAACCACTGTGCCACCATACCGCCCCAAGGAAACCGGAGCATCCTCATAGAATCATAGAAACCCTACAGGACAGAAAGAGGTCATTTGGCCCATCGAGTCTGCACCGACCACAATCCCACCCAGGCCCTACCCCAATATCCACCCACTAACCCTCTAACCTACACATCTCAGGACACTAAGGGCAATTTTTAGCATGGCCAATCAACCTAACCCACACATCTTTGGACTGTGGGAGGAAACCAGAGCACCCGGAGGAAACCCACGCAGACACGAGGAGAATGTGCAAACTCCACACAGACAGTGACCCAAGCCGGGAATCGAACCCAGGTCCCTGGAGATGTGAAGCAGCCGTGCTAACCACTGTGCTACCATGCCGCCCTTTGCTAACCACTGTGCTATCGTGCCACCCTACTGTGCCATCCAGAAGAAACCCACGCAGACACGGAGAGAATGTGCAGTCTCCACACCAACAGTGACCCGAGCCGGGAATCGAACCCAGTCCCTGGCGCTCTGAGGCAGCAATACTAACCACTGTGCCACCTTGCCTCCCTAAATGCAGTGCCAATTAACAGAATTAATTAACCAATTAACCCAGAAATCTCGGCTGAACCTGTATCCGAGGTCACCATTGTAGATGTCAGAGCTGCCTTCTCGAAGGTCAACCCACGGAAAGTGACTGGCCCAGATGGGGTACCCGGATGAGCACTCAAATCCTGCACGGACCAGCTGGGGGTATTCGCAGACATCTTCAACCTCTCTTTACACCAATCTGAGATCTCTATCTGCTTCAAGATAGGGGCCTCAGATTGTTCTTGCCGTAGCCGATGGGGGTCTGTGTGGTTAGCCTGAGACTCATCTGGTTACACGATACCTTGGACCAAGGGGTATGTTGCACGAGAGTAGACATTTAACCATCCCCACCTATCAGAGACCTCCATGGCTCTGCCTATACTGTGTCCCAGCTGAAGCCATACCTTGCACCTTCTTTAGTCAACCTTAACCATTCATTCTGAGAAAGAACGTAACAAATGTAGGTCATAATTTCCCGACTTTCATATTTCACTCGCTTTTTCCTCTCATATTTGACTTTTTGATATAAATTTTGTCCCAAACCACTACACGATATTATTTGGTAAGGGAGGAACAGACAGGTTGTAGAACCATGGAGAAAGAAGAGGACAGAGCAAAAAGGCAAAAAGTTGACAGAAAGTGACAGGTAGCAATAAGAGAAAGGGGAAAAGAAGCAGCTAGAACAAGAAGGCAAGAATTTGACAGGGAGAGATAGAATGTAAGAACCAGTGCTACAAGTAAGACACCAAGACTCTTTAAGGAAGCTTTTATCTATGATGTTCATCATAATTATGAATCAGACTCAAAATATGATATTGGCAATAGATCAGAGGCACACAAATATCATGGTGCAACAAAGTGGAAAAAAGAGCTACCTTCAATGTGTTGTGGAATTAGTAAAGCATGATTGACACTGACAAATGAGCACCGAATGTTCTTCTTATGGAACATCAATAGCACTTCTTGAAATATATCAGAAAATATAACAGCTTCGTGGAATCCCCAAGAAATCTCTTTATTTTGGCTCAAGAGAAAGAACTTCTAATATGGTCGATCATGAAATATTTAATGTTTCAGCAAAGGCTCAAACTGCAGACTGTGATTGAAAACAGAGTGTGATATTACGGACACTGACGATGAAACATTGAGGAAATAAATGCAGATGTAGATTTTGACCCTGAGGATTTTTAAAGTGAAACTGAAGATGTACAGGAAGATTAATAGAAATCATATACCAAAAATTGTAAACCTAATTAAACCTGAGTCAAGTCAATCAAAGTAAGGCAAATTAAACTATATTAATTGTGAAGAAAATTGTCAAATAGTTTTGAGTATAATAATTGTGTGAATTTGGTTTCATATTTGTGGAATTAAAATAATTGTGTGAAAGAAGGTAATTAATTGAATTGTTGATGAAATCTGTTAGATATAAGAAATGCTGCAAACTGATTACTTTATTGAAAGATTTTTGGTTTTAATACCTATATAAGTTTAATTTTAAGTATTAGTGTCATAAATAGTCTTACATTAACAACACAATGAAATACTGTGAAAATCCCCCAGTCACTACACTCCAGCACCTGTTCGGTTACACTGAGGAAGAATTTAGCATGGCCAATGCATCTAACCAGCATGTCTTGCGGACTGTGGGAAGAAATCGGAGCACTGGAGGAAACCAATGCAGACATGGGGAGAACATGCAGGCTCCACACAGACAATGACCGAAGACCAGGAATCGAACCCGGGTCCCTGGCGCTGTGAGGCAGCAGTGTTAACCACTGTGCCACTGTGGCCCCCCGTGCGCCCCCCCCCCCCCCCCCCCCCCCCACAATATCTCATTCAGGTCATATGCCTGTAGGTATCTCAGTTTAGTGCTTCATAAAAACACCTTCTTTATCTTATTATTTTTACCTTATTTTGTTTAACTTTCATCCCTGTATTTTCCGGACATAGGAGAGGTAACCCTCCTGGTCTATTTTAATAATAGTCAGTTTTTGTCTGAGTAGACTGCTTAGAATGGTCAGTTTAAAGGACATGTCTGTTGGTGGACTAATTTGGTGGGCAGTATCAGGAACACATGGAGACATGAGGGGCACATTGAGGGCTGGAGCTCATCACACACATGTGGCTACTGTTATAGGGATTTTCACGTTTCAATCCGGAAGCAGAGATGTGTAGAATATCAAAGTTTATTCAACCATATGCAGGGGAGAAATACTTAGTGAACTAAGTCAAAGAATCAATGGTTATGGTAGCCATTTTTATACTTCCCCATAGTGTGACCATATTACTCTGGCTAACTCAATTAACAGCCGTGAAATTCAATCAACAAAGCAAAATTTCTGTGACCATATTATTCTGGCTACCGAATTTATGACTGAAAAGTTCAATCGGTTTCGATTAACGCATTCATTGTAAAATCAACAAGCAATTTATTGACCTATGGTTGCTGCAGACCAGTCCCTCTTTTTGGCCTCGGTCAAGAGCTCGGTCTGAGCTAGATTAGCTGCCCACCTGGATACTCTACCAGAGTGATGTCCAAGGAACCTACATGACTCTGAAGGAGTCACATCCCTAGGTTTATATCTTGCACCTCTTACGGCTTTACTTGTATTCAAATGATAGGGTGGAAACTGGGTTTTCTAATATCAACAGCTATGTCCCTTTAAATGTACTGCCTCAGTTTACCCAGGAACACCTGTCCTTATGCTTTTACTCAAGGAATGACACCTAATTCCATTTACCCCGGAACACCTATGTGCCAACTTCGATATTCCAAATCTGTCCTCCTCACTTTGGTTCAGATCCCTATGAGTTCAGAGGGGTGACCCATCACTCCAACAATCCCATCTAAAGAGTGGTACATAAATGTACTCATCCATCCACTGTTAGTTCTGAACGCCTCCCCTGTTCCGATCTTGGAGACTGTGTCAAGTACTCTGATTGTTGTGGGAATTTACATGCACCACACCTGAAGCAGAGATGTGTAGAATATTAAAGTTTATTCAAGCATATTCAGGGGAGAAATACTTAGTGAACTAAGTCCTTTATGTATACTTCCCCTAGTGTGACCCTATTATTCAGGCTAACCAAATTGATAACTGTAAAATTTAATCAATTATGATTAGCCCAGTAATCGTAAAATCGACAAGCAATTTATTGACACATAGTTGCCCTACACCACTGCCAATGGTGGCAGAAATAGTGAGGTGGATGAGTTGCTGGAGAATAAAAGCAGTGGAAAGTGAAGAGATCTGCAGAGAGATTTGGACAGGCTGAGTGAGTGGGCGAGGATATGGCAAATGGAGTATAACGTTGATAAATGCGAGGTTATACACTTTGGAGGAAATAATAACAAATGGGATTACTATCTCAATGGAAACAAATTAAAACATGCTACCGTGCAAAGGGACCTGGGGGTCCTTGTGCATGAGACGCAAAAGCCCAGTCTGCAGGTACAACAGGTGATCAAGAAGGCAAATGGGATGTTGGCCTATATCGTGAGGGGGATAGAATATAAAAGCAGGGATGTCTTGATGCACCTGTACAGGGCATTGGTGAGGCCGCAGCTGGAATACTGTGTGCAGTATTGGTCCCCTTTTATGAGGACGGATATATTGGCATTGGAGGGAGTGCAGAGAAGGTTCACCAGGTTGATACCGGAGATGAGGGGTTTGGATTATGAGGAGAGGCTGAGGAGATTGGGTTTGTACTCGTTGGAGTTTAGAAGGATGAGGGGGGATCTTATGGAGACTTATAGGATAATGCGGGGGCTGGATAGGGTGGAGGCGGAGAGATTCTTTCCACTTAGTAAGGAAGTTAAAACTAGAGGACACAGCCTCAAAATAAAGGGGGGTCGGTTTAAGACAGAGTTGAGGAGGAACTTCTTCTCCCAGAGGGTGGTGAATCTCTGGAATTCTCTGCCCACTGAGGTGATGGAGGCTACCTCGCTGAATATGTTTAAAGCGCAGATGGATGGATTCCTGATCGGTAAGGGAATTAAGGGTTATGGGGATCAGGCGGGTAAGTGGTACTGATCCACGTCAGATCAGCCATGATCTTATTGAATGGCGGGGCAGGCTCGAGGGGCTAGATGGCCTACTCCTGCTCCTATTTCTTATGTTCTTATGTTCTTATGATCCCAACAACAAAGTTATCCTGCTGGAGAGCGGGACAGGATGGAATTGATAATTGGAGGGGTGCAAGGAATGGAATGGGGATGGCATGCAAGGGATGGCATATAAAGGATGGCAAGGTATGAGGGAGAGGGGATGATCTGGGACAATTATTTAATAATATTTATTATTTGAAAGTTATCCTTCGTGCTTAAAAGGAAGTTTTCTCAGATTTGAATGAAAATATTTTAGAAAAGAGGTCAGTGTAAAAAAAGTAAAGTTTATTAATTAGTCACAAGTAAGGCTTACATTAACACTGCAATGAAGTTACTGTGAAATTCCCCTAGTCACCACACTCTGGCACCTGTTTGGGTCAATGCACCTAACCAGCACATCTTTCAGACTGTGGGAGGAATCTGGAACACCTGGAGGAAACCTACGCAGATACTGGGAGAACGTGCAAACTCCACACAGACAGTGACCCAAGCCAGGAATTGACCCTGCTGCTGTGAGGCAGCAATGTTAACCGCTGTGCCACCATATTAATTCTGTTGATGAAGAAAATGATAATGATTGATACCCTCCAGAGTTTCCAAACACTAATTTCAAGGGCACGCCACAGCAAAAAGTTAGATTCAAAGAAAGAACAGCTATAATGTTGCAATGAAACTTAAATTCTACATAAGGACTTTATCATGGACCAAGGTTAATGATTAGGAAACTGTTTCCTTCAATGATAGATCCTGGACGTTTATCAGGCAGATTCCAAGAAAGTTCAGTGATCATTCACAATGAGCCCATCAGATCTTAACTTGCCTTTTAACTCAGGAGAAAATAGTCCTCAATTAGATTTCCCTATTCAGTGACCAGATAAACAAGTCACAAGGCTAGGCTTTTGACAAGAGTTGTATTCATTTTAAGGCCTGTTTTCACAAATGGACAGCTTAAAGTAGCTTTTCCCAGAGTGAGAAGTTTTGATGCTATGAAAGACTTTGATGAAAGAATAATTAGAAATCTTTAATGTGAAGAAACACTACTGCAATAATGATTGGGGGTCATTTAACTCAGTTGGCTGGCCTGCTGGTTTATAATGCAGAATGATGCCAAGAGTGTAGGTTCAATTCCTGTACTGGCTGAGGTTATCCATGAAAACCTTCTCAACCTTGCTTGAGATATGGTGACCCTCAGGTTAAATCATCACCAGGGGAGAGCAGCCTATGGTCCTCTGGGACTATGGTGATTTTCATTGCAATAAAGATGTAATTTGAACAGAAATGTTTTGTGTGTCTCAGCTGGTAATTTATTCCTGGCCGGTGGGCCAATAGAAAGTCAGATGTTTAGATATCCCTACTGTTAGTCAGGCACTTTGTAACCACTGTTCCAATGGTTCCTCTACAATTCACACTTTTAATTGTTCCATCTTTTATCTTGGAGGCCAATTCCCTTAAGAGTGTGGATCCCTTAAAACAGTGATATAGGTTTGCCCCTTCTTCTGTGGGTGGTGGTCAGAAAATGGATAATAATCATTAACATAAACCCATTGGGGCCGACCTTGGGCCTGCATTCGCTGTCTGTGCTGCCAGCGAGAATCCAATTTCGGATCTTTCCTGCCCCTCAACGTCGACATCATCAGGTTCACCACATAACAGGCGTGAACTTGCTTTACATTCATTTGAATATATTTAAGTGTTATTAAAACGTCCCATCGCCAGATATTGACCCCCCCCCCCCACTGAATATTGATGCTGTGCCAACGTGACGTCATGCTGGTGCCATTTACAGTACGTTCACACAGACATGGGGGTCTCCTCGGGGGTGCAAAGGTAAGTATAGCTCCCAGGAGACAAGGACATAGTCAGACAGCGTCCTGGCACTGTCCCTTGGCACAGGTTGACCCTTGTAGGTTGGTACCATGCCAACACAACAGTGCGAACCTGGCAGGGCCAACCTGTGCCGAGGGGCAGGATCCAGTGGGAACCTTATGGGGGGAGGGATTCAGTTAGACGTGCTGGTGGTTGGCAGCAGATAGAAGAGCTGGGGATGCCGGTGATGGCCGTTGGGGGAGAAAGGTACGTGCCGGCTCAGACTGAATGGGGAGGAAGGGACCAATGATTGGGGATGGGTGGGGAGAGGGGCTGAAAATTGAATGAGGGGCCGATTCCAAACAGGGGTGAGGAGGGGAGCCCCTGAGACCCTAGGCTCGGGGGGAGGTTTATACAGGATACGATTGGGTCACCTTTTTAAAAGGGCGCC
This sequence comes from Mustelus asterias, assembly GCF_964213995.1. Taxonomy (NCBI): domain Eukaryota; kingdom Metazoa; phylum Chordata; class Chondrichthyes; order Carcharhiniformes; family Triakidae; genus Mustelus; species Mustelus asterias. The sequence goes on from NC_135801.1 coordinate 85,529,089, forward strand.
CTGATCTCCATGCAGCCAGATTTAGCCGCCTGTTTAGACCCCTTCTCCCTATATAATGGCGTGAAACATGTTCCCTTGATTATTTTTGGCAGAGTGTTGTAAGATCTGGATAGAAAACTGACCAATTTCTCTGGAGAGAAACACATCGGTTTTCTCGCCAGATAAAGTGTCTGTTAAGATCAATTGTTGTTGATTTCCCTCAATAGCAACAGGAATGATTGTCATTTATAGCAATCACACTGGAACTCCACAGCCATCTCCCTCTAGAGGCCTGGACCAATAACAACTTTTATTTATGTCCTACGGTGGCATCCAAGCTTTATTAAATACATTCTCACACTAAGCCACATAACGAGATATTGGGGCTGATGACCAAAATCTTGCTCAAAGATGTAGGTTTTAAGGGGTGCCTTAAAAGCGAAAAGAGATAATGAGGCAGAGACGTTTAAGGGAGAGAATTCCAGAACCTACGTCTTAGTGAACTAACAGAATGGCCACCCAATAGTGGAGGGATTAAAATATGGGATATTCAAGTGGCCAGAATTAGAGGAATTTGGATATTTGTGGGCTGGAAGAGATTACAGAGCAAGGGAGGGAAAAAGTCATGGAACGATTTGAAAACAAAGATGAACATTTTAAAATCAAAGCTTTACTTAGCTGAATAGGTCAGTGAGCACTGGGGCGATGGATGAATGGAGCTTGGTACAATGAGCAGTAGAGCTTTGAGTGAATTCAAGCTTGCAGATGGTAAAACATGGAAAGCCAGCCAGGAGTGCATTGGAATAGTCAAGACTAGGAGAAACAAAGGTATGGGTAAGGGTTTCGGCACCAGACGAGCTGAGGCAGAGACAGAGTGGGTGATGTTCAAGAGGTGGAAATAGGCAGTCTTAGGGATGGTGTGACCATGTGGGAGGGACCTCACCCTGGAAAAAAATATGACATCAAGGTGGTGGACATTTTGGGTTAGCCTCAGAGAGCTACCAGGGAGAGGAAGAGTAAATGGCAAGGGAGAGGACTTGTGACAGCAGCTGATGACCGAGGCATTTGTTTTACCACTATTTAGTTGGAGGAAATTTCTGCTCATCCATTACTGGACATTGGACAAGCAGTCTGATAAGTTAGAGACAGTGGAAGGGCCAAGAGAGGTGGAGGTGAGGCAGTATATACGCAAACACTGATGCTATGTTTACAGATGACTAGAAGGGACCAAAGATATATCCTTGGGGACACCAGAAGTAATGTTCTGAAGGTAGGAAGAAGAGTATTGCACGTATTCCTCCGGCTGCCATGAGGTAAATAAGAATGGAACCAGGTGAGTGCCATCCCACACAGCCTGACAATGCTGGAAAAACATGGAGCAGAATTTTATGGTCAACTGTGTCAAAGGTTGCAGACAGGTTAAGAGGGACAAGGAGCGTTCATTTACATTTGTAATGCATGGAGATGTTATCTGTGACAGCCATTGCGGTACTATGGTGAGAGAAAGAAACTTGACTGGGGGAATTGAAACGTGAAGTTCACAAAGGGTCCCAGCTCACCTGCTGTGCCTTGCTGGCCATGTGAATGCAATCTATTACACTCTGGATGCGGGGGAAACCATCAATCGCATCAAAGCCGCTGGCTCTTTCCACCTTGCTGGTCTCATCTGTCTAGTAATGGATGAATATATGGATGTGTCTGAAGATAGTATCAGTCATGAGCTTGACACAACTTTGTTCAGCTGATTGGGACACACCACACAGACCCCCCATTGATCCCTGGAAAGAACCAGCAGAGTAGAAGTTGAGGGCCACTGTGACCTTCAAAACCACTGGCATAGGGACTCTGTCCATTCAGTTGGAGGTGCTTTCCAGCCCAGTAATCTGGCATATTGCTGTCACTGTATCCCTAAAGATGTGGAGTCAACTGCAACACTGGATCTCGGACATTTGGACATGGTTGGAGCTCTCCGGTAGACTATATCCACTAGGTAGTGGCATCTTCTGTGAACCCTACTGCCTTGACCACCTTTCTGGCCCTGCACTAATTCAGCCCTTCCTTACCGCTCAAAGATCTCTCCTGTGTTGTTGCCTGCACTCACCTGGCCTCCTCTCCTTCCTGCCCCTCTCTTCCTCTTTAGAGGACGTCTCACCAGCTGAGTATACTATCCCAAATAGATGAGATGCACAAGGACCTGTGCCTTGCAATTAAAGGTGCATTGTGCTGCAGACCTCAAGCAAAGGTTCCAAGGAAGATGAGGTTCTCAAATACAGCTAGGACAGGCTTAAAAAGCTCAAGAAATTAAAAGGAAACCTGGCACAACTATGTACACCAACAAACTTGCAATGAGATTGAATATTCTTATGCTCGGGTTTATCCCACCCTTGGATAACAAGTTGATTAAAACATGTTGGCCACCAGTTTGCCCTTACAATGTGCGCAAAATCACTTGGAAAACATAAATTCACATTCCTTTGACTTGTTCATGGCCTTAGTTGGCCCTTTAATTGTCAGCGGGTGTGGATCTGAGTCATGCGTTGGCCTGCCGACCTCAATATTGCATGTGTGTGTGATAATGTTGGGCCAGACGCTTGATGTCATTTTACGCTCGGTTGGGTCAAGCGGTGCCCAACCTCAGAACATAAAATTCAGGCCCATGAGTCTTTCTAGCATTTTCTGTTTTTGTTTCAAATTAGGCTATTTGATCCAACCAAGTCATGTTGGCATTTATGCTCCAATTCTCCTCCAATCCTCCCATTTTTCTTCATCTAAATCTATCTTCGCCATCCTCTATTTCCATCTCCCTCATATGCTTGTCTAGCTTGCCCTTTATTACATCCATCTCATTCACTTCAACTGCCCCTTTTGGTTGGGAGTTCCGCATTCTTACCACTTTTTGGGTAAAGAAGTTTCTTCTGAATTCCCTATTCACTTTCTTGGTGACTATCTTACATTGGGGTCTCTAGTTGTGCTCTCCCCCACAAAAAGCAATGTTTACTCTTGATCCACTTTATCAAAACGTTTCGTAATTTTAATGACCTCTATTAGGCCACACCTCAGCCTTCTACTTTCCTAAGAGAAGTGAGCCAGTCTGTCAATCCATTCCTGATATATACTGTGCATTTCTAGTATCATCCTTTTAAATCTTCTCTGCACCCTCTCCAGTGCCTCTGTATCCTTTTCATAATATGGCAACCAGACCTGCGCGCAGTACTCATAGTGTGATTTAACCAAGGTTCGACACAGATTTATCCTACCTCCCCTCTTTTTTCCAATTCTATCCCTTTAGAAACAAAGTTTATTGCTTAGTTTTCTTTTTATGGCCTTGCGAACCTGTGGCACAATGTTTAATGATTGGGCTATTTGTACTTTGAGATCCTTTTGTTCCTCTACTCCACCTAGACTTGCACCTTCCAAGTAATAATTAACTTTTCTATTCTTTCTGCCAATTTAAACGACCTCACATGTATCGGTATTGAGCTTCATTTATTTGTTTATTCTGCAGGTTTATTAATACCCTCCTGTAATCTTTTGCAGTCATACTCAGTATTGATCATTTCCTCAATTTAGTGTCATCCACAAGTTTAGAAATACTGTTTTGATTCCAAAGTTCAAACCATTAATGTAAATTGCAAACAGCAGCGGTCCCATTACTGATCTTTGTGGAACAAAGTAACAAAGTTACAAAGATCCCTCTGTGACTGGATCCTGAGCTTCCTAACTCACAGACTACAATCAGTAAGGATAGGCAACAACACATCCTCCACGATCATCCTCAACACCAGTGCCCCACAAAGCTGTGTTCTCAGCCCGCTACTATACTTCTAATACACCTATGACTGTGTGGCCAAATTCCCCTCCAATTCGATTTTCAAGTTTGTTGACGACACCACCGTGGTGGGTTGGATCTCAAACAATGATGAGACAGAGTACAGGAATGAGATAGAGAATCTGGTGAACTGGTGCAGCAACAATAATCTCTCCCTCAATGTCAACAAAATGAAGGAGATTGTCATCGACTTCAGGAAGAGTAAAGGAGAACATGCCCCTGTCTACATCAACGGGAATGAAGTAGAGAGAGTCGAGAGCTTCAAGTTTTTAGGTGTCCAGATTACCAACAACCTATCCTGGTCCCCCCATTCCAACACTATAGTTAAGAAAGCCCACCAACGCCTCTACTTTCTCAGAAGACTAAGAAAATTTGGCATGTCAGCTACCACTCTCACCAACTTTTACAGATGCACCATAGAAAGCATTCTTTCTGGTTGCATCACAGCTTGGTATGGCTCCTGCTCTGCCCAAGACCACAAGGAACTACAAAAGGTCGTGAATGGAGCCCAATCCATCACGCAAACCAGCCTCCCATCCATTGACTTTGTCTACACTTCCCGCTGCCTCGGCAAAGCAGCTAGCATGATTAAGGACCCCACACACCCGGGACATTCTCTCTTCCACTGGGAAAAAGATACAAAAGTCTGAGGTCACGTACCAACCGACTCAAGAACAGCTTCTTTCCTACTGCCATCCCTGAATGGACTGACCTTGCATTAAGTTGATCTTTCTCTACACCCTAGCTATGACTGTAACACTACATTCTACACTCTCTCATTTCCTTCTCTATGAACGGTATGCTTTATCTGTACAGTGCGCAAGAAACAATACTTTTCACTATATGTTAATACATGTGACAATAATAAATCAAATCAAATCAAACACTACTTTCCTTTTATTCTTTCAAGGGATGTAGGTGTCGTTGGATAGGCCAGCATTTTATCACCCATTCCTAATTGACGCTGAGCTGGTGGTGAGCTGCTTCCCTGATCCACTACAGTCCATGTGGTGCAGTTATACGAACAGTGCTGTTAGGGAGGGGGTTCCAAGATTTTGACCCAGTGACAGTAAAGGGACGGTGATACATTTCCAAGTCAGGATGGTGAGTATCTTGGAGAGGAACTGGCAGCTCATCATGTTCCCAGGTATCTGCTATTCCTGTCCTTCTAGGGGTAGAGGTCACAGGTTGGAAGGTGCTATGGAAGGATGCTTGGTGAGTTCCTGAAGTGTACCTTGTTGATGGTACACACTGTGCGTTGGTGGTGGCGGGAATGAATGTTTTTGGATGGGGTGCCAATCAAGTGGGCTGCTAAGTTCTGGATGGTGATGAGCTTCCTGAGTGTTGCTGGAGCTGCACTCATCCAGACATGTGGGGACTATTCCATCATGCCCCTGACTTGTGCCTTGTAAATGGTAGACAGGTTTTGGGGAGTCTGGAAATTCTGGTAACCACAGTATTTAAATGGTTAGTCCAGTTCAGCTTCTGGTCAATGGCAACTCTCAGGATGTTGAGGATGGATAATTCAGAATGGTAATGCCATTGAATATCAGCGGGACATGGTTAGATTCTCTCTTGTTGGAAACGGTCATTGCCTAGCCCTTGTGTGGCACAAATATTACTTGCCACTTATCAGACCAAGCCTCAACATTGTTCAGGTCTTGATGCATTTGAACATAGATTGCTTCAGTATCTGAGGAATCGCCAATGGTGCTGAACATTGTGCAATCATCAGAGATTGTTCCCACTTCTGACCTTATGATGGCAGGAAGGTCATAGATGAAGCAACTGAAGATGGTTGGGCTTAGGGTACTGCTCTGAGGAACTGCTGTAGTGATGTTCAGGGACTGAGATGATTGGCGTCCAACAAACAAAGCCATCATCCTTTGTGCCAGATATGAATACAACCAGTGAAGCATTTCCCCGCTGATTCCTGGGTCGCACGGTGGCACAGTAGTTAGCACTGCTGCCTGACAGCACCAGGGACCTGGGTTCGGTTCCTGGCTTGGGTCACTGTCTGTGCGGAGTCTACACCTTCTCCCCGTGTCTGACAATGTTAGTCCTCCGGGTGCTCCGGTTTCCTCCCACAGTTCGAAAGACGTGCTGGTTAGGTGCATTGGCCATGCTAAATTCTCCCTCAGTGTACCCAAACAGGCGCCGGAGTGTGGCGACTAGCAGATTTTCACAGTAACTTCATTGCAGTGTTAATGGAAGCCTTGTGACACTAATAAATAAACTTAAACTTTAAAAAAATTAAACTTGACTTCAGTTTTACTAGGGTTCCTTGTTCTACACTTCGTCAAAAACTGCCTTGATGTCAAGGGCGGTCACTTTCACCTCACCTCTTGAGTTCAGCTCTTTTAGCCATGTTTGGACCAAAGCTGTAATGAAGTCAGGAACTGAGTGGCCCTGGCAGAAACCAAAATGAGCATCTGGTTATTGCTGAAGAAGTGCTGCTTGATAGCACTGTTGATGACACCTTCCATCACTTTGTGATGATTGAGAGTACACTGATGGGATGGTAATTAGCTGGCTTTGTCCTGCTTTTTATGGGCTGGACATACCTGGGCAGTTTTCCACATTGCCGGGTAGATACAGTGTTGTAGCTGTACAAGAACAGCTTGGCTAAGGGTGCAGCTATCTCTGGAGCACAGGTCTCCAGGACAATTGCTGGAATGTTGTCAGGGCCATAGCCTTTGCAGTATCCAGTGCCTGCAGCCGTTTCTTGACATCACGCAGATTGAATTGGCTGAAGGCTGGCAGGTGTGATACTGCAGACCTCGGGGAGAGGCTGAGGTGGACCATGCACTTGGTACATCTGTCTGAACATTATTGCCGACAAAAATGCTTCTGTCTTGTCTCTTACACGTATGTGCTGGGCTCCAATATCACTGAGGATGGGTATATTTGTGCTGCCTCCTCCTCCAGTTAATTGTTTAATTGTCCATCACCATTCACGACTGAATGTGACAATATCCAGTCACAGTTACAACTAAATTAAACAAGCACTTTATCTTGCAGCAACATTGTTTTCATTCTATACGCTAAAATTGCTTTTAACTTCCCAGCTGTCTTTCTGTTAGGCTAATTTTCAAAATTCCCAGGTGCGTTTCTTGTATCCTGTGTTCCAAGAAAGAGCTTAGAAGTGGAAATAGATTGGAGAGCTCACTTCTGGTTGACACAGAAACAAAGGGCCAAATGTCCTCCTGCATGAAGTTTTCTATTTCTATGCATGGAAAGGAGGCTGACAAGATTCATCAGTTGGCTCTGATCATTGGTCTTCCTTCTCTTCGCAGAGGAGATACTACCTTGGTTGGTTCGGTCAGCTGTTGGGTTGGTAGAGAGGTTACAATCCATTTCCTTCATTGTTGTTGGAGGGGGAGGCACAGACAGAGGGGAGCGGTATTACATTACTGGCAGTCAGCAGCGTAATGACTACTTTTCTGACATTGGGAGCAGCTGTTGATTGCTTACCATGCTTCTTTTGCATTTTCCCAACTCGTGAACCTTCCACAACCGATGCAGTTTTCCCTGTGGAGTCTTGGCCGTAAGGTCTTCCATGGGTTTGCAGCCTTCCAGATATTTATTCGTGGAGTGGATTTGGGGAATGCAGCCTTCCTGATATTCATTCATGGAGTGGCTTGGGATTGCAGTCTTGAGTAGTTTTATTACCATTTATGCCAAAGATGGTCTTTACCAGTGTATGTTTTTTTTCATTCTTGGGACATGGGCATTGCTGGCTGGCCAGCATTTATTGCCCATCCCTAGTTGCCTTTGAGAAGGTGATGGTGAGCTGCCTTCTTGAATCACTGTAATCCATGTTCTGTTGGTTGACCCACAATGCCGTTAGGGAGGAAATTCCAGGATTTTGACGCAGCGACTGCGAAGGAACGGCGATATATTTCCTAGTCCTATTTCCTAGGATGGTGAGTGTCTTGGAGGGAAACTTGCAGGTGGTGGTGTTCCCATTTATCTGCTGCTTTTGTCCTTCCAGACGGAAGTGGTTGTGGGTTTGGAAGGTGCTGTCTAAGGATCCTTGGTGAATTGCTGCAGTGCATCTTGTAGATAGTACACACTGCTGCTACTGAGCGTCGGTGGTGGAGGGATTGAATATTTGTAGATGTGGTGTAAATCAAGTGGGCTGCTTTGTCCTGGATGGTGTCAAGCTTCTTAAGTGTTGTTGGAGCTGCACCCATCCAGGCAAATGGGGAGTATTCCATCACACTCCTGACTTGTGCCTTATCAATGGTGGATAGGCTTTGGGGAGTCAGGAGGTGAATTACTCGCCACAGTATTCCTAGCCTGCCCTTGTAGCCACTGTGTTTATATGGTGAGTCCACTTGAGTTTCTGGACAATGGGCGGTCACTTTCATCTCACCTCTTGAGTTCAACCCCAAGGGTGTTGACAGTGGGGGATTCAGTGATGGCTACATCATTGAATGTCAAGGGGCAGTGGTTAGAGTGTCTTTTATTGGTGATGGTCATTGCCTGGCATTTGTGTGGCACAAATGTTACTTGCCACTTGTCAGCCCAAGTCTAGATATTGTCCAGATCTTGTTGCATTTGAGCATGGACTGTTTCAGTATCTGAGGAGTCGCAAATGGTGCTGAACATTGTGCAATCATTGGCGAATATCCCCACTTCTGACATTATCAGGAAGGGAAGGTCATTGATGAAGCAGCTGAAGATTGTTGGGCCATGACACTACCCTGAGGGACTCCTGCAGAGATGTCCTGGAGCTGAGATGACTGACCCTCCACAACCATAACCATCTTCCTATGTACCAGGTATGACTCCAACCAGCGGAGAGTTTGTCCCTGATACCCATTGATTCCAATTTTGCCAGGGCTCCTTGATGCTACAGTCGGTCAAATGCGGCCTTGATGTCAAGGGCTGTCACTCTCACCTCATCTCTGGAATTTAGCTCTTTTGTCCATGTTTGAACCAAGGCTGTAATGAGGTCAGGAGTTGAGTGACCCTGGCGAAACCCAAACTGGGCGTCACTGAGCAGGTTATTGTTGAGCAGGTGCTGCTTGATAGCACTGTTGATGACCCCTTCCATCACTTTACTGATGATCGAGAGTAGACTGGGCGGTAATTGGCTGGGTTGGATTTGTGTACAGGACATACCTGCGCAATTTTCCATATTGTTGGGTAGATGCCAGTGTTGTAACTGTACTGGAAGAGCTTGGCCAGGGGAGCAGCAAGTTCTGGAGCACAAGTCTTCAGTACTATTGCCGGAATGTTATCAGGGCCCATTGCCTTTGCAGTATCCAGTGCCTCCAACTGTTTCTTGATATCATGTGGAGTGAATCGAATTGGCTGGAGACTGGCATCTGAGATGCTGGGGACCACTGGAAGAGGCCGAGATGGATCATCCACTCGGCACTTCTGGCTGAAGGATTGTTGCGAACACTTCAGCTTTATCTGTTGCACTGATGTGCTGGGCTCCTCCATCATTGAGGATGGGGATATTTGTGGAGCCTCCTCCTCTACTGAGTTGTTTAATTGTCCACCACCATTCCTGACTGAATGTGGAAGGACTGCAGAGCTGAGATCTGATCCGTTGGTTGTGGGCTCGCTTAGCTCTATCACTTGCTGTTTTTGCCATTTGGCATGCAAGTAGTCCTGTTTGGTAGCTTCACCAGGTTGACATCTCATTTTTGGATATGCCTGGTGCTGCTCCTGGCATGCCCTCCTGCACTCTCCATTGAACCAGGGTTGATCCCTGGCTTGATGGTAATGGCTGAGTGGGGGATATTCCGGGCCATGAGGCTGTAGATTGTGCTGGAGTACAATTCTGCTGCTGTTGATGGCCGACAATGCCTCATGGATGCCAGTCTTGAGTTGCTAGATCAGTTCGAAGTCTGTCCCATATAGCACAGTGATAGTGCCACACAACACGATGGAGATTATCCTCAATGTGAAGGCAGGACTTTGTCTCCACAAGGACTGTGCAGCAGTCACTCTTACCAATACGGTCATGGACAGATGCATCTGCAGCTGGCAGATTGGCAAGGATGAGGTTAAGTATGTTATTTCCTCTTATTGGTTCCTTCGCAACCTGCTGCAGACCCAGTCTAGCAGTTATATCCTTCAAGACCCGATCAGCTTGAGTGCCGCCGAGCCACTCTTGGTGGTGGACATTGAAATCCTCCATCCAGATTACATTTTGCGCCCTTGCCACCCTCAGTGCTTCCTCCAAGTGTTGTTCAACATAGAAGAATACAGATTCATCAGCCGAAGGAGGACAGTACGTGGTAACCAGTAAGAGGTTTCCTCACCCATGTTTAACCTGAAGTCATGAGACTTCATGGGGTCCAGAGTCAATATTAAGGACTCCCAGAGCAATTCCCTCCTGACTGTATACCACTGTGCTGCCACCTCTGCTGGGTCTGTCCTGCCAATGGGACAGGACATATCCAGGGAAGGTAACGGTGGTGTTATAAGATATGATTCCATGAGAATGACTATGTTAGGCTGTTGCTTGACTAGTCTGAGACAGCTCTCCCAATTTTGGCATTAGCCCCCAGATGTTAGTAAGGAGGATTTTGCAGGGTCAACAGGGCTGTTTGTTTTGCTGGTCTTTTCTGGTGCCTAGGTTAATGCCAGGTGGTCCATCTGGTTTCATTTCTTTGTTGAGACTTTGTAGCAATTGTTACAACTGAGTGGCTTGCTAGGCCATTTCAGAGGGCAGTCGAGTCAACCACATTGCTGTGGCTCTGGAGTCACCTGTAGACCAGACCATGTAAAGACAGCAGATTCCCTTCCCTAAAGGACATTAGTGAAATGTCCTTTAGGGAAGAGTGCAATGATAAAAGCCAGAAGAGCTCTCTAGCCAGTGATCACTGTCCTTGGGCTCGAGACAATTCAATCAATTCTTAAGTGTATTTGGAAAAGCCCACTGACATTCCTGGTTCACACTTGATATCATGCATGCTTTGTGCATGAACCATATTAAGTATAAGATCCTGTCTCAGTGCATGAATACTTGAGTCTGAGGAGATATGTTGGCATGCTGTACATAATCACCCTTTTCAGATTTGCTTCATTTAATTCTTGAACTGCACCAAAACCACCAACCTGACAAGATTCTTCTATTGGATTATTGACTTTTCTAATTGGTCCCAACTCCTGGACCAAAGTCTGTTTAGAAGATAATGGTCTCTCCCTGGAGATATGTTACTCACACAACAGTGGATGGCACCAGCCAACAGCAGTAATGCTTATCACAATTCCCAAAATTCTTTAAATGACAGTTGTCTTGATTTTCCCAATCTTCTAAAAAATGTGGTTTATTCATCTCTATTTGATCCCCAAATCAATTTCTTGCCCATTTCCCAGTGAGCCACCCCTTGTGTAGTCAGCATAATTTGCTGGTTAACACATGGCCTCCTGCAAAGCCCCTCTTCAACTAAGTTCTGATTTTAATGTTCCATTTTGTTTGATAGGTCTATCTCTTGTGTAATATTTTGACTCTGCAGTGAGTTGTTACAATTTTTGCTAATTACAAATCTTTCAACAATATGAAACAATGGCATCAGCCAAGTTTGCTTTCATTTTCCCTTACTTAATTTGTTTTTTTGGGCTAACTGCTTATCTTCTGATTGTTTTTCACTTCCTTTCTAATTGCGTTCCTTATTTTAAATTCAAACTAGTTAGTCTCAAACACAAGGGTCCTTTTGTCATACTTGATGCTGCATCCATTTTATGATCATGTTGTAAGCCTCAAGCCTCAACATTCTCTACAACCTTATGGAACAATTCTAACAGTTGTTTAGATACCGAGTCAATTTCCTATAACATTGAATAATTGCAGCAAATTCTTGTTGGAATATGTACCCATCTTGCTGTAGTTGAGACCAGAAATAGAACTTGAAATTTTTTAACATTGCTGATGAATCTGACATTTTAAGCAATGCTATGTTTCATTAATGAAATTGTCATGGTTTGTATTAGATTCACAGGGAGAGATACCATTTAAAAACAATCAATAATTGAAAGAGGGCGAGACTAAAGTGCAGGGTAAACACCATTGGTTGGACCCAATGACCTGTTTCGGTGCCAAATATCCCATCTAATCCCATGGAACAAAAAACAGAAAATGATGGAAAGACTTAGCAGATCTGGCAGCATCCGTGGAGAGAGAAACAGTTCATGTTTCAGGTCTGCGATTTTTCAATATATTTCATATTTCTGGTATTGCATTCAGCCAGAATACAATCTGGTATTCCTGCTGTGACCCATTTCCAAATTAATTTCCATATTTTAAATTCCATGCACTCTCATTTTTACAAAAGAAAATAGCACATTTCAAGGACTGGCTGTCACTTTGATCAAAGCATAGTACCCCAAGGCAGAATTTAAATAACACAAATTGCCTCTAAGCAATAACCATGGTTTTGTATTTTATATTTAAGGATTCAATTAGCAATTTAATCTAACATTAGCTTTGTTGCACATATAATAGATGGATTGTGCACAAACCATGAGAAGGATTGATGGACAATTTGGATTTTTCTATCTATGTCTGTGTTTCTATGTTCAAACGCCAAAATGTTCTCGATGTCAATTTTTCAAAAGTCTGACAGCATTGAAAAAGTTTGAAAAACCACCAGTTTCTTTCCCCTTTTACATGCCCACTTACTCAATTTTGAGCATTGCAGTGATTTTATGAATACATCAATCAAAACAAACTTGTTTTACATTATAGACAATTTAGGAAGCATTCAGCACCCAAATGGTCTTGTGTCTCATTCATTTGGTTCACTGAATATCAATTGCACCTAATGGAATAACACAGCGGACTTCACTTACAAACTAACCATACACAGCTGAATTTTTAAAGCATTAAAAATTTATTAGGTACTTTTCTGATCATCTGGAGAAAGTCTGAGGCAACAATTGTGCAGTACAGATTTCTAAAGCAAAGAAATAACATGTACAATATACAGTAGCTGCACTTACATCAATTTAGATCACAATTTTCCAAGAATTTTTGTCACTGTACAGAAATATTCTCTAGTTGTCATTGAGTGTCTCTTGATTCAACTCAATACAACTTCATAGATCTGGACTTAAACAAAAAAAAGCTGCATATAGGGCTTTACAGAAATAGAAATAAGGCTGTTGCCTCTGGAATGTTGAAACATACGAGGTTAAGCTCCAGAGATTAGGTTAACAAGTGCTTTTCACGTGCAATTCGTTTTCTGCTAAAGCTTTCCAAACACAGTATATTAGATATGAACACTTAAGGTGAACTAGGATTGTGATATGAGGCCCAATGGGCAATAAAGAAATATTCCGCTCGATGCTAAGTTTCTACAGCAGCACCCTAGTCCCTGAAATTCTACGTGTCCTTCCCAAAAACAGCAATTTTTGTTCAGTTGTAGGTGATGGTCCACTGCTTCACACAAGCATCATGAGAAGTTGTCACCAGAGTATGTTCATCCAACCAAGCAACAGAGCTAATGTGATATAACCGATGGGTATCTAAGGAAAAAAACAAAATTTTATATACAAGTTCACGCAAGATTGGAGAGTTCTGCAAAAGAAAAAAATTAAGGCCGTATCATAGTCCACATTTATATTACAGAAAACAATCTGCAGTCCCACTTCAAGTCCATGACCTTAAAATTGTGTTTTGCAATTTTCAATTTAGGGTAGGACAGTTGATAGCGAAAACAAAATCACATTAAAAAGCAATTAGTTGCTGGAGCAATGTTCAGGATTACAAAACAGACATACTTCATCATTACACAAATTTAAAAATTGAATTGTCTTCTAAATGTTCCTCTTGTATATTGTTACAAGTCAAAATTTAAAACTTGAGGTACCAGGTCACCTGCATTTAGTACAATTCAGATTTTGTCCGAATCCAACTGTCTGCCTTCACCAAATTGTACATTTTAGATTGCAAACTTCACCACAAAAGTACCACCTTTCAACAAAGGCATAGAGTAACCCATTCTGCTAAGTAACTAACTGGTAGAACCTTAGGGTGGGGATGGATTTTATTCATGGATATCTGACAAGTGTTCAACCCATAACACAGGTTTGCATAGCCTTTAGACAATATGGATAGCTTTCACCTATGATTATTATGAAATTATGGTTTGGTGATGGTTCAAATTTTTGATTGGTTAGTCAACACATGCTTGGTCATAATGTCTTGCATGGCGAGTTCTGGCAGTTTCAACTCATATCCTAGGTGGTCTTACGGCACAGTGGCAGCACCCTGGACTAGAAGCTCCAGGTTCAAATCCAATGCCAGGACTTGTGGGCGACGGAAGGATCATTCATAACATGGTTCAACAGGCTGAGAATCCTTCCACCACTTCTCCACTATTCCTCGAAGGGACAAATCTGCGCATGAAGATACACTTAAAGCCCAGATCATCTCACTGATCTACAGTGCAAATACACTGCTTGGGAATGATATCTGATGTGAGATGCAAAAATAAATCAGTAAACATTGCAATAAATGCTTTCTTCAGGTGGAGTTAAAATCCACCGTTGTTACAAAGTGCATCTAATGTTCTATTCTTTGTCATGACTGATAGAGGCGTTGGAGATAAAGGCGTAGGAAATGTAATTGTTAAAATGATAACATCCATTACACCATTGCAAACCGCTCATAACCATTAAAAAGGCACACTTTATAGTTCACTACAAATACCTGGTATTTTGAATAATTTATTTCGATCATTCAGGGTCCAGATAAAGACTAATCCATCCATCCCACCGGTTGCAAAATGTTGATTGTCTGGAGACCATGATATGCAGAGAACTTTGGCGTGATGTCCATAGTAGGTATCTCCCTCCTGTTAAAATAGACATTGTTAAAATACGGTTTCTTGCCTCCCATAATAGAATACTTTTATATAACTTGATTGTGCACCTGGTCATTGGACCTGAACTAATACCAGAATTTACTTTGTTATGGAACATAGGGCAATACTATATTGTTTTTGAATTTCCTTTCCACATCATTCCAGATCTTCTAAAGCATGGCCTTGCTCTATGGAGTCAAACTGTTACTGGAGTGTCAGATTCTCTAAGAATGGCAGCATATAAAAGTCACAAAAACAGAATCAACTGGGTATCCGACAGCCTGAAAACTTTCAAATGCAAAACTACTGAAGTTACTGAGAAATTGCACAGGTAGTCATCATTTTTCCTTTATGGTGTATACACACTGTAGAGACATTCTATTTGAGAAAGCGCGTTGACGAGGCTGCCTCAGCTGGGTATAACTGTTTGCAAATGGCCTTCTCAAGAGAGAAGGTATTTTCCCAATTAATTGGATGAAAGTTTTATCCACTGGGTGCACAAGATCAATCAATAAGTTGAGGGAGCATGTCTCATAACTTACAGCGCAGTTCCAACTTGGCAAAGGGCAAGTACCTCTAATCCTCACCATTGCTGGAGCCAATTTTTGCTCGACTGAGAATTCAGAGATCTAATCTGCTTTCATCTCGCATTCACCAGGAATATTGCTGCAGATTTCCATCATCAAAAATTCAACATGAATTATTAAAATCAAATGTGATTTTTGTCCTGTGCTCATTCCTCAATCTCCTCCTGGAAGTGTCATTATACTCAATATGGATGCATATGTGCTATCTGCCTTCCCTTACTTTGCCGGAGTATTCTTCTTGTGCAAGTGCAGATGGCAAATGTCAGAAGGCTTTACAACTGAGCCTGAACTAGGTAACACTGTCTAACAAGTGCGACTGTTAGATGCTTTCTGGAATTGAGGAAGGACAGGAAAATAAGTTTAAAAATGTATAAATGGACTGGACATGAAGCCTTTGTGGGAGAGTTTGAAGCGATAACCAAACAACTAGGGAAGTAGAGAGCGTTTTAAAGTAAAGAGTGGGGATGAGGGCTCAGTTGCTTAGAAAATTAAGTCAAAGTTATAATAGGAGTGCAGGTTAGTGATCAGTCTGACTGTTGACAGAAAACTACAAATAGAGACAGATCATAAACATTATTTTACACCAAGGACTCATACAAAAGCCCTAACTAGGTGGGGGAAGTGTTCCAAGAACAGAAGGTTTTAAAAAAATCAGGGGTATACGAGGATGCAGTGGCACAGGATAATGAGGGGGAACTTGATTGTCAATGTGACAGGCCAGGGCAGGAAATAAACAAAAATATATAGCACAGAGCAAATCCAGAGTTGTAAACAGTTGTTAAAAATTAACAAAGCTGAATGTTCTTTATCTGAATGCACAAAGCATTTGCAACAAGATAGGGGAACTGATAGCACAGATTGCAATGACGAGTATGATGCACTGGGTATTACAGAAACATGGTTGCAGGGGTGATCAGGACTGGGTGCTCAACATTCCAGGGTATACAATGTTCCAGAAAGGAAAGGAGGATGGGTAGCATTGTTAATCAAAGAAGGTTTCAGAGCAGTGCTGAGTCATGATATAAATGCAGGAGAGAGTGATGTATCATTGGTTTGGGTTGAAATTGTGAATAGCAGGTGAAGGAAGAAAGGGTGGGAGTAGTCTTAGACCCCTAAATGTGATCTCTCAAGAAGTCAGTATAAATGGGGAAATGGCAAGGGCACATTTGAAGGAAACTGCAATTATGATGCGAGACTTTAGTCTGCATGTTGATTGGGCGAACCAAACCAGCAATAGAATAATTTGTGAAATGCATCAGGGATTGCTTTTTAGAGCAGTACGTTGTGGAAGCTACCTGGGAACTGGCTATTTTAAATTTGGTTTTGTGTAATGGAGGATGATTAATAAGGGCTCTTGTCGTCAAGGATCCCCTAGAGGATACAATATGATAGAATTCCAGATACAGTTTGATGGTGAACGCCATAGGCCCATAACCAGAGTCTTCAACTTAAGGGTTAGGGTTAGGAGTTGTCCAAGGTGAATTGGGTATACAAACATTTAAAAAAAAAAGTTTATTAGTGTCACAAGTAGGCTTACATTAACACGGCAATGAAGAAAATCCCCGAGTTGCCACACTCCGGCACCTGTTCGGGTTCACAGGGTGAATTTACCATAGCCAATGCACCTAACCAACACATCTTTCGGACTGTGGGAAGAAACTGGAGGAAACCACTCTGCCACCGTGCTGCCATCTACAAGTCAGTAGTTTCCTCCGGGTGCTCCTGTTCCCTCCTACATTGCAAGGATGTGCGGGTTAGGTGATTGACCATGCTAAATTTCCTCTTAGTATCTGGAGACTAGCAGGATAAATATGTAGGGCTATAGGGCTTGGG
Organism: Mustelus asterias; assembly: GCF_964213995.1. Taxonomy (NCBI): domain Eukaryota; kingdom Metazoa; phylum Chordata; class Chondrichthyes; order Carcharhiniformes; family Triakidae; genus Mustelus; species Mustelus asterias. The sequence goes on from NC_135801.1 coordinate 85,546,149, forward strand.
TGGGATTTTTGTCAGTGCAGGCCGAATGGCCTCATTCTGCATTGTGGGATTCGACCTCTCCTGAACAAGGCTGGTGAAATAACCGCAAACAAAGAAATGGTGGATATGTTAAAGAAAATATTTGCATCAGTCTTCACCATGGAAGACAAATGTTGTTAAGATATCAGATAGGTCGATTTCAAATAACATGGTAGAACTTACAAAAATCCCAAGCACAAGGGATAGAGTATATAGAGATCGGTGAAGGGGCTAAAGGCAGACAAGTCAACAGGACTCAATGAACAGCAAGCTAGGGTTTCAATGCAAGTGGTTGCAGGGACAGTGGACCCATTGGTTGAAATATTTCATAACTTGCTAGATTCCAGGATGGAACAAGGAGGTCGGAAAACAGCCAATGTGGCTCCCTTATTCAAGAAGGGAGAAAGCAGAAGGCAGGGAACTATAGGCCAGTTAGTTTAACATCTATTATTGGCAAGATGCTGGAGTCAATATCAAAGAGAAAATAGCTAATCATTTAGGAAAACTGAATATAAATCAAACTTAGTCAACATGGTTTTATGACAGGTAAATCATATTTGCCAAGTTTGCTTGAATTCTTTGAGGATGTAACGGAGAGTAGATAGAGAACCTGTGGATGTAGTTATTTAGATTTCCAAAAGGCATTTGACAAGGTGCCACACAAGAGACTGGTACATATAGTAAACGCTCATGGAATTGGAGCAAGTGTGTTAGCATGGGTTGAAAGCTGGCTGGAATAAATGGGCCATTTTCAGAGCGGAAAGATGTAATTAATGGAGTACCACAGGAATTAGTTCTTGGCCTGTAATTGTTCACTATTTACATGAATGATACGAAGATAGATGGAAGGGCATGTTGTGATGAGGATATTGTGATTCTGCAATGGGATATAGATAGAATTGATTAAAAAAATCTGGCAAATGGAATTTAATGTGGGGAAGTGTGAAGTCATACACTTTGGTAGGAGGAATCAAAAGGCAGATTATCTAATTGGAGAGAGAAGTACAAAAGGATCTAGTGTACTAGTCCATGAATCACTAAAAGCTAGTCAGCAGTCCAACAAGTCATTAAAAAGGCAACAGCCGAATGGCTTACTCCCTCTGATAATTCATGTGTTTGTATGTACTGTTTTTCTGTTTCTGTTAACATGCTTTGTGGATCTGTAGGAGGGTAGTGAAGCAGGTGGAATATAGTGCAGGACAGATGGAGTGACCAAATACTGAACACATCTTACAGAAGGTGAAGGATGAAGGCTGGCACAGAATCTTAGAAAGAAAAATATGGGTAAACTTTCAGTGGCAATGGTGAAGAGGCAAACAATTTGAGACTTAGACAGAACGCGGTGTTTAAAACTCAACACTAGGTTAAACATGATACCAGGGTTTTGCACATCTCAGTTGAGGATGAGCATATGAAACAATCTTACAAAGACTAAATGTTGAAGCAGAGCATTCTATAGCAAGAAAAAAAATCTAACTTTATGGAGATCTAATGCACATAGAAAACCTAATCAAAATTTAGTCTGTTCAAGATGTGTCAGTTCTAAAATTATTGCAGAAATAAAATCACCTTATATCCATCTGCAACAATAAATACTTGTATGGCTTTATTTGAAGAACAGACAGCCAGGGTCGCACCATCAGGTGAGTAAGCCATGGCAAGCGGTTCTGCCGATTGCCCTGAAGTTAAAACACAATCTTTTTGCAGTGTAGTTCCTTGAACAGAATACAGGTGCACTTTTGAATCCTGATAGCAAAGAAAAACATGTACAACAGTTTGAAAATTATGAATTATACAATAGTTTCCTGCAAGGGAAAAAGGGCAGAAAGCAGTAATACTGAATTTGCAAATGTCAGACCCTTGCTTTTTAAAGAAAATTCATACATCCTATTGCAACACGACACTTTTCTTGAGATGCACATTTATGAATGAATATTATTTTAAATGATCTGCTCAATTATCAAAGTTAAACTTTAGAACCAACTTCAATAGTCTTGAGAACTTTAAAACTAACTCAATCATGCTGGTTTACACCAGAAAATTAAAATTAATTTGCAACCAGAAATCGAATATTTCAAGAGAACACTAACATTGAAAATTAAAGTGTCTATTTTAACAAAATGTCATGGTAAAATTAAGTGAACTTCTATTACAAGCATATTACTCCAATTTTAACAGAATTAGTATATTTTTATATACTTGACAGTATCCATGTTCATTGGCAATGCATATATAATGAACATTTTGGCACAATTACAGTTCAATTAAACAAGTAAAGACATGTCTTACGTTTCCTCCCACAGCCACAGTAGTTCCTCCAGGATGAACTGCTAAGCATCGTGGCTCATAATCAAGGTTCTCAATCATAAAAACTTTCTTCTTGTTCTTCAGCAGTACAATCTGAACAGATGAATATATTTATTACATTTTTGCACAAGTTCTTGGTCACAGTTTAAGAATTAATACAGATTTCAGAGTCAAAGTTAATTGATTGCTTTTAATTTAACCAATTAGAAATTATTAGCTAACAAATTTGCTTTTAGAACATAGAACATTACAGCGCAGTACAGGCCCTTCGGCCCTCGATGTTGCGTCGACCAGTGAAACCCATCTAAAGCCCCTCTAATCTACACTATTCCAATATCATCCATATGTTTATCCAATAACCATTTGAATGCTCTTAATGTTGACAAGTCCACTACTGCTGCAGGCAGGGCATTCCACACCCTTACTACTCTGAGTAAAGAACCTACCTCTAACATCTGTCCTATATCTCTCACCCCTCAATTTAAAGCTATTTCTCCTCGTGCTAGCCATCACCATCGAGGAAAAAGGCTCTCACTATCCACCCTATCTAATCCTCTGATCATCTTGTGTGCCTCTATTAAGTCACCTCTTAACCTTCTCTCTACCGAAAATAACCTCAAGTCCCTCAGCCTTTCCTCATTACGATCTTCCCACCATACCAGGCAACATCCTGGTAAATCTCCTCTGCACCCTTTCCAATGCTTCTACATCTTTCCTATAATGCGGCGACCAGAACTGTACGCAATACTCCAAGTGCGGCCGCACCAGAGTTTTGTACAGTTGCAGCATGACCTCCTGGCTCCGAAACTCAATCCCTCTACCAATAAAAGTTAACACACCGTACGCCTTCTTAACAACCCTATCAACCTCGGTGCCAATGTTCAGGGATCTATGCACATGGACACCCAGGTCCCTCTGTTCATCCACACTACCAAGTATCTTACCATTAGCCCAGTCCTCTGAATTCCTGTTACTCCTTCCAAAGTGAATCACCTCACACTTTTCCGCATTAAACTCCATTTGCCACCTCTCAGCCCAGCTCTGCAGCTTATCTATGTCCCTCTGTAACCTGCCATTTCCCTCTGCACTGTCTGCATTTGCCATTGAACTGGAGGCAGAATAAAATTGTGATGAGTAGCGTCCATTATACATCTTGTGAAGGTGTGAAAGTCACAAATGTGGCCCTGTGCTCCATATTCCACTATCCATTATTTAGTTTGGATTTTGTGCTTTGATGAGTCCTATAGTTTAAAATAAACTAAAAATTTACACTTAAGCACAAAATGCTATTATCCATTACAAGCACAATTAAGACAAGGTTAACCAATAAAACCATTACTTAGATGTAAAACTACACATTATCCACAAGTAGACAATATTCAAAAAAATTACCTGCCCAATGCAAATGACCACTGTAAGGCCACCAGGACCAACACCAACATCCTTGGGTTGGCTATCCAACTTCATTGTGTCTTGGGCACTATAAACAATAGTCAGTGAAAATACTAAATAGATAGAACATGTATAGCAATATTGTTAACATTAGACAGAGTGATAACACAAATTACTGAGCGCAAAATTTGATAGCTCCTGAAACATCAGCACAGGGATCACGAAATTGCAACTAACCCATGTTTATTGATTGCGATGCAGGCACCGCTCCAACTTTGTACTGCTTATTCATTTCAATGATTTTAGCAACCATCCAGTGCTGACTATGCTGCTGATTGCCTGGACACACCAGCCGAAGGATAATATCTGAGTGGTTATCACTACCTAAAGTTAGTATAAAAACAAAATATGCAGCAGGTCTGGCAGCATCAATGGAGAGTGGTCTGTGCTCTTTCATTAGAATTGGGAAAAGTTAAAAATCGATTCCAGTTTTAGCAAGTTGAGGGGGGGGGGGGCGGGAAGAATGACAAAAGGGAATGTCTATGATAGGTTGGGAGGCAGAAAGTGATAAAAGGTTTCATGGCACCCAGTCAAACAATGAGGAGCTTTTCCTCGAGCTCGTGTTCACCTTCATTGGAACACTAGCAGTCCTGACAGAAAGATCAGAGTGGAAGCAAGATGGAAAATTAAAATGACAGGAAACTGGAAGTCCAGGATCACACATGCAGACTGGATGGAGGTATTCAGCAAAGCGGTCACCCAGCCTGCATTTGGCCTCTCCAGTGTAAAGATGACCATAATATGAGCAGTGGATACAATGTTTAAATTCAAATAAGTATATTTCTGTTGGAGGGAATGAGGTAAAAGAGGTGCTTGTGTTCCCTGCACTTGCATGGAAAGGGAAGAGGTGGTAAAGTGACTTAAGGGATGGACTAGTGTGACAGATGGAATAATTTTTCAGAAAATGAAAGTGGAGGACGGGGGAAGATGGGCTTCGTGGTGACATTACGCTAGAGGTGACACGTGACAGAAGTGTCCTGTTGAACACAGAAGCTGGTTTGGGTGAAATGTGAGGATGGGAGAACTCTATTGTGGTTCTGGGAAGAAAGGGCAAGAGCAGAAGTGCAGGAAAAAGAATGTGTGATGGAAAGCCCCGTCAACCATGGCAGGTGACAATTGTCAATTAAATAAAAAAGGAAGGTGTATTGAAGAAGTTCATCTAAAACAGATGTGACAGAGTTAGGAAAACTCTAGGAAACAAGGCTCGAGAAGTAAACGTGGGATTACTGTAAATATCGGTCAATAACCCATCCCCAAATAAAGACAAAATGCAAGAAAGGGGAGAGTTAAAGCAACTTAAAGCTAGCATGCACTTCTTAAAGGGTACGTTGCTAGAGCGGGTGCTGGTAATCATGTAGAAGTGAGTATGACCTCGGAAACACTGAAGAATAGCACATGGGAGAGAGTGGGTTCAAAGGTTCTTGAATGCTGCACTGGAGGCCTTGGAGAGGAAAACTGGGGCAAGGATGCCCTGAAGGCATATGTTCAGAAGGCAGTGGAAGCAGATCGCTATAGAGTCAATACCCTAATGATCTAGACACTGCTAGTAGTTTAATGACTGCACACATTGCTTAATTTAATATATACCTACCAGTCAGTTACTTTAAGATGCATACATGTTTTTAAAATCAAAATGAAAACCTTAAAATAACTGCACAGTACAAGATAGGCAAAAGGAAATTAAAAGTAACATTTTGGTTGAGAACACAACATATGAAATAAGAGCAGGAGTAGGCCATCTGGCCCCTTGAACCTGCTCTGCCACTAAATAAGATCATGGTTTATCCTTTCATGGACTCAGCTCCACTTAACCACCCACTCAACATAACCCTTAAATCCTTTACTGTTCAAAAATGTATCTATCCTCGCCTTAAAAATATTCAATGAGGGAGCCTCAACTGCTTCACTGGGAGGGAAAAGAAGCCATATGATGGCTACATCGCCTAATATGTTGCAAGACACCAGACAAATTTCTTCACTCTTGCAGATCAAGGTGGAGACAGAAGCTAACCAGAGGGGTTTATTAGAGGCTTTCACAGCTAAACATCCATCGAGGAGAAAGTACATTGTTGAGACAATTATTTGCCGAGGCCGTGGCCAGCAAAGGAGCTGAAACTGAAGGAGGCCACATTATACCTCATCCTCAGTTTTGCATCCCATTCCCCCTTACCCAACATATTCCTTTAAAGAATCCTAAATAATCCTCCTGATTTACAAGCCGCAGGTGGTGTAAGCATTCTATTCTACTCCATGCTCCCCATTTCCACATCACAGCCCAACTCCTTTCTCTTTCTTCTTTCAGATGTCCAAGTGCAATTCTGTCAAAGGACAAAATGACACCGAATCTGCTAACTATTGGGGAATTACAGTTACTGATATTACATTTGGCAGAGTGGTTCAGAGTCCGGGACCATTGGGTTCACCTCCTCACTTCCATCTCTTCAACCACTGAGGCATGGGCCAGGGCCACATGAAAAAGATTGTCCTCACAGGACAAGGGCATTCATTCTGCCACTCTGCCTTGTGTTGACAATTAGCCAGCCAGCCCAGATTGCTGCCTCTCATGAATTGTGCAGTCCGAAACAGGGCCAACGTCAAGAGCTGCTACAGGGCAGCCTCTCCGGATATATGCTACATGCACCACTGAAAATCAGCAGCTGTCCACGAGTCATGCCACAGCCACTGGGGTAGTACTGCACAGGAGCACTGGGACAGGCAACAACACTCTCAGAAGAAAGGCACTAAGGGAGTGCAAAAGTGAGATCAGTTGATTGCATGCACTATGACAATTTCATTTAGAAATTTGTTTTGGAACGTTTATTTTGCATTAGCTTTAATTTTGCACCATGGCTCAGCAAATGCTGCAGTAATCAGAGGGGTAAGTAAGGTGCAGAAATGTTAGCGAATGGAGTTATATTAATGATATTGCACACAAGTTCTTTGCAGATAACACAAGTCGAAAGGGGCATCTAGGTTGTCTCTTCCATCTTACACCCCTGCTTCAGCCTATCATATCATTAGTGGCAAGAGTTGTCCTCATGTCAGGGAGACTGTGCAGCATGAAGCTCATGAATCTTAACAGCTCTGCCAAATATTCCAAGGCTGCTCCAGAGTGTTGTTTCAAAATGCCAATGGTTTACTCGATCATATTTTGTGGAGCAGCATGGCTTCAGTTGACAATGTGGGTTGCGCATCCAAGTTATGAGCCATGTGGTCAATGGATGCCCCTAGTCAACCGAGTACTCCCCTTTGGTTACTGTGCAAAGGAATCATGACTGCTGCCATGATACTGGACACTAACCTGCATGACCTGCTGCTCATTGTCACACAGCAGCTGGGCTGTGAGGGCAATATTCCCTCTAAGCTGCAGCCATGCAGTCACCCAAATGTACCACACGGGGAATAAACAGGCTTTGTACAAGTAGCTGTCCCTTTAACCTACATACATGGGTCCATGAGGCGATCTTAAAGAAACTGCACAGAGCAACAAATGTGCAAAAAGGAAATCTGTTGAGTGGAATACCTTTTGGTTTCACGATGTGATATTTGACATGTGGCACCAACAAAGAGATGCACATACAACCAGCTTGCACCACAGTGAAGGCTGCAATCTTACAAAAAACAGATGTCTCACACCTAGTTTGCTAAAGCTCTGACAGGAGAACTGCACCGAGTGCCTTGAGCAGGGATGACATTTTGCTCAGAGCCCTTAGGTTTTGAATTACCTCTGCTAAATCTCCAAATTATGTCGTATTACTATGGAAATGCCTACAAGAACACTCATGTCTGGTAGCAACAGGTGTACGCAGAAAACTTGGAAGTCTGCAAATACGCCACACCTGCCACAGCAATCCCCATAGACCCGAACAACTTGAAATCATAGAAAGCACCAAACACCTGTAAAATCAAAGCAAGACTTAAACCAGCAACTAATCGGTTAGTTGAAGATTCCTGATAATGGGGCTATGAAGGTAGGTACATGTTGGAGGAGATATGCTTCCTGCTGCTCAACATGCTCCAAAATGGTACCAGTGTCAAATTAAATGTCGCATGTTGATTGATGTCGTGATCTACCCATTTTGCTTACTTCAAGCACACCAACAACCTCAGCAATGTGGCATCCGGCTTGATTTGTCTCAAATGTGCACACTTGGAGCTTCAAGGGTACTCAATACCCAAAAATATCAATTGTTCACTGCTCAATTAAAGAATATTGAGCAACACACGTGTGCATTCTTTCCTCGTTCCCCCGCCCCCCAACCCCCCCTGCAGCCTTTGACATGGTCACCAACACAATTCACCGCCAAAGCCTTTTTAAGAAAATCACTTCCAGCAGTGACTTCCCTTCCCATCTGGGCACCATAAACCCTGGATCCAAAGACTCATCTTTAGCTCCCTCTTCTGCATGCTGTCCCTTGGTGACATCACTCAAGTGAGATTGGTTTCCTTGCTACCATTTTTAATCCCCCTTGCAAGACCCTTCCAGTCTGCTGTTTGCAAAATCTTAAATTTCCTCGAACTAAGCATGAGACACAAATTGTTTCTGGCTCCCATTAAACTCCACTTTTTTGCCCCCAACTCCATTCCCTAGCCCAGACTATTCACAATCGCGACATTCTGCTTAACAAAAGGTGATTTTCCAACCCCTGCACTTGGTTGGTAAGGAGAGCATTGCATCCTAAAAGGATAGTATTCAGCAAAATTTCAGATTTTGAAACACTGTGTAAAGGATACACAAGCTGAAGACAATAAAACATGCAACAATGTAATAGCATCTTACTTGTATTCTTTCTTGACCAAATTTGTGAAACGCACAGTATCATCCATACCACAACTGACAAGCTCATCCGAGTCATTGACCACCATAGATGACACCTGGTTCGTATGCCCTTTCCCTGAAAAAGTATCATTCTCTCCAGTTTGAGCATTCCAATCATGTGAGGAATCATGGGAGTTAAGGGAACATAAAACGGAAAATTTGTCAAATACATTCAAAAGCATTGCATGATACACCTGAAGGAAGTGGTACCATTTCTGTGTAGCATTTCTGGATTGATTCCAAGCTAAATAACACAGTTTGTGTATTTTTTTTTCAAAAACTGAAAACGTAGTCAGCAAAACTTCAACATATATCTTACATTTTTTTTAATAAACAATGGAAAGGTTTTGGCAATGGGTTATATTTAAGTGTTGCGTTTTAAAACAATTAATTCTTACAGGTGAGAAAAAAGCCAAGGTTGCAGAAACTGAATATGTATTTAAAAGTCTGGTGTGTGTGGGGAAGAAACAGCTGGTTTTACTGCCCAGTGTATAAATTAAACACCAATCAGGGAAGAAACAGTTTCAAAGAGAGAAGGAACGACGAGAGATAGTCATGCAGTCAGTAGCATCCAAGCAAAAGCTTGATGTGAAATCATAGAATCCCTACAGGGCAGAAGAGGCCATTCAGCCCATTAGGTCTGCATCAACTCTGACAGAGTATCTTACTCAGGCCCTCTTCCCCACCCTATCTCTGTAACCCCATACATTAATTATGGCTAATCCATCTAACCTATGCAATTTGGGACACTAAAGGGTAATTTCGCATGGCTAATCCATCTAACCCACACATCTTTGAACTGTGGGAGGAAACCCACGCAGACATGGGGGGAGAACACAGTCACCCAAGGCCAGAATTGAACCCAGGTCCCTGGAGCTGAGGCAGCAGTGCTAACCACCATGCCGTCCCTGGAGAGGAGAAGCTTGCTTATAAAGCCCTCATAACCGGAGTCCAAAAGTGGAAATCCTAAATGCACAAAGTTATGATGGAAAGTTATTTCAAGTGGTGTTCCACAGGGCTTGATGTCAGGACCCTTATGGTTTGTGTAATATATTGGCGATTTGGATGTGAATGAGAAGGGGCACAATTGGGAAATTTGAAGAGAACAAAGATTGGCTGAGTAGTGTTGAGGATAGTTATAATCTCCAAAATGATATAGATGGGTTGGTGGGGTGGGTGGTAAAGTGGCAGATGGATTTTAACACAAGTGTGAGGTCATGCATTTAGGGAGGTCAAACAGTTAATAAATGGGAATATACTAAGAGGGGTAGATTAAGTGAGAGATCTTGGCGTACAAATACACAGGTCCATAAAGGCAGTAGTTCCAAGTAGACAAGGTTGTAAAGACATATGGAATGCTCTCCTTCATTGGCAGAGGTATAGAATATAATGTTCTAATTATACAGGATATTGGTAAGGCCACAACTGGAGTATTGTGTGCAGTTCTGATTATAGGAAGGATGTAATTGCTCTGGAGAGAGTGTGGAGAGAAGGTTCACAATAATGTTGCCTGGGCCAGAAAAGTGTAGCTAGGAGGAGAGATTAGATAGGTTGGGGCTTTGCTTGGAACAAAGGAGGCCGAGGGGTGACTTGATTGAGGTGTACAAAATTATGAGGGGAAGAGATAGAGTGGACAGGGTAACATTGTTTTTCTTGTCAGAGAATTCTAGAACCAGGGGACATAGATTCAACATGTGGCAGTAGGCGTAGAGGGGACACGAGGAAGATTTTTTTTAAAAAACCACAAAGGGTGGTGGTTTCTAGAATTCGCTGCTCAAGTTGATGGAGGCAGAGACCCTAAACACTTATAAAGTACCTGAAGTGCCTTGATCTGCACCTCAAGTGCTGTAAGATACAGGACTGTGGGCCAGGTGCAAGAAGATGGGATTAAAAAGGACACCTGGATGTCATTGGGCTTGCACGGACAAGATGGGTCAAATGACCTCCTTACATGGTTTAACTTTACAATGGTTCCATGGATTCGCAGACTAATAAAGTAACTGAAACCTTTTACAAAAAAAGAATTCTTATTAAATTCATATTAGCAAAGGCTTTAATTTCAAGGCAATTACATTTTCAAGTAGGGCTTAAAATTTTATACTATGATAGAGAACGAAGCAAAAATACATTTTCCTTTATTGCCGAAATAAAGTATATATCAACATGGGAATTAAATAAATTACTAAGTGGCTCGACAACAAGAAAATTAGGTTGTTTCTCAAATCTGGCTCAGTTCAAAGAAAGATTCTCACGGTTGTAAAATATAAAAGGCAAGTCCCAAAATTGCTCCAAAAACTAATGCCTACAAACTGATGTATACAAATTTCTATTGATTGAAGCCAAGGACAATTGCATAAAACAAAATGAAAAATCTCAAAATAAAAGCAGAAACTGCTGGAAACACTTTGCAAATCTGACAGTTATCTGTGGGGAAGCAACAAGGTTAACATTTCAGGTTGATGACTTTTAGTTCTAACAAAAATGTAATCAACCCGAAATGTTAACCTACATGCTGCCAGATCCACAGTATTTCCAACATCCGCAGGCTTTGCTTTTGTATGAAGAAACACAAACATTGTCAATTTTAATCAAAAACTAAAGTAACTGAAAATGCAGGTGATATTTCTTTTAAGAAAATCAGACAAAGATGAAGGAATTGAGAAAAACTAAAAAGCTAAATAATTTAATTTAACATGTTCCAAGTTATACAGTTTGATATTCTGGGCAGGTAACTGAAGCAGTCAAGTTACCAGATCTCAAGATATGCACTGAAAAAGGATATTGATATGGCCATCATGGCTGCCTGAGAAGATGGAATGCCTTCCATCAGATGAGTGGACTGCCAAGGATTGAATTGACTTGCTGTGCCCCTATAAAGTAAAACAGCATAATCAAAATATTTTTGGATACAAATTCAATGGAAATTGTATGCAGTTGCTTTTAGGACCAAAATCAACTGTATAATTCAGGAATAAGTCAAAAGTTACTTAAATAGATGAAAGAAAGGCTAAAATGCAGCAAAGAAAATGCATCAGAAACCATACCGGATTGTTTGACACTAGCTCGTAGCTGAATTGCAAATAACAAATGGGTTTACATAGTGCAGCACCCAAGCAGCATAGAACTGGATTTAAGAGCTATGCTGATTGATTACAACTGACCTCTCTAGTTCGCATAAACAAAGTGCCTTGGTTTGATTTCTTTTTTTAATCATTAACCAATAACCATGGAGAAAAACATGTGGGCATATCTTGGGCAAGGACAAGATAGAGCTCGACTGTGATGACCCATGATCTTGACAGTTATCATTAAGACTTGTACATTAATGGCCACACTGGTTACAATTGGTGCTCAAAATCATAGCCGTTCAATAACTTCAAAGACCAAAGGCAGAAAGAGACAGGAAACAAAATGAACAGATACTTCGCCTACTTTTCTGAAATATTTTCCTCTAAATAAAGGCGGAGAAATATTTGAGATGCAAAGGAACTGAATTACTGAACATTTACATTTAGACCTGGAAAATATTTCTCCATTGCAAAATTCTTCAAATATTAGGTTAAACCTCAAATATTCACTGCACTTTTAAGAATCTACAGAAGTGGACAAGATAAATGATCAAAATTATTTTGGATGGTTGAACATAGAACGTAGAACATAGAACACTACAGCGCAGTACAGGCCCTTCGGCCCTCGATGTTGCGCCGACCAGTGGAACCAATCTAAAACCCCTCTAATCTACACTATTCCAATATCATCCATATGTTCATCCAATAACCATTTGAATGCTCTTAATGTTGACGAGTCCACTACTGCTGCAGGCAGGGCATTCCACGCCCTTACTACTCTCTGAGGAAAGAACCTACCTCTAACATCTGTCCTACATCTCTCACCCCTCAATTTAAAGCTACGTCCCCTCGTGCTAGCCATCACCATCCGAGGAAAAAGGCTCTCACTATCCACCCTATCTAATCCTCTGATCATTTTGTATTGCCTCTATTAAGTCACCTCTTAACCTTCTCTCTACCGAAAATAACCTCAAGTCCCTCAGCCTTTCCTCATACGATTTTCCCACCATACCAGGCAACATCTGGTAAATCTCCCCTGCACCCTTTCCAACACTTCCACATCTTTCCGAGAATGCGGCGACCAGAACTGGACGCAATACTCCAAATGCGGCCACACCAGAGTTTTGTACAGTTGCAGCATGACCTCCTGGCTCCGAAACTCAATCCCTCTACCAATAAAAGCTAACACACCGTACGCCTTCTTAACAACCCTATCAACCTGGGTGCCAACTTTCAGGGATCTATGCACATGGACACCCAAATCCCTCTGTTCATCCACACTACCAAGTATCTTACCATTAGCCCAGTACTCTGTATCCCTGTTACTCCTTCCAAAGTGAATCACCTCACACTTTTCCGCATTAAACTCCATTTGCCACCTCTCAGCCCAGCTCTGCAGCTTATCTATGTCCCTCTGTAACCTGCCACTTCCCTCCGCACTGTCTACAACTCCACCGATTTTAGTGTCATCCGCAAATTTACTAATCCATCCTTCCACACTCTCATCCAGGTCATTAATAAAAATGACAAACAGCAGTGGCCCCAAAACAGATCCTTGCGGTACACCACTAGTAACTGAACTCCAGGATGAATATTTCCCATCAACTGCCACCCTCTGTTTTCTTACAGCTAGCCAATTCCTGATCCAAACCACTAAATCACCCTCAATCCCATGTGACCGTATTTTCTGCAAAACCTTACCATGGGGAACCTTATCAAACACTTTGCTGAAATCCATATACACCACATCAACCGCTTTACCCTCATCCACCTCTTTGGTCACCTTCTCAAAGAACTCAATAAGGTTTGTGAGACACGACCTACCCTTCACAAAACCGTGCTGATCCCTAGGTATAGGTACAATGGCATCAATAGGGGTAGGTGGGTGTGCGGTGGTATTGCCACTGGATGGGTAAAGAGATGGGCAATGCTTGTGGGTGGCAGTGGTCAGCATTGCTGCCTCAGCAGCAGGGACCCATGCTTGAGTTGCACATTCTCCCCATTTCGGTGTGGGCTTCCTCTGGGTCCTCCGGTTTCCTCCCAGTCAAAAAATGTGCAGATTAGATTGGCAATGCTAAATTGCCCCTTAGTGCCAAAAGATGCATAGGTTAGGTGGATTAGCCATGGTAAATGCGTGGGGTTATGGGTATAGGACAGTGCCAAGGGTGGGATGCTCTTTCAGAGAATGCAGACTGGATGGGCTGGATAATGTCTTTCTGCACTGTAGGAATTCTATGAATCGCAGGAACATTTTAAAATTTTATGATATAAAAGGGAGATATTAAGGCAGATGACCAAAACCTGGGTCAGTAGGTTTTAAGGAGCATTTTATAGGAGGAAAGTGAGGCAGAGGGGTTCCAGACCTTAGGACCTTGGCAGCTAAAAGCATTGCCACCAATGGTGTTGCAATTAAAATTGGGGATGCTTAAGAGGCCAAAGGGGAGTTTAAATATGACAGTGGTTTAGAGCAAACATCAGGTGCCTACTGTAAAGCTAAAGTTATCAGACCCAGCAGTAGAACATTTCAGATGATGCATTGTGGAAAAGGACTCTGGAAGCTTTGAGTCTTGCACTCATCAGGACAGATGCAAGAATGCCAAAGAGAGCATTTATTGATGTTGCATGAGAAAAGCACACCGATTGGCCAAGAGGTTTCCATGGGGAATTTACCAGGGAAATTTTATCTGCCACACTTTTGCTTAATTTCAAAAGATGTAATTGGCTGGACATGTCCCTATTGTCTGCAGAGGAGAGAATACTGCATATGAATGTATCTCGCTTTTAGCAAGCATGAGGTGAGCCATGTTGCACAGGTACCAAAATTCATACCATGTTATTAATTTGTGCTTGGCAGAACATCTTTTACATTATTTCAGGTTATTTACTCTTCCAGGAACTAAGTATTTAAAACTACGGATAACAATTTTGCCCTCAGCTAACAGCAGTGGCATTATCACTGGCTTAATAATCCAGACACTTGTGGCAAACCTCTGGGGAGACCCAGGTTCAAGTCTCATCATGGTCGATACTGAAATTTGGACCTATAAGATCTAGGCTTAACCTAATGATGACTATAGAACCATTGTCAATTGCTGTAAAATCTCATTTGGTTTACTAATGCCCTTTAGGATGGCAGATTTTCCTCACTAATCTAGTCTGGCCTACATGTGACTCCAGAACCACAGCAAAGGAATGGCCTAGAAAGCCAGTTCAAGGGCAATTAGGGGTGGGCAATAAATGCTGGCCCAACAAGTGATGCCCACATCATGAATGAATCGAAAAAAAACAAAAACTATTGATGTTCTTGCAAGACCCTTTGTGGTCAATGAAATAGGACTTCCTAATGACAAGCATCAATTATATATGGAAAATATATTTTTAAAAAACTATTTTCAGTATCCAGAAGGCACTTTACTGAAAAGTTTATGAACACATACCAAACAATGCCAACAAGCCAAATCACCACATCACAAATTACAGCATTTTATTCCACAATGTCCTCTGTTGAAGGACAGCGTTTCTCCAATTGTTATAGCTCAAGAGAGTTTTCGTCATAATAATCTTGTTATAAATAGTAATAGGAGTCCAAGAGGATTTGTTTCTTCAGAGAAGTTAATCTTTAGTGAAAATGATTTTGTAGGAACTTAATGGAACAAAATGTAAAAATCACAGCAAATTAAGACCATCTTGACTGATTGCTGCATGCCATCATAGACAAAAAATTTGCATATAATTATTTTGTATATTTTTAGACATATGTATGAACAAGGGTGTACATACAAACCACTAGAACACAAAAATAGTAAGCTTACACATTCCCCAGCTCCAGCTGTAACTTCCTGACCACAGCCCCTACTCCTGCCTGGTCTATTCTCCCCACACACCCCATTCTTATTGCTGCCTGGTCTATGATCCCCCCCACACCCCTACTGCTGTCTTTAAAATATTTTACAGGATGTGGACATCGCTGGCTAGGCCAGATCTGCTGGCTCTCTGATAGTCAAGAGACTGAATGTATGACTGAACCTATGCATTGGAGTCCAGTGGAAGTCCTGAAATTGCCCAGGAAGTTTAAATTTCTGATGGGCAATTCCCTGCTCTCTGGGGCCATGTGAATGACTGTGTTGGAGACTTGACAGTTTCACAGTACTTACCCAGATAGTTACCAGGAAATGTTGGACAAATTAAAACATGGTATAACACGTGACTAACTACACAATCATCCCTCTGACATGATTAATGATTCCCCCCCCCACCCCCCCAGAAAACCTGACAACCCATTTCCCTCCCAACTACACCCCACAAACGGACATCTCCCACCCCATTCACTCACTACATTCAAAAACTGGACCTTTAAACTCCTCATATGGCAGCCAGTGCCATAAAATGGTCTGGGGAGGATTGGAGGGGGTGCTGTCTTCCCTTGACTCTATTCCACTCTGATGGAGATTCCCAGGGAATGGTGTGCTGCACATTTAAATACAAAGCAGCATCAAGTGAGGGGAATCTTTGAGAGCAGCAGCTATCCATTTGGCAATGATGCTGTTTGAAAGATTCAGATCTTTGTGTTTCAGAGTTAACATAAAGCAAATTTTAATTTGAGGGAGCTAGGCATGCGGGTGGGGGGCAAGGATAATAAAAACAGTTTAGCATCTCTGAACTAAGACATCACAATGAGAACATTCTCCGAGCACTATAGAAAGTGCTTTACCTTGAGAACACGGAGAGGCTTGCTGGGATTTGCTTTATCTAGATAGTTGATATAGCCAGAAAGTGAAATGCTCAGCAGATGATTGTTCTGCCACAAGCAGCCCAATTGTTGGTCCAATACATCAGACCCCATATTGAATGTTGTCACTGCAGTGTTGGCTTCAACATCCCATAGTTTAACAGTCTTATCACCAGAAGCAGAGAGTAGGTGCGTATTCTCAGGACTCCAACTAATCTGTGGAAGACAAAGGACAGAAATTAAGATATGGGGTTTCAACCAATTAAAACATTAACTGGCAGGTAGCTTTAAATATTTGCTAGTTACAACCAATTCAACAAGTTTTAAACTGTACATTAGCTGGAATGTTCTATTCAATCAAGACTTTGGTAAAGCAAAAACAGCTTCAATGCATTGTTTAAAAAACTGAGTAAAATCACAGTAGCAAGATGATTCACCAGAATTTTATCAAATTAGCAATGGAAAGGACATTTAATATGTGTCTTTCAGTTTTAAAGTTAAGCTGCGTTTCAAAGTCATACAGTAACAATCAGTCTTTTTGTAGATAATTGCACATTCATCCCAAGCCTAATGTAACAAACTTACAGCATATACACCTCCACTGTGGGCACTGCCACCTCCAAGAGCACACAGCTGATCCCCATTCTTCCCATCATAGATAAAGACCTATTTTGAAAAAAACAAACTAATTAGCACTTAAAATGGAATAAGTACCAAGAAAAACAGGTATTGAATTTTTGCAAGAATCCAAATTACATTCGCATGTTGAGATACTCAAATAAGATGTACAAACTGATTGTTCCAAATGTGTCTTTCATTGATAATTATAAAAAAAAAACTCCCCTCTACCCCACCCCCCTTTTAAAATAAGGCATCCATAAGAAAAGCCCAATGTATTTAACAAAAAACTGGATAATACATTTTAGGAACATCTGTTGATGCTTTGCACTTGAAGTTATAACTGAAATGTATTATCCAGTGTTCAAAACTGAAGCCTGATATTCCAAATTTAATTTAAAACCTTGTTAATATGGTGAGTCTTTAAAGCTATGCTAAAACACTAAATGACTCTTGAAAGCACAACTTTCCATATTGTTCATTCAGCAGCCTCCAACAGTCACTGACCAGACAAACTGGTCAAAACTGCACAGCCTCATTTTTCCACACATTGTAAAAAGAAAACTGAAGCAGACAAAACCTTTGTATATGTAAACTGAGCTAATGCCAATTTCAGGTAGCTGTCAGGCACATTTAAAAAGTGAGGACAAACATGGTGGCAGTCATGCACAGACTTGGGGTCCATAAATTGACATTGTGCCCATCTTATGCTAAAGGGCTGGGGACACATTTTGCATGTCTCTAGGATGAGACACTATATTAGCTCAAGTGACTGTTTAAAATTTCACAGATTTGGAATGTATTGAATTTAAGCCCAAATGTTCTATGTTGTCTCTACTTATTTTGGTTCTTTAGCTGTTGTTTTGTTTGAGATAAAATCAAATATTTATTTTTGCTGTCAATCAGGATCAATGATTGACAATACATTTTGACATTTGTCAGGTTTCTGCTTAAAATGTGGCATTTTAACAGAAACATTTTCAATTATGATCTTAACACATTCACATATAGAAAAGCAAGCAATGTATACTCCACCAAGAGCCAGCTGACTGGTAAACAGTGTGACTATGTTAAATAAATGATGCACTGTGATTACATCTCAAAATATGTCATTATATTTCTATGTGCATGTTGATACTTGCATAGATACTATGCTTAATGCAGGGCATTTAATTATGTTCCCTGTAAGCACTAATTTGTTAAATCTTGTCATCTACATAACACATTTCCTCCCCCCCCCCTCCTCTTCTATGTAGTTCACACAGTAGAGGAATGACAAGCCATTTCTCTGAAAACATGAAGTGGGATAAATAATTTAACATTCACTACAGCCATTTCCCAGATTTAATTGAAGCACAAAACACAGATCCCACTACTCTATGGTAATTGGCCCAGCTTGCCTTCCTTTGGAAATGCCACTGAAGCAAATTGTGACATTGCACTTCAACAAAGTACATACTGGACCAATATTGGGATTTTTCGAAATCATCAGCAATAGGAAACAAACTTTGTTCTTCTGCCAGCATACAAATTCAGGAAGATCAAATGGATCTTATTAGATGGAGTTCATGGCACTGAAATTTTCATCAAGTAATGTAAGCAATGAGCATATGCGAACTCAGAGATATTGTACTCCCGAATAAGTTGTGTCTAATCTTACCTGTCCGTCTGCACCAGCTGAAGCAAACTTTGACCCATCATTAGAATATCGCAAGCAGTTCACAAAACTTGAATGGCTCTAAGGGGAAATTAGAGAAGCAAGTCTAGAAAATGGATTTCATAGGTACAAGATAAGATACTTTTCTTAGAGTTGAGATTTTAAATTTTAAAGTCGAAAAAAGACCACAGATAAATTGTCATAATTCATATTTGTCACCAGACAGTAAAACAGTGAATAGCTCTAGATTTCTCCACACCATTAAATATCTTTATTATGAATGAAATTGGGATAGAAGCCCAACAGTATAATGTCTTGAGACAATGAAACTCAACTGAACATTACAAAAATGAAATTTTTCATAGAAATACCCTATCCACATGGCAGGCAACATATGATGAGGATGCCAATAGATATTACAAGAAACATGGTTGAAATATTTGTGAATGCCTTGAGTTAAGTGCTGAGTTGATGATTCTATTCGGTCTCCTCTCAAAGTTCCCATCATTGCTGTTGAGTGCTCAGCCAATTCAAATGACACTAAAAAGTTGAGTGCTGAAGTTCTGTCCTTCATAGCTAGTTGAAAATCAATAAGACCGTTTCATCTACTTGAAAAAAATGCCCAGGTCTTAGAATCTTAGAAACCCTACAGCACAGAAAGAGGCCATTCGGCCCATCGAGCCTGCACCAACGGCAATCCCACCCAGGCCCTACCCCCATATCCCTACATATTTTACCCGCTAATCCCTCTAATCTACGCATCCCAGGACACCAAGGGGCAATTTTAGCATGGCCAATCAACCTAACCCGCACATCTTTGGACTGTGGGAGGAAACCGGAGCACCCGGAGGAAACCCACACTGACACGAGGAGAATGTGCAAACTCCACACAGACAGTGACCCAAGCCAGGAATCGAACCCAGGTCCCTGGAGCTGTGAAGCAGCAGTGCTAACCACTGTGCTACCGTGCTGCCCACAATTCCATTTTACAAGGAAACGTAACCTGAAAAACTCCATCACAAAGAACCTCTACTCAATACAACTGGGAGCTAATGTAGGCCAGCAAGCACAGGGGTAATGGGTGAATGGGATTTGGTAAAAATTAGAATATAGTCAGAGCTTTGAAGGAAATTAAGTTTACAGAAGGTTTAAGGTGGAGCTGGCAAGAAGAGCACTTGGATATAGGAAATGTAAGCCATTTAGCCACTTGAACCTGTTCTGTCATTTAATGAGACCATGGCTGATATGTAATCTAATTCCATACACCCACCTTTGCCCTGTATCCCTTAATGCAACTAGCTAACAAGAACCTATCAATCTTAAATTTACAATTAACTCCGACCATCAATTGCCATTTGTGAAAGAATTCCAAATTTTTAGTAGAAGTTTTTAAAAAAATCCTTGATGGGAGCTGAGAATTATTGGCGAGACTAGCATTTGTTGTCTATCCCTAATGACCCTTGAACTGAGTGGCTTACTACGACTTTTCAAAAGATGTTAACCACACTGCTGTGGGTCTGGAGTTACATGCAAGCCAAACCAGGTAAGGGCAGCAGACTTCCTTCCCTAAAGGACATTAGTGAACCAGACAGGTTTTTACAACAGTCAATAGTTCCATGCATAGCTGGACAAATTTCAAATATTTAAACAAAAACACCATCCTGATGCATCTAACTTCATGAGTTGGTCAGCTGATTTCCCCAAGCCCATTACTACATTCTACAATTAGCAAATAGCATATATATCTGACTTTTCCCCACATAACCTAAAACACATAAGTTATGGATTCCTACTTAATCAGCTTTTAATCAGGACAAATTTAAATATTTATAATTACCTAACAGTTTCCTCAATGAGTAGAAGCACAAAGTACAAGTGGAAATATAAATAGCTCCTTTTGAGGAAGGCTAGCTAATGTATGCAGGTGCAAAGTGTTTAGAATAGGGACAGCAAAATATTAAACTTATTTCCAGCTTGTTTGCCAAAATTTCACTGGCATACTAAAGTATAAACATTTTTGCATAAATGAAGAATTTAAAATATATACAACATTTCAAAATATTCACTTTCTGCACATCTAAAAAGGTTGTATTTTTTAAATAAACTGCTAGAACATAGCAACTTATACCAAGTTACTGCAAAAAATATTTAACAGAAAATTCAAACATTATGCTTTACTTTTTGAGAATTGCTTGCTTGGAAGGTTAGTGCACAATATTTTAAAAAGAGGAGGCGATGATCTAGAGGTCTAATTTCCAGCACATTTTCAACTTAGGAGTGGCACGATGGCAGAGTGGTGAGCACTGCTGCCTCAGTGCCGGAGACCCAGGTTCGATTCCAGCCTTGGGTGGCCGTGTGCAGTTTGCACATTCTCCCTATGCTTGTATGAGTTTCCTCCAGGTGCTCAGGTTTCCTCCCACAATCCAATGGTTAAGTGGATTGGTCATGCTAAACGGTTCCATACTGTCCCAAAATGTGTAGGTTGGGGGGATTAGTGGGGTAAATGTGAGGTTGAGACAGGGCAGGAGTGGGCCTGGGTAAGATGCTCTGTCGGAGAGTTGCTGCAGACTCGATGAACTGAATAGCCTCCTTCTGCACAATAGCGATTCAATAATCAGTAGAGAAAGTTAGTTAACTGTCAGGATGCTGTTCAAAACAGTATTTGAAATAATTTCATCAAGTGCCTCTCTCTTTCATAGTCAAGGCTCAGCTAAATTCTTATTCTGGATTGCTTGTTTCTACATCTCCTTTGTAATTTCTAGTTATGCTGTTTAAGTTTTCTACTGCAGTTAGAATCATAGAAACTGTACAGTGCAGGAGGCCACTAGGCTCATCAAGTCTGCACCAACAACAATCCCACCTAGGCCCTATTACCGTAACCCTACATATTTACCCCACTAATCCCTCTATCCTACACATCATGGGACACTAAGGAGCAATTTAGCATGGCCAATGCACCCAATCCACACATCTTTGGACTGCGGGAGGAAACTGGAGCACCTGGAGGAAACCCATGTAGACATGGGGAAAACGTGCAAACTCTACACAGGCAGTGACCCAAGCTGGAAATTGAACCCAGGTCTCTGGAACTGAGAGGCAGCAGTGCTAACCACTGTGCCACCCGTTGGGATTTGTTTCCTGAATTCATAATTTTAGCAAGCCAATTCTGTTCATGTGTTGTGTTCTTACAAGCTTATTGAATGAGAACATTAACTAAAAACAGGAGTGGGCTATTTGCCCTTCAAGGCTCCTCTGCCATTCAATTCGATCATGGCTGATTTGGTTGTGGCCTTGGCTCAGCCTCAAATATCATCCAGCCTCCACTTAGTCTGCGGCAGTAAATTCCAAAGATGACTGACAATCAAATCAATTTCTCATCTCCATCTAAAATGAGACACCCCTTAGTTTTGGCTTCCCCGGCAAGGGGAAACATCCTCCCTGCATCTACTTCAGCAAGAACCCCTCTCGTTCTTCCAAACACCAATGAGTATAGGCACATGTTTAACTTTTCACCACAAGACAATCACAACCAAGTGAGCCTTCTTTGAACTGTCCCCAATACAAGCATATTCATCCTTTAAAGTTTTTTTTGGAAAGTTCTTATTTAGTGTCACAAGTAGGCTTACATTGACACTGCAAATAAGTTATGTGAAAATCCCTAGTCGCCACTCTCTGGTGCCTGTTCAGGTACACTGAGGGAGAATTTAGCATGGTCAATGCACCTAACCAGCACGCCTTTCACACTGTGGGAGGAAAACTAAGGAGACCTAAACTGTACATAGTCCTCCAGGTGCAGTCTCAAATGCCCTATGCCTTGTACAGCAAGACTTCCCTACTTTTATATTCATCACCCTGACCCTTATAATAAAAGGTCAACATGCCATTTACTTTCCTAATTACTTGCAGTACATGCATGCCAACTTTGTGATTCATGCAATAGGACACACAAATCCCTCTATTGCAGGATCTCTCAACTGACAACATTGCTGCTATTCTTCTGAAATTATACTCCATTTGCCAAATTTTTGTCCACTTAGTTATCACATCTCCATTTCCATATGATTAGCAGGCCATTGAACTGAATTCTCCAGGTCCACTAGCATCTCTTGACACCTCACTGCCAGGAGTGGTACCCTCCACTGGGGTTTACTATTGCTTTTCACCAACAGGGAATAGGTGTCCTGATTCCACCAGAGGAAAGAGACCATTGAGGCTCCCCCGGTCAGTCGTAAGCACCAGCCTGGCACCACCCAAGGGCAAACTGGCATTGCCCAGTGCCAGGGCCTATGGGGGAGACCAGTTGCCACTCTGCAATTGGGATCGGTGAGGGAGGGAGGGAGGGAGATTGGGGCTGGTCATCGGGATCAGGGCTGGCCCAGAGAGATCCAGGAGTGCAGCAGTGGGGGGGTTGCAGGGCTAGCCAGCCAATGGCTGGCCAGAGACCTGGAGGCAGGCAATGCCGGGTGGGGGGGGCACCATGAATGCCACGATTTCTGTGCTGACAGATGAGCGCGTATGCAGTGTCCCACTCAGCGTTATGCTGCTGGCCTCTTGGGCAGGAATAGGCCCCGTCCCCGCTTTCCAGAGTGAATCGCACTAGGGCAGTTGGTGATGCGCAGAGCATTGGAGATTCATTCTGGAAATCATGCTAAAAAGGTGGGACTGACTCCCATTTTGCTGCATATGTTTCAGAGTATCCTGGCCATTATGTCTATGGTTCCCCTTTGTCCATTTAGAGCTCTTTTGTGAATATTCAAACTTCATCCTGTACAACTTCCTTTTCATAAAGGCATGTTTGCTCTTAATGTATTCTGATTTTGTTCATGTCCTGCCACTTCTTCCTTAATAATGGAAACCAGAATTCCACCCCTCCTCCACCCAATAAAAACAAATGTTAAGCTATCTGGCTTATAGTTTTGTGCTTTCCACCCCCTCCTTGCTTGAACAGGGGTGTTACATTTTTACTTTTCAAATCCACTTTGCCAAAGCAAGGGAATTTTGGAAGATTACAATCGATTTTTTAATGCCTCGTGTAAAGACAAATACAAAATACTTGTTCAAAGTTCCTGTCATGTCCTGGTTTCTCATTGTTATTTGCCCAGTCTCATCCTCTAAGGGACAAACATTTAATCTCGCTACTCTCTTCCTTTTTGCGCAGATGTACCCCCGTTTTTTTCATCTCGCATTCTAGTTTCTCCCTCGATTATTTTTCCAGTCATCCATCGCTGGATTAACTTTCCCAATCTACTGAAATGGCACTAATATTTTGCAGCATTGTGTAACTCATTTCAATTGATACCACCTGTGAATTGTTTTTAGCTAGCCACGCATGGTTCATTCTTCTTGTGGAATATTTCTCAATGAAGTATATCTGTGTTCAGAATATCTCCCTCTGCTTCTCTATCATTTTACCTTTTAAGTTATTTTCCCAGTCCACTTTCACCAACTCATTTTCATTCCTTTGAAGTTGTCCTTGAGACCAAAGTTTCCCACCCTCAAACTGTTCTGTGAAATTCTATTGTCTCATGGTCATTTTTGTCTAGTGGATCCTTCAGAACAAAGGAAATTACAGCACAGGAACAGTCCCCTTCGGCCCTCCAATGTGCACCGACCATGCTACCTGACTGAACTAAAATCCCCTACCCTTCCGGGGACCATATCCCTCTATTCCCATCCTATTCATGTATTTGTCAAGACACCCCTTAAAAGTCACTATCGTATCTGCTTCCACTACCTCCACCGACAGCAAGTTCCAAGCACCCACCACGCTTTGTGTAAAATATCTGCCTCGTATCTCCTTTAAATCTTGGCCCTCACACCGTAAACCTATGCTCCCTAGAAATCGACTCTTCCACCCTGGGAAAAAGCTTCTGGCTATCCACCCTGTCCATGCCCCTCAATCTTGTAGACTTATATCAGGTTGTCCCTCAACCTCCGTTGTTCCAGTGAGAACAAACCAAGTTTCTCCAACCTCTCCTCCTAGCTAATGCCCTCCATACTGGGCAATACCCTGGTAAATATTTTCTGTCCCTTCTCCAAAGCCCCCATTAGTGTGGCAACCAGAATTGAACACTATATTCCAAGTGCGGTCTAACTAATTAACATTCTGTAAAGTTGTAACATGACTTGCCAATTTTTAAACTCAATGCCCCAGCCAATGAAGGCAACCATGCCATAGGCCTTCTTGACTATTTTCTCCATCTGAGTTGTCACTTTCAGTGACCTGTGTAACTGTACAGCCAGATCCCTCTGCTTATCAATACTCTCAAGGGTTCTGCCATTTACTGTATATTTCCCATCTGTATTAGACCTTCCAAAATGCATTACCTCACATTTGCGCAAATTAAACTCCATCTGCCATCTTTCTGCCCAAGTCTCCAACCGATCTATACCCTGCTGTATCCTCTGACGGTCCTGCTTGGTATCTGCAATTCCACCAAGCTTTGGTGTCATCCACAAACTTACTAATCAAACCAGTTACATTTCCTCCAAATCATTTATATCTATTACGAACAGCAAAGGTCCCAGCACTTATCCCCAAGGAACACTAGTCACAGCCCTCCATTCAGAAACACACCCTTCCACTGCTACCCTCTCTCTTCTATGACCAAGCCAGTTCCATATCCATCTTGCCAGCTCACCTGATGCTGTGCAACTTCACCTTCTGTACCAGTCTGCCCTGAGATATCTTGTCAAAGGCCTCACTGAAATCCAGGTAGACAACATCCACCGCCCTATCCTCATCAATTGTCTTCGTCACTTCCTCAAAAAACATGATCCAGTTAGTGAGACACGACCTCCCCTTCATAAAATCATGCTGCCTCTCGCTAATATGTCCACTTATTTCCAAGTGGGAGTAAAACCGGTCTCAAAGAATCCTCTCCAATAATTTCCCTACCACTGACGCAAGGCTCACCGGCCTGTAATTACCTGGATTATCCTTGCTACACTTCTTAAACAAAGGAATAACATTGGCTATTCTCCAATCCTCTAGGGCCTCCCCTGTAGCCAGTGAGGATACAAAGATTTCTCTCAAGGCCCCAGCAATTTCCTCCCTTGCCTCTCAGTATTCTGGGTTATATCCCATCAGGCCCTGGGGACTTGATTACCTTAATATTTCTCAAGAAGCCCAATATCTCCTTTTTGATCTCAACATGATCCAAACCATCTATACACCCTTCCCCAGACTCCTCATCCACCAAGTCTCTCCCTTTGGTGAATACTGACAAAGTACTCATTTAATACTTCGCCATTTCCTCTGGCTCCTTGCATAGATTCCCTCCCCTGTCCTGGAGTGGGCCAACCCTCTTGCTCTTTATATACGTATAAAAAGCCTTGGGATTTTCCTCAACCCTGCTGGCCAATGACTTTGCGACCCCCTTTAGCCCTTCTTACTCCTTGCTTAAGTTTCTTTCTACTTTCCTTGCATCCCATACTTGCTTTGTGTTCCCAGCCGCCTCGCCTTGACAAATGCTTCCTTTTTCTTTTTGATGAGACTCAATATCTCTCGTTATCCAAGGTTCCCGAAACTTGCCATACTTATCCTTCATCCTCACAGGAATGTGCCAGTCCTGAATTCCTATCAACTTACACTTGAAAGCCTCCCACATGCCAGATATTGATTTGCCCTCAAACATCTGCCCCCAATGTACATTCTTCAGTTCCTGCCTAATATTGTCGCAATTAGCCTTCCCCCAATTTAGCACCTTCACTTGGGGACTATACTTATCTTTATCCATCAGCCCCATAATGCTTACTGAATTCTGGTCACTGTTCCTGAACTGCTCCCCTACCGAAACGTTGACCACCTGGCCAGGCTCATTTCCCAATACCAGGTCCGGTACAGCCCCTTCCCTAGTTGGACTATCTACATACTGTTTCAAGTCGTCCTCCTGGATGCTCCTTACAAACTCTGCCCCATCTACGCCCCTAGCACTAAGTGAGTCCCAGTCAATATAGGGGAAGTTATAATCACCCACCGGAACAACCCTGTTACTTTTACACCTTGCCAAAAGCTGCCTACATCTCTGTTCCTTTAACTTCTGCTGGCTGTTGGGAGGCTTATAGTAAACTGCCAACATTGTGACCACACTTCCTATTCCTGAGCTCTACCCACATTGCCTCCCTGTACGAGCCCTCCCGCAGGTGACTTCCTGCAGTACAGCTGTAATATTCTCCTTAACTAGTAGTGCATCTCCACCAGCCCTTTTACATCCCCCTCTATCCCGATTGAAACATCTGTATCCTGGAACATTAAGCTGCCAATCCTGTCCTTCCCTTAACCAAGTCTCTGTAATGGTATCATCATAGTTC
This sequence comes from Mustelus asterias, assembly GCF_964213995.1. Lineage (NCBI taxonomy): Eukaryota > Metazoa > Chordata > Chondrichthyes > Carcharhiniformes > Triakidae > Mustelus > Mustelus asterias. The sequence continues at coordinate 85,573,130 of NC_135801.1, forward strand.
CAAGTACTAATCCAAGTTCTAAGTTCAGCTGCCTTGCTTGTTACACTTCTCACATCGAAACAAATTTGATTAGCAACCACATCTTGCCTGCTCTTCCTCCGAGTCTTACTGGCCCTACTCTAGTTCCCCTTCAGTTAATTCACCTTTACTTTGGTTCCCACCCCGCTACCAAACTAGTTTTAATCCTCCCGTGTGACACTAGCAAACCTCCTAGCCAGAATATTTATGCCCCTCCAGTTTAGATGCAACCTGTCCTTCTTGTACCAGGTCCCACCTGCCCTGGAAGGGATCCCAATGGTCCAGATATCTTAAACCCTCCCTCCCACACCAACTGTTTAGTCATGTGTTGAGCTGTACTATCTTCCTATTTCCGGCCTCACTGGCATGTAGCACAGGGAGCAATCCTGAGATTACAACCCCAGAGGTCCTGCTTTTTAAACTTTCTACCTAACTCCCTAAACTGCTGCTGCAGGACCTCGTCACTCTCCCTACCCATGTCGTTGGTACCAATATATACCACGACCTCAGGCTGTTCACCCTCTCCTTTAGAATGCTTTCTGCCCTTTCAGAGACATCCTGGAACCAGGAAGGCAACATACCATCCTGGAGTCTCTTTCACTATGAGGTAATTCATTAATCCTGTCTCATTACACATCATTGGCTCTAAAATAGGCTGCTCCCACTTGGTTCCAGAACATAACGTCCAAAGAAACTAATGCAAATACATTGAACTCAAAGTTACTTTTGTCCATTTGATTTGTACAATCTATATGAAGATTATGAAATTGTCCAAAAGAAAATACCTTTCTTACAATTCCCCACTTCTTGAATTATGCTCTGTTCTACAGTGTATCCATTGGTTGGGAGCTGAACTGACTACTCTTAGTCACCTTTTTGCCATGCTATTTCTCCACCCAAACTGATTCCATCATCCAAGCCAAAATCATTTTTCACTACTGTACTGACCTCATCCTTTATTTACAGGACTACCCCACTTCCTTTTCTTTCTATAATTTTGGAATGTCAAACAGCCTTGATCATGCAACCACACCTCCATAATTGCATCACATCATACCCATTTATTTCCATTTGCGTTGAGTCATCCATCATGTTACAAATACCCTTTATGCAGTCAGGTGAAGAGCAGTCAATCCAGTCTATCATTTTCCTTTATGACCCTATTTGCACTCATGTACATATGCTCTTTGTCACACTCTGGTTAGCTACTCTTGTCCATTGCATTGACCTTTCTCATTAACTTTCTAAATCACGCCTCATGTGAACATCCTCCTCAACTATTTAGTTTAAAGCCTTCTCTGCAGCCTTGGTTTTATGATTCACCAGGACACTGATCTCAGAAACATTCAAATGCAGCTGCTCCCAACAGCACAGCTCCTCATTCCCCAGCACTGGTGCCAGTTCCCTATGGATTAAAACCCATTTCTCCAACATCAAACTTCAAGATATTCCATCAATTCACTGATCTTACTTATGACCTGCCAATTTTCTCCTGGCTATATACAGATATGCCCACCCAAGCGTTACAGCAAAGCACATTCGAGACAACTCTTCATATAGGCAAGAAAATTTACATGAACCTAATGTACTCATAGAAGTGAAACTATGTTTCTATGAAACTGCAAACTACTCAATTTGTGAACTTTGTATGATCGAGTTATAGTTTACAATTACTCAATTTTAACTACATAACTCAAAACTGGTCTTTTCATTGAAACATTTAATAGGTCACTTACAGTAATTGTAAACTTGAATTTCAAAGGAAGTCCTTCAAAGAACACGCAGGTATAATCATCACTTCCAGTCACAACTCGGAAAGGTCGATTTGGCTTAAAAGCGATGCTGTTTACAATTTTGCTGTGGCCGCTAAGCGATCCAACAGAAGTTCCTGTATCCCACTGGAAGACTGCTCCATATCTGCAATGATTTGAACAGGATTAATACTTTTAACTCAACATAAACAGATACTGTGCATGTGGTTTACTCCTCCACAGTGCTGTCCCAGTGAACTTTCATTCCCGTGTGTTCCAATAAAGCCTGCACGGCTTTTGTAATTGTTCTTTCCCTCTATCCTCATGTCACACTGGACAATGATGTGGAGATATCCACTCCATCTGACGAAGGAGCAGGGCTCCGAAAGCTAATGGCATTTGCTACCAAATAAACCTGGTGTTATTAAAACTCTTCCACTGGACAATCCCAGGATTCCATTCTTGCCACACAACCCCAACAAACTTCTCAGCATCAATATTTGCAGCTGGACGACTATGATTTCATATGTATGCCATGTTTTTTCTCCTCTCTCTCATGCTAGCACCATTCTGGACCACTGCTGTTGTCCAACTGCACAAATGATTAAATCTTGAATTCGGAAGAGCTTCCTTCAACTCAATTGCAAAAAACACAAATGATCAAATTTAGCTTCAACCAAAAACTTTACAACTTACCCTACCACGTTATTCTCCCAGTTGGGCTGCAGCGTATAGCTCAGCTTATGCCTTGTTAGACCTTCAACTGAACTTCATAATGCCATATCTTAACTACCAAAGATTATCCATTCTCTCCAACACTCATCTCCACCTTTACTTTGATTTGAGATTGTCACAGCAACTACATTGCTGTGTTATGTAAGCCTACTTGTGACCCTAATAAACTTTAGCCCCATTACCAATGAAACCAGCGGCCACAACTTGAATTTTTCGAGAAGACTGCTTCAAAGCTATCCTTGCCTGTTCAACATTGCTTGATCTATCCTGCCAACCAAGTCCTTCTGCCCTGTCCTCATCAGTTTCCATTCCCCCAACACATCAATTTCAAAACCCCTGTACAAGTCTCGCACTTTCCCCAAATACAACACAAAATATAGCAGCAGCCTATATAGCTGCCAAGTTGCTCCACCATTCGATACGATCAGGGCGGCACGGTAGCGCAGTGGTTAGCATTGCTGCTTCACAGCTCCAGGGACCTGGGTTCAATTCCCGGCTTGGGTCACTGTCTGCATGGAGTTTGCACATTCTCCTCGTGTCTACGTGGATTTCCTCCGGGTGCTCCGGTTTCCTCCCACAATCCAAAGATGCGCGGGTTAGGTTGATTGGCCATGCTAAAATTGCCCCTTAGTGTCCCGAGATGCTTAGGTTAGAGGGATTAGTGGGTAAAATATGTAGGGATATGGGGGAGGGTTTGGGTGGGACTGTGGTCAGTGCAGACTCGATGGACCGAATGGTCTCTTTCTGTACTGTAGGGTTTCTATGATTCATATCTACTCCACTTTCCTGCCTTTTCCCAGATCCCATAACTTTTTTCAGTGCCAAATAAACTCCATCACGTTCAGTCTTGAAGATACTGACACAGCCCTCAAAGGTAAAGAATTTCAAAAGAATCAACTCTCAAGTGAAGAAATTTCTCAAGTTTGAAATGGTTAAACCCATCATTAACCCTAGTTCTGGACTGAGACCCAAGCACTGATCTTTGCAGCACTCCACTAATTACATCGTTACCTAAAAATGACCTATTCCAATTGGTCTATTCACCAATCCTCAATCCATGCTGTTACTGCAATCCCATGAGGCCTAATCTTACGTATTTTGGGCACCTTCTCAAAAGCCTTCCGAAAATCCAGATGGACTATTTACTGGCTCCCCGCCACCAACCCAAACACACAATATTCCTGATCTACAGGCTAGTTATATCCTCAAAACTAAAAACCATGTGCCTATGTCTCAGAGCTTCCATCATAGTTTCTAGTTTTCCTGCTACTGATGTCAGACTGACTTACGTAATTGCCAATTTTCTCCCTCTGCCCTTTTGTTTTAAGAAAAAAAGATTGCATTTACTACCTTTCAACACACACAGACTGTTTTTGATCATATGGAATATCCTAAATTCCAACTCAGAATGAATCTGCTATCTCTGCAACTACATCTTTTAAAAACCCCCAGGTGCAGACCATTAGGTCCAGGGAATTTATCAACTTTTAGTCTTTGTTAATAGTGCATTTTTGTTACTAATATTAATTACGTCAGGTTCTTTACTCTCATCCGGCCCTTGGTTCCCCACAATTTCTAGCATCGCCTTCATTCATTTATCTTCACAGAAGACAACTTTTAACATTTATGCCATCCCCTTATTCCTCATAATTTCTCCTGTCCCTGCCTCCAAGAGGCCCATTTACTTCTATTAATCTTTTCCTTGTGCTTTGTGATCATAATTCCTGCTCCGTTGCTTTGCTTTCTTCATCCTCATCAGGTCTTGGATCATATTTGTATTTATTAAAACGCTCCCAATTTTTAGACTTGCTACTCTTTTTGACAACGTGTTTTTTTTCCAACCCAATGCTACTCCTAAATGTCTCTAGCCATAACTATCAATTTTCTAGTGGAGTTTCATTCCCCAAGGAAATGTATATCTATTGAAAATTACAAATTAAAGGTTTGCCATTGCTCATCTGCCATATATCTTTTAATCTAATTTCCTAATCTTTAACACCAATATGCACCTCATGTGTGATTGGTTTATTTAAACTGAAGACTCTACATTCAGATTTAACCTCATCACTCTCAAACTTTGTATGAAATTCCATCAAATAATGATCGCCGAGAACCTTTTACTACAAGATTTCTAATCATCCTAGTCTAATTACAATACTATATATAGACTGTCCCCTAGTCTACACAACATTGTTCTGGAAAACATTCATATGCATGGCATGACCTCATCCTCCAAGCTACTTTTATCCATTTGCTTTTGCTTTGCCAATCTACATGAAGTTCACCATCTTCACTGATTACTCATCAAATTCCCCTCAACTTCCTGACTTATTCTCCATCCAACAGTATGATTACTGTTAGGCAGCCTACAACCTCCTTCTACATGTATTTTGTGTGTTTTTTAAAATGACTACTGTGGTTCTACAATTCTAAAATTGTGATTTTTTGGGGTCAAGATTCTTCCTTTACTATCAGGTCTACACACCTTTTCATTTTGCTCATCTTTTATAGAAGTCCGGCACTCTGGAATATTTAATTATCAATGTTGGTCACTTTGCAAAATCTCAGAAAAGGCTAGTGAATCAAACACTTCTATTTGGTGTCAGTAATTCATCTGTCGTTAGGTCCATGCACTCAGATAGAATGCCTTTAATTTTAACTTTGGTATTTGACCCTGATGTGACCATAGTTATTAGTGCCTTCCTGACAACCTGCATGAATTTACTCCAATTGCTAATCGGCACTAGTCTCCTTTATTGAAACTTCAGCATTCATCCTCTGCTCTCGACTCCTCTGCACCACAGTCTACAATTACTTCCCATGCATGATTTGGAATGCTCTCCCTAACCTCCATCTTCCCTCCGTCCCTTCATCTCTTCATAAATTCTTAATGCCTTCATCCTCACTCTGATCTGAGAACATTAGAAATGGAAGCTGCAGTAGGCCATTTGGCCCTCTGTCTGCTCCATTGCCCAAATAGCCAGATCTTCAAGCTCAGCTCCACATTCAGCATCCCTTAATTTCCTTAGTAGCCAACAAATCTATCACACTGTCTCAAAAAGACAGAAGTAATTTCTCAATGGTCAACCCTTTTATTCTGAGATTGTGACTGATGTTCTAGATTCCCCAGCCAAGCAAAAAGTCTATTCATTATCTACCGTCAAGAATTTCATATTTTAATTGGATCACCTCATTTTCCAAACCCCAGGAACATATGCTTAACCTAATCAATCTCTCCTCTCATCCAAGGAACAAGTCCGGTAACTATTTGTTGTGCTCCCTCTGAGGCGAGTAATCCTCCTTTAGTTAAGCTGTCCAAAACTGAGTAGCACTCGAGGTATGGATTCATCAATGCCCTATATAATAGTAAGGCTTCTTTACTCCCACACTCCAATTCCTTTGTAACAAAGTCAATATGCCAATTGCCTTCCCAATTGCATGCTGTATCTGCATGCTTACTTTGTGATTCACATACAAGGCCATCTAGGTCCCTCTGAATATCAATGTTTCTCAGTCTCTCACTATTCAAAAATATTCTGCATTTTTATCTTTCATACCAAAGTGAGGGGCTTCATACTCGTCCACATTGTATTCTCTGCTAGGTTCTTGTCTACTCACCCACCCAGCCAATATCCCTCTTTGCTCCTTCATCACTTACTTCCCATCTAAGTTTTTATATAATCAGAAAACTTTGATACTTTATACTCAGTCCCATCAACCGGGTCACTGATACAGTTGCAAGTAAGATACATTCCATGAAAGTGTCGCCTAATATTACTGCAGATTTGACAATCTGATATGACAATTAAAATTCATAGTATATTATCCTTAATACCTGTGCCTCAAATTTCATGATTTAAGCTCTACCTAACAACTACCATTAGGGAGCACGTTTGATCATGGTTTTCAAAAGGGTATTGGGTAAGTACCCAAGATAAAAATTGCAAGGCTACAGGGAAAGGGGAGGGGAGTAGGACCAGCGAGATGCTCTTGCAGAGTTGGCATCGTGTAACCATTCTATAGTTTTACGAGCAAATCCCAGTGATTTTTGTTAGCTCCACCTAAACTAATTCTATTTCTTGATTTGCCCAGCTAAGATCTTCTATGTTATTATACCATCTTTTGTTTTCAAGACTACCTCTCATTTTTTGCTCAAGTATCCTAGAATATTTGGTTCCCAACCTCAGTCACATTTTAATCAAATTAAAAATAATTAAGTTTCTGTTCTATTAAAGTAATTTGTTACAAATCCTTCACTCAGATGCATTCTTTTAAGTTTCAACAGTTCCTAATTTTCCTTGACTTTACCTTAGATACTAATATCCTATTAACTTCCTTCTCCCTTCCTGCATTTTCATCCAAAACACTGCTCTGCTCTCGAGCCTGGATGTTTACCTTGCTACTTTTGAGTTTACTTTTTCCTGAATTCCCATCACCACCCTACCCTACTCCTTCTCCAATGCTTGGTGGCCAGTTATTTTGGCCATTGAAGTGCTTTGGAAATGTTTTGTATTAAGTTACCATAAGTATGTCATTCTATTTGCTTGGGATGTATTGCAAAATCATTAATGGCTCTTTGTAATTAAGCATTATGACAATGAATCTGCAAGTCAGGAATGGGAACATGTTAAAACTGCACTCTGCAAACAAGACTGTTCGAACAGACAGGATGAACTAGCGCCCAAGATTCTTTTTTCCCCAATTATCAATTTTCAAATAATTAAGTTTGCAAACTTGCAAATTTTAACCTTGAATGTCATTAATTCAGTAATTAATTCTTCAAATTATACAGGAAAAATTGAAGTTAATAACCAAGAATATTCAATATTTCAAGCAAAGACATTATCCTGAATACAAAGGCATTCAAGTAGCTAATCTTAAACTGAAAGCAACTGTAAATCAAAAGTAAGTTTTTATTAGGCAAAAAAGAACTTCGAGAGTCTCTCATAATTAGCCATTATCCTCAAATACTCCTTCAAATTTAACATTTGTAACACAATATCTAGACTTTGGAAACCACCTAATTTGGGAGTATTAAACAATTTTCCTGCACTACCAGAACAAAGATTGTGTCTACCACAATAAGCGTTGGAAAAACTCAGCAGGGCATGCAAAGGGTTAACATTTTGTCCAACATGACTGTCACTGCTGCCTCTCAGCACCAGGGACCCGGGTTCAATTCCAGGCTTGGGTCACTGTGTGGGGAATTTGCACGTTCTCCCCATTTCTGCCTGGGGTTCCTCCGGATGCTCTGGCTTCCTCCCACAGTCCAAAAGACAGGCTGGTTTTGTGCAACGTCCATGCCAAATTCTTCCTCAATGTAACCAAATAGACAGGTGTGTGGCACTAGGTGATTTTCACAGTAACTTCATTGCAGTCATAGAAATCATAGAAACCCTACAGTGTAGAAAGAGGCCATTCGGCCCATCGAGTCTACACCAACCACAATCCCACCCAGGCCCTACTCCCATATCCCTACATATTTACCTGCTAATCCCTCTAACCTACCCATCTCAAGACAATAAGGGGCAATTTTAGCATGGCCTAACCCACACATCTTTTGACTGTGGGAGGAAACCGGAGCACCCGGAGGAAACCCACGCAGACACGAGGAGAATATGCAAACTCCACACAGACAGTGACCCAAGCCGGGAATCGAACCCAGGTCCCTGGAGCTGTGAAGCAGCAGTGCTAACCACTGTGCTACCGTGCTGCCCCACTGGATTGCAGTGTTAATCCAAGTCTACTTCTGACACTAATAAACTTTTTCTTCAGCACTGAAGAGTTATCTTGGACTTGAAATGTTAACTAAGTTTCTCTCTCCACCAATGCTGCCAGACCGGAGCTTTTCCAGCACTGATTTTATTGCACATCTCCAGTGTTTTGGATTTATTTTAGATGAAAACCAATTTAGTGCCATTTTCTCAAAAAGGGACAGGATTGAGTCAAAACATTTTTGCAGTAATTAGCATTATTCAAGCTCAAAGGATAAGATCAAAAATGGCTGTTCAGACTGCATTTTCATTCAGTTTTTACTTCATCCTTTAGAGAATGCACCCTGAGCTTTGTGCACCATTTCCCCCATAACAGTGATAGTAAAAACACCAAAGAATGTCACAGAATGTGACCTGTTCTGTAGATTGACAGGGTTTCCAGTCAATTAGTTTGAGATTATAGTTTACATTTGTTGTTTAGGCTGAATACTTCCTGCAAAATAACTCATCTATACAGAATTCACTTCCATTTCTGTTGCTAATTCTAAGGAAGATGATCCACATATTGCAGCATTGCTAACGGTGGCCCATGATACTTTGTTTAATTAAGCAATGATAGCAAATTTCTCATTAAGATTAGTTTCAAAGTAACAATTCTGATTGCTAATTGCAGGAAAAAAAAACAGGGTTAATTTCAGATGTTCCCGAGCGGCTAATTATGTAAAAAGGGTCCAGGCTGTTAAATCTGGCAACATATTTTCACTTGCCAACTTTAGAAATAATTTCCGAGCGATCACAAGGATGTGCAAGTTAAAACCTGTGGTTTCATCCGTAATATGAACGCGTTACCCTACTGAATATGGAACTGAAAGGGGGCCCCCTTTGAAGGATTTCATACATCGCAAGATGACTATAAAAGGGCAAAATATTGCAGATATTGGAAATCTGAAATAGAAACAGCAAATGCTGGAAATATTCAGGTTAGGTAGCATCAATGAGAACAAAGAATTTGGCATTGAATCATGCAAGTAGAATATGAAAAGTCAATCTTCTTCAGAATACAAGTATTCTAAAGCCATACTTGCTCAGTTCTCTTTCTAAAAACTGCAATTACCTTCTTTTGGATGGAGCGTTGTGAAGTTGCGTTTGAGGTGTGGTCCCTTTAAAAATTGCTGTTTAGTGCTCGCATGTTTAAAATGTTTAAAATGCAGGCGCAGGGTACAGATTGCAACATTTGTAACCAAGACCAAGCATCAGGGTTGCCTTGGTAACAGGCTTTTGAATTTGACAGCCTATCAGTTTAAAGAAGACACAACTACCAGGAACCTATCAAATTTGAATTTGCTGTTGCTGACATCGGACCAATCCTGGTGTAGGAAATGGAGAGATCAGAGATATAAAAAATAGGAACTCAACTGCCTGTCTTCAGTTCAGTTGAACTGAAACGTTGCCACCTCTCAACACTTGGAGGGCAAAGAGCAGCTCTCTGCCAGCGAAAGAAATTTCTCTTAAGAGAATTTTCCATCTATCTAACAAAAGGGTACCACATCAGAAAGGGCGTACAGACAGGATTGCCAGGAGAACTCCAAAGGTTTTCCCCCCCAAAGCCATAAAACCTGTTGTAAAGTTGACTAAATTAGTTTTTTTTTTGGTAATGAATCATGCATGCATTTATTTGAATAGCGTTCCAGGCAAACCTTACTTTAATTGATATGTTCCTTGTTTAAAGTTCCCGGTTGGTTAAATGAAGAACTTGTTAATTATTCTCTTAAAGTGTCAGGACTTTCTATGAATGAACCTCTAAACATGAACAGTCAACACCTTCCCAAACAACATCAGATTAAACAAACTAACAGATTACGAAGCGAGGTAAAGGGGATTAACCTCTGCGTCGTAACAGGAGAAATTTCCAAGATTGGAATTAAGCATCTCTAAAGAGAAGCATTTTTAGGAAGTAAATAGTCTCCATTTAAATACACTTCAAATGCTCGATATCTTTTGCGATCTTAACATAATATAGTATACTAATTCAGCACAAAGTAAATATGTTCAAAAAAGTACGAAAATCATTGAGCTTGCCATTACGAATGCAGCCTGTTCCTTATTCAGTAATTTGACGACTTACATTTCTTTTCCTTTTCCAGCAACTGCAACTTTTTGGCTATCCCCAGACCAACAAATATCTTTGATTGTTCCCGAGAAGGGTTGGTACTCATACTTCAATAGGTGTTCCTTCTGGGTGGTATCCCAAATGCGAATTTTTCCAGAAGCATCTGTTATAATACAAAACAAAAAAAACACTTAGTTTAAGGTTATCTGTAGCACACCAAACAAAAGAGCATAGAATAACCCTCAATACTGAAGAAAGGACGGAATGGAAAAATCCTCAATACTGATGGATTGGCCAGGAGCCATTGAGGAAAAAAATCCAGTGTCTCTTTAGGTTCAATAATGGTAACCATGAAACTCCCAATTGTTAAAACTATTGGGTTCACTAATGCCCTTTAGGGGAGGAAATCTGCCATTCCAACCTGAAAAGGCTTTCATGTGACTTCAAACCTACAGCAACGTGGTGCCCTTAAAATAACGGAGCAAACCAATCAATTCAAGGGCAACAAATGTGAAGATTGCTAGCAGTGCCCACATTCCACGGAAGAATTAAAAAACCTTAATTACTGTGATATCACTAACTCAAAACAAGATTACTTTCAAGAAACTAAATACCTGAGATCCCAACCTTGTAGGAAAATCTGTCTGTAAAAATCCCATTATTTTTGTGAAAGGAAAATTGCCATGATTAATAATTAGAGGTCTTTGAGGATGTAACAAACAATGTTGATAAAGGGGAACCTATGGATATAGTTTACTTAGATTTCCAGAAGGCATTTGACAAGGTGCCATATCAAAGGTTACAACATGAAATAAGAGCCCACAATGTTGGCGGTAATGTATTAACTTGGAGGGGGGAATTGGTTAGCTAATTGGAAACAAAGTGGGCATGAGTTATTTTTAGGTTGACAAATGGAGCGCCACAGGGATCAGTGCCAGGACCTCAATTATTTACAATTTATATTAATGCCTTGGATGATGGGATCAAATACAAGGGTGCTAAATTTGATGACAGCAAGACAGACAAGGAAGTTGAAGGGCGTAAGCAGTCTGCCAAAGGAAGTGAATGTGCAAATATTTGGGAGAGCACCCTGAGGAAACCCCCGCAAACATGGGGAGAACATGCCAACTCCACACAGACACTCAAGGCTGGAATTGAAATGGGGGTCCCTGGTGCTGAGGCAAGTGTTAACCTGTCCACTGACAGGAAGAATAAAAAGGCAGCATATTATGTTAATAGAGAGATTTCAGAATGCTGCAATACAGAGGGATGTGGGTGTCTTTGTACATGAATCAGGAAAAGTTAATATGCAGGGATTATGGAGGCAAATGGATGTTTTGCTACAATTATACAGGGTATTGGTGAGATCACATCTGGAGTACTGTGCAGTGTTTTGGTGTCCGTATTTAAGAATTTATTTGCATTGGAAGCAGTTCAAAGAAGGTCCACTCAACTCATTCCTGGGTTTGTGGAGGGGGGGGGGGGGGGGGGAAGAAGGAAAGAGAATTTACCACAAGTGGAAAAGTTGGATAGCTTGTATTCATTGGACTTCAGAATAATGTGGCGATCTTATTGAAAAATGTATGACCCTGAGGGCACTTGACAGGGTGGATGCTGAAAGAATGTTTCACCTCATCAATGGATGACGTCACATTTGCCAACATTGCTTTCTATTTATCATTCTTTTGCCTATGTATGCTTCCATCTATACTGCTCACAATGCCAGCTGGGATTTCTACTCCATCATCCAAGTCAAATATACTGAATATTTGAGATTCCAACACAGATCTTTATGGCACACCACTAACCACATTCAGTACCTGCCCATTATCACCACTCTTGCCTCCTACCATTCAGATAGATAATTGCCAAAGCGAGGTGATAATTAGCCTTCAATTCAATGTTTTTCAGTCTGAGGAAGAACTTTATTAAATGCCTTTAAGGCGGCCACAAAATAAAAAGGCACGAGAGATGGGGGGGAAAATGACAGCATCCTTTAAAAGTGCAACCACTGACAGGCATGCTGATGATCAGTGGATGATGTGTTTGTCAGTCCCTGTCTTCTCGCAGAGCCCGATCTCCAGTCATCTTGGATTTCCCTGCCACTGGGTCAAGACCTCACTCCGCTGAGACTGTGTGCTGGTTGGTGTGCAACGATCACCCCATGTTAAGAGAATTCACACACAGGCATCTTCCACCCCAACCTCACACCATCCACCTAAATGATATTTTGGAACCTGGAACATCAGGTCCTTTATGGACAACCCCAACAGGCCTGAATGTCGCACTGCCATCATAGCCTGGAAACTCTGGTGCCACAATACTGATATCACTGGGTGAGACAACTGGCAGAAGGCCAGCTTCAAGAATAAGGCGACAGATACATCATCTTCTGGAAAGGCAAAAACACATCAAGTCTGGTCTCCCAGATTGCCTGGATCCACTACAGTTTACTATCACCCCAACAGGTCCATAGTAGAAGCCATTTCCCCGGCCATGCACTCAATCCTGGAACACTGGACAACAAAGACACTTATGTCAGACACCTTTTTATTGACTACAGTTCAACCTTCAACACCATTATCCCAATAAAATTTGTCTCCAAACTCCATGGCCTCGGGCTCAACTCCTCCCTCTGCAACCAGATCCTAGACTTCCTAACCCAGACCACAATCAGTAAGAATAGGGCGGCACGGGGGCACAGTGGTTAGCACTGCTGCTTCACATCACCAGGGACCCAGGTTCAAGTCCCAGCTTGGGTAACAGGCTGTGGAGTCTGCGTGGGTTTCCTCCCAGTCCAAAAGATGTGCTGGTTAGGTGCATTAGCCATGCTAAATTCTCCCTCAGTGCACCAAACAGGTGCCGGAGTGTGGTGACTAGGATTTTCACAGTAATTTCATTGCAGAGTTAATGTAAGCCTACTTGCGACACTAATAAACTTTTAAAACTTTAATGACACCTCCTCAACGCCAGTGCCTACAAGGCTGTGTCCTCAGCCTATTCTACTCCTTATACACCTATGACTGTGTTGCCAAATTCAACTCCATTTTCAAGTTTGCTGATGACACCACTGTAGTGAGTCAGATGTCAAACAATGATGGAATACAGGAAAGAGATAGAGAATCTGGTGAAGTGGTGCGATGACAATAACCTCTCCCTTAATGTCACTAAAATGGAGATGGTCAGACTTCAGGAAGTGCAGTGGAGGAGTTGCCCCTGTCTACATCAAAGGTGAAGTGGAGATGGTCGAGAGCTTCCAACTGTTCAGATCACCACCAATCTGTTCTGGTCCCTCCATGCCGACACTATAGTTAAGAAAGCCCACCAGTACCTCTACTTTCTCAGAAGGCTAAGGAAATTCGGCATATACTATTCTCACCAATATTTATAGATGCACCATAGAAAGCATCCTTTCCAGATGTATCACAGCCTAGTATTGTTCCTGCTTTGATCAAGACTGCAAGAAACCACAAAAAGCCCAGTCCATCACGCAAACCAACCTCCCATCCATTGACACTGTCTACACTTCCCACTGTCTCAGGAAAGCAGCCAGCACAAACAACTCCACACACGCCGGACATACTCTTTCATCTTTATCCATTGGGAAAAAGATACAAAAGTCTGAAAACACATACCAACTACCTCAAGAACAGTTTCTTCCTCGCTGTCATCAGACCTTTGAATGATCCAATCACACAAAGCTAATCTTTCTCCTCACCCCATCGGTAACAGCAAGACTATATTCTGCACACTAAAGAAAGACAAGCTGATTCTTCTCGACAACTTCAATGCTAGAATCAGGAGGGATGCAAACAAACACCAATGGAGTAGTCCTTCTGACAAAATATCTAGGATGTGACCTGGTCATTACAAGCATCCTGTTCTGTCAGAGGGACAAGCAGAAGACCTCATGGCAACATCCCCACTCCAAGCATTGGCACCTAATGATATCGTTCGAGCAAGGGACCGCAAAGATGTCATCACCCACGCCACGACCAGAGCAGACGACTGGACTGACCACTGACTAATCCGCTCTACAATCTCCATCACCCTAGCTCCAAATTGGCAGAGCAGAAAAAATACTCTGCCACAGAAGACTCAATGTCGCTGGACAAGACCCTAAGAAAGAAATACTCAGTCAGTGCACAGCTAACGTGACCAATGAACCAGAGTTGCAGAATGCCCACAGCTTCTGGTCTTCCTTAAAAACCACCCGTCAGCACCTGTGAGGAGGTGCTCGGGCTCTCAACCAGGAAACACCAAAACTGGTTTGACTTGATCCAGGATCTCCTTGACTGCAAGCACAAGGTGTACCTGAACAGACAGCTCCACTAAAACACGAGTGGGGGAAGACGCCTATAGCAAGTGAAGGCCGAAGTGCAATAAAGAACCTGCGACCTAAAGAACAGATGGTGGGTGGAAAGAGGACAGGAAACTCACTGACAACAATGACGTGCGCGGCTTCTTCAGCGCTATAAAAACCATCTATGGTCCAAGTACCCAGGGACCCAGCCCAATGAGAGCCAAAAACAGAGGCGCAATCAACGCCCACTGGAGAGCTCTTCATGGACCTCTTCAAACAAGACGCAGCCTTTGACGAAAGTGCCCATGGCACCATCCCAGCTCACTGAGGTCACAAAAGTCACCCATTGTCCACAATACTCCCAAAATAAATGCTCCTTAGTGTCAGGAGGGTTAGCAGAGATAAACATCCTTTAAGAAAATGTGTTCTTACTTGGTTTGGACCCACAGCAATGTGGTTGACTTTTAAATACACTCTTAAATGACCTAGCAAGCCACTCAGTTGTTGCGAACCATCATGGAAAATTAAAGAAATAAGAATGGGTGGACTGTGTAATGATGTAGGTATCAAATGACAATGTCACACCCAGCCCCATCAATCTAGTAAAATTTCATCATTAACATTTGGGGCCCTGTCAAAATTGGAAGCACTGTCCCCCAAACTAGTCAAGCAGCAACTTGGCAACCATATTCCCTGAATCATAACTTAAAGCCAATACCCCAGGCACCACAATCACTTGATAAGTCTTCTCACCAGTAAGACAGATCCACCGGAGGTGGTGGCACAAAGGTATCCAGTGAGGAGGAAGTTGCCCTCAGAGTCTGACGGTATCAGGTCAGAATTTGGGTGAGAAAACTTGCAGACCTTCAACCATTCTTCCTCAGCTGATGGATCAGTATTTTATGTTAAACAACACTTGGAAGAGGCACCCACTGTGGCAACAACTGGAATGAAATCAGTTAAGGTTTCAACGTTCATTAACAAGAGTGGCTCAGTTACACCACTACCAGCCAAGCCCTGAAGGATATATCTGCCAGACTGGCCATGCAGCATCTGGTGAGAGGAAGAGACAAAAACCTACTAGATATTGTCCTCCCCAATCTGTCACAGATGCATCTGTCCATAACGATGTTGGGAGTCACCAGCTCAGTCATTGTGAAGATTAAGTCTCCTCTTCACACTGAGGATACTCTCCATTGTATGGTGTAGCACAATTAACATGCTAAATGGGATAGATTTCAAAAAGATCCAGCAACCATGAGGCACTGTAGGCCATCAGGAGCACCAGGGCTTTATCCAGCCATGATCTGTAACCTGATGGCCCAGCATAACCCTCTCTGCCATACCACCAAGCAAATGGATCAACCCTGGTTCAACGAGGATTGCAGCAGATGCCAGGAGCAGCACCAGGTCCAGCACCAGGTCAACCTAAAAATTGTTAAGCTGGTGAAGTTGCAACCTCATTATTTGCATGCCAAACAGTAGGTGCAATTTTGGGTTACACAAAACTAAACGCATGAATGCTGGTGGCTAATTAAGCTAACCAGAAGCGGCCCATCTTTGATGGGGAAGTGTGGCATGTCAGTGCAAAAGGCAAGGTTGAAGCATTGGCAACTATCTTCAGACCCACCTCAATCTCTTCCAGTGGTCCCCAGCATCACTGATGCCAGTCTTCAGTCAATTGGATTTATTCCATGCCTTATCAGTAAGCAGCTGAAGACACTGGATACTGCGAGGGGCAGCAAGAGTGACTGCCCCACACATCAAGCATTTGACAGTGTGGCATCAGTCCTGGCAAAACTGAAGTTAATGGGAATTGTGGGAAAACTCTGCTGGTTGGTGTCATAGCTACTGAAAAGGTAGATAGTTATGGCTGTTGGAAGTCAACTATCTCAATGTCAGGACATCACTACAGGGGTTTCTCAGGGTAGTGCTGTAGGCTCAACAATTGCTCCAACTATCCCCAGCATCCCCTACCATCATAATGTCAGAAGTAGAAATGTAAGCAGTAGGCTGCTGATTGCATACTTAGTATCATTCACAACTCCTCAAGATGCATGCACCAACAACTGGATAATATTCAGGCTTGGGCTGATAAGCGGCAAGTAACATGCACAAATATCAGACGACGACCATCTCCAACAAGCAAGAAGGTAACCATCTCCCCATGACATTCAATGGCATTACTGTTACTGAACCTGGAATTTAATCCAGATAAATGCGAAGTGATGCATTTTGGAAGAACTAATGTAGGGGGGGTTTACAATAAATGGCAGAGCCATCAAGAGTATAGAAACACACAGGGACCTAGGTGTGCAAGTCCACAAATCCTTGAAGGTGGCAACACAGGTGGAGAAGGTGGTGAAGAAGGCATATGGTATGCTTGCCTTTCTAGGACGGGGTATAGAGTATAAAAGCTGGAGTCTGATGTTGCAGCTGTATAGAACGCTGGTTAGGCCACATTTGGAGTACTGCGTCTCGTTCTGGTCGCCGCACTACCAGAAGGACGTGGAGGCTGGCTTTAGAGAGAGTGCAGAGAAGGTTTACCAGGATGTTGCCTGGTATGGAGGGTCTTAGCTATGAGGAGAGATTGGGTAAACTGGGTTTATTCTCCCTGGAAAGACGGAGAATGAGGGGAGACCCAATAGAGGTGTACAAAATTATGATGGGTATAGATAGGGTGAACAGTGGGAAGCTTTTTCCCAGGTCGGAGGTGACGATCACAAGGGGTCACGGCCTCAAGGTGAAAGGGGCGAGGTATAACTCAGATATCAGAGGGACGTTTTTTTTTTAAAACGCAGAGTGGTGGGGGCCTGGAATGCACTGCCAAGTAGGGTGGTGGAAGCAGACACGCTGGCATCGTTTAAGACTTACCTGGATAGTCACATGAGCAGTCTGGGAATGGAGGGATACAAACGAATGGTCTAGTTGGACCAACGAGTGGCACAGGCTTGGAGGGCCGAAGGGCCTGTTTCCTGTGCTGTACTGTTCTTTGTTCTTTTTTAACATTCTGGGAGTTACTGAATCGGGCTAGCCTATAATTGTGGTTATGAAAGTAGGTCAGATGCTGGGAATTTTCAGGAAAATAACACCTCCTGTCTCCCTAGGTCAGCCCACCACCTACAAGGCACAAATCAGAAACGTGACAGAATACTCTCCACTAGTCTGGAACAAGCATGGATATTTAAATAAAGGAAAAAAATCAATACCATATATTTACTTTGAATGCTTTCATAGAATCCCTGTAGTGCAGAAGGAGGCTATAAGGCCCGTCAGACAACAATCCCACCCAGGCCCTATGCCCGCAACCCTACGTATTTACTCTGCTAATCCTCCTGACACTAAAGTGCAATTTAACATGGCCAATCAACCTAAGCCGCACATTTTTGGTCTGTGAAAAGATTCTATTTCTAAGATCTTTTCAAGCAATTTATGCAATCAAGATCTTGAGAGTCCACATGCATCAGTCGCTGAAAGCACGCACGCAAATACAGCAGGCAGTATAGGCGGCAAATGGTATGTGGGCCTGTATAGTGAGAGGATTTGAGTATAGGGATAGGGATGTTTTGCTGCAATTGCATAGGGCGTTGGTGAGGCCACACCGGAGTGTTGTGTGCAGTTTAGGTGTCCTTCTCTGAGGAAGGATGTCCTGGCTATAGAGGGAGTACAGCAAAGGTTTACCAGGCTGATTACTGGGATGGTAGGTCTGTCATATGAGGAGAGACTAACTCAATTAGGATTATATTCACTGAAGTTTAGAAGGGAGAGAGAGAGAGAGGGGGGATCATATAGAAACTTATAAAATTCTAACAGGGTTAGACAAAGCAGATTCAGTAAGAACATCCCCAATGGTGGGGGAGTCCAGAACTTGGTGCCATAGTTTGAGGATAAGGGACAACCCTTTTTAGAACTGAGATGAGGAGAAATGTTTTCACCCAGAGGGTGGTGAATGCATGCAATTCACTACCACTGAATGTAGTTGAGGCCAGAACGTTGTCTGATTTCAAGAATTAGATATAGCTTTTGGGGCTAAAGGGATCAAAGGATATCGGGGGGGGGGGGGGGAGAGAGAAGAGAGAAATCAGGACATTGAATTCGATGATCAGCCATGATCAAGATGGATGGCGGAGCACGCTTGAAGGGCCAAATGGCCTACTCCTGCTTCTAGTTTCTGTGTTTCTAAGATCTTTTAGCACTCTTCCCATTGAGGTGAAGGGCCATTTATAAATGTTGACCCAGGAAACAAAATATTGTGCCAGAAGCAATTCATTCAGTAATTACTATCACAAAGCAGAGCATTATTTGACATTGTATCAGACCTCCCAACTTTCTGCTGCCTCTCTGCAAAACATTGCTCCAGACAGAAAAACTATTCACCACAACATACAAATTTGTAAACATTCATAAGTAGACATTTATGAGGAATTTAGGAATAATGGGATAATAAAAGATAACCCAAAATTATATTGGTTTGCTATGAACTTTCTTTCCAGTTGAAGAATCAACATTAGAAAGACCTCAATTCCCATGACAAACAGATTGATCTTATTTCCAAATGATAAATTCCAAAACAGTACAAGAAATTTGTGTTGCAGCATGTAGTAAAGAGGGCAATCAGAGTTGAGTACAGTACAACTGACGTACCTCCTGAGGCTATATAAAATCCAGTAGGTGCATATTGGGCAACCTGAACTTGATGAGCATGCTCAGTATATATATCAGCAATTTCTGGATGCTGAAATAAGAAAATATTTTTTAGACATTCAGAATTTTTAAAATATTCATACTGGCAAATTAAACAAATTTTTAAAAAAAGCATTACATCAATGTTCCTTATGATGACACTTTTGTTATTGGTATAAAGAAAGTTGACTCCTTTCGGATCACCTCCAAGGACCTTTGCAGCACCTCTTTCCACTTGAGGGAGGCTAGCAAATACTTTGCCTGTTGAGAAATAGGAAAGAAAAACTGAGAAAACACAGCATCTCAAAATTCTGCAATAATCAAATTAAATGCACAAATCAATCCTTTCCTAGATCCAAAATGTGAAGATAATCTTAATTTTTAATGTGAAGTTTTTGACAATGGATGATATTTTTAAATTTATTCCAAAAGCCAAGGTCTACACCACAGTGCAAAAAAATGTTTTCAGAAGCTCGGGTGAGGATAAGTCTGGAAGTATACATATATGTAGCTGGGTAAATCTTCTCTCTACATGACCAGCTATCATTTTTGAACTCCTATTATCTGAAACCTCAGCTTAGGCAGTATTGAAATTCAGTTTGATTCAAAATCCTGCATTCAGATACTTCAAGACCTTCATGTTTTGTGGAATAGATTATGCAAGAACAGTAGCAGTGTTTGAAAAGCTAACATGTTTCCATTTGGTTGATATCACCATCATCTTTAGGTTAGAACATTGTGGGTTTGAGTTTATTACCCATGTTGACAACAAAAATGCTGTGTGGTCATAGATGCCATCCTTAAAAAAAAATTTAAAACCAAGATTTCATTTGCTTCTCAAAACTTTTGTTTGATATAGAGAGTTCATCTGATGTCCTTGGCAACATCCCTCCTCCAGCCAATATCACAAAAACAGGTTATTAATCTCACTGCGATTAGAGATTTGGTTCAAAATGGCTATCTAGCTACATAAAAATAGTTTGAACATTTCCCTGCATGAAGAACTTTGATGTGGAGATGCCGGCGTTGGACTGGGGTGTAAACAGTAAGAAGTTTAACAACACCAGGTTAAAGTCTAACAGGTTTATTTGGTGTGGCTTTTGCTACCAAATAAACCTGTTGGACTTTAACCTGTTGTTAAACTTCTTACTGTGAAAAACTTTGATACAGACATAAGCCACTATACAAATGCAAAAATCTAAATATCCTGATTCAGCGAAGAGCTTTAGAGCTTGCAATTTCATTTCCCCAAGTTGTTTATTAGCTGTGGCTCATGGCACTCTTGCCTCTTAGACTTGTGGGTTCAGGAGCCATTCCAGAAACTTATCTGGGCTGATATTTTAGTGTAGAAATTATAGTGTGCTGCACAGTCAGAGCTGACTTCTTTCAGGAGACATTAAAACAAGATCCCATTTGCCCGGGTTGTAAAATATTGCCTGGCATTATTCAAATTCCAAGGAGTTCCTCTGGCCAAAGTTTATTCCTCAACCCACATCCAACAATGATTACCTGGTCATTTCATTCACCCCCCAATTTTGAGAGCTTTGCACAAATTAGTGGCCACATTTTCTGCATTAGTGAATACACTTCAAAACCACTTAATTGGTTGTAAAGCACTTTGGAATGTCCTCAGGGCATGAAAAGTATGACATGAATTTAAGTCTTTTAAAAAATAAAATCAAAAAGCTCTGCATGCAATATACTACAGAGCATATATCCACTAGGAAATGGAAAAAGTTCCTGGTAGTTAAGCAAATGTGTTTATTTCCAAATTGGCTTATGGCTGGAGGAGATTCTGAACTTTTCAAAACACATGAATGAAGTTTGATCATATAACCACACCAATGTTTGGTTATAAGAACAACTTCAGGTGACAAATTATGATCACAAAAAACACTGACTTGTTATCCTCATGCTCTCACCCTAGTTTTTGCTATTCGTATACAGGGGTACTAAATATGCTGACCACTGCTGAAGACAGCTCTTTGGTACCCTCTAGACATAGGAGTTACACAATATGAATGATACAGTGGTTGTATTTGTGCCCAAGTACCGCATGCTTATCCAAACCCTTTCTTATTGGATACTTTTTTTTCTTACTGATTCTTTAGAGTTGGGCTGGCTGTGACTGCTCCTATTGAACTATTTCCAGACAGATATTAATTTTCATGCAGATACTTGCATGCCAAATCCTGAGTGCATAGACAACGGAGGTCAAGATGTGCTATATTTAAACTTTTAAAATCATTGGACAAAAGCTTTGTTATCGAAGACCAGGGCCCATTATATTAAAGGTTAAATGATGTGGATGCAGTATTAGCTAAAGAATGCAAGACTAGAAAAAAATTAAAAATGTATTATGTCACAAGTAGGCTTACATTATCACTGCAATGAAGTTACTGTGAAAATCCACTAGACACCACACTCCGGCACCTGTTCGGGTACACAGAATTTCGCATGGCCAATACACCTAACCAGCATGTCTTTTGGACTGTGGGAAGAAACCCATGTAGACATAGGGAGAACGTGGAGACGCCACACAGTCACCCAAGCTGGGAATTGAACCCAGGTCCCTGGTGCTGAGGCAGCAGTGCTAACCACTGCCTCCATGCTGCCTAGTGTCTAGTGGCAAATCCAGGATGTTAGGATTTCCTGTTCTTCAAACACAAATGACTTGAAATGTGCATAAAGATTAAATGACAATTTACTTAAAAACTGAATTCGACACCAATAAGAACAGGAAGTATGGGTTAGAAAATAAGATTTGGTAAATGCAGTTCAGTTGATGGTGGTTAACACAGCAAAAATTTACCCCAAGCAGTAACATTTAGAACAGAGCAGCAATTACACAATATCTGCAATGAATACTTTAGCTATTTCAGATTTTTTAAATCAGAGAGCTTGGATAATACTTAAGACAGCAAATACACTCCCTCTTCAGTTAGTGAGTCAGTGGGCAGCCTTCTTAAACCTTTCAAATTCGTAGGGGTGTTGGGTAGGGAAGTTCAAGTTACAGGTCCAGCAATGATGCAATTCATGATCTCACTCAATAGTGGAACAGGCTGGAAAGGGCTAAATGACATTTCTATTCCTACAGTGATGTGATACAAATTAAACAATGGTTTAAATAATGCACCAACAATAACAATCACAGTTAAATTATCCCTGACATAATAGGAGTTTGCATTATATTGAACACTCTTTGTAAACGTGTTTACAATTAGGCAGATGAGCCAATTAGGTTTTTTCTTCTTGTTGCCATTCCTTGTATAATTTTATTGCAAGGATCTTAAAACTGGTCACATGCACCAAAATTTATGCACTACCGGAAGTGATTTGTAAATTGAAAAACATTTTGATACACTATCAAAACAAGTAACATAAATTGAAGTAACAGAAGCAATGGTTACAAAGTAACACGATGATGAGCCGCAAAGGGGAAACACGATTCAACAGTTTGAGACATTTCCTGGGGTAGTTTTACTCGAAAGGAAGAATTCTTGCATTAGGTCACCGATTGACGAAAAAAAGTTTAATTGTTTAAAGTTTTGTGTAATTGCAATCTACTGCACTTAATAAATCAAGATTAATATTAAACAAGACAGTACAGAAAACGTGCATATAAAGATTAGGTGGCTCCGAACTTTAATCTACATGAGGGTGGGGAATGAGAAGCGATCTGTTGAATAAATCGCTAGCTCTATTCTCTCTCCACAGAAGCTGCCAGACCTGCTGAATTTTCTAACATTTTTTGTTTCAGATTCCAGCATCCGCGGTAATTTGAGTTTGTACTAAAATATGTAACCATTCTCGGGAAATGGATCTCCGCCGAGTATATTTAAGGTTACAAAAACCAATACATATAAACAGGAAAAAGGGACACTTGTTAACTCCCTAATCCCAGTGTATTGAATTTGCTGACCAATTCAAAAGATACGCCCTGCTTTTCGGTTACTCCTGAATGAGCAGAAATCCAGTGGTGGCTGGAATGCACTGTCAAGTTCCAACCAGTTTAAAACAAGGGTGGGAAAAAAAGAGGAAAGGCAGGGTAAACCCGCAGAGAGAGAGAGACGGAGGGAGAGGCGTGAGGTTCCATCCTCGCGTTTGCCTTTCTCTCCTGGGAATCCCGGGCCCAGCACTGGGACACGGGCCAGGGTCAGCCTCGCCCCGTTTTCCCCCACCTGAAGGCTCCGCTGTTCAGAACCATCGCTAGAGGCAGACCGCAGGCCGGGGAGCAGCCGCCTGCAGACACTTACTCAGTTCGAAAGGCATCTCGGCTGGCTGGGCTGCACACACTGGGAGTAGTCGGCACTCAAGGCAGGGCAGACAGCTGCAGTGGCTGGTGCTGGCTGGCTCGGTCAGTCAGTCAGTCAATCGGTAACACTGAACACAACCTCCCTCCGCCTTCCCTGGGCACGGCCGCCTTCCCTCTTTGCAGGAATCACAGACAGGGCGGAGGCAGCGAGCACTGCAACCCGGAAACAGGCGCTAGCTCCCTCACTGCCTCGCCGCTTTGACCAAATATAGTCAAAGCCGCTCGAGCCGCCGCGGCTCTGAGCCCCAGCACCAACCACCGCCTCCTCCATGGCCTGACGCAGGGCGCCTGACGTCAGCGCGCACTGCAGTCGCGGGCACGCTGAGCGAGGGGGGGAAGGCTGCCTCCTGCCCATTGGCTGTCGCCGGGCGGGGGCGGGGCCAGTGGGCAGAGTGTCCCTGTGGCCGCCCCACTCTGGGCCAGGTGGCAGTGGGCAGGTAGAGCCAGACTGGAACGCTGCTTAAAGTTCATTCATTAGTGTCACAAGTAGGCTTACATTAACACTGCAATGAAGTTACTGTGAAAATCCCCTCGTCGCCACACTCCGCCGCCTGTTTGGGTACACCAAGGGAGAATTTAGCATAGCCAATACACCTAACCAGCACGTCTTTCGGACTGTGGGAGGAAACTGGAGAACCCGGAGGAAACCCACGCAGACACGGGAGAACGCGGAGACTCCACACTGACAGTGACCCAAGCCGGGAGTAGACCCCGGGTCCCTGGCAATGTGAGGCCGGTGGTAGTCATGATGTGGAGATGCCGGAGTTGGACTGGGGTAAAGACAGTAAGAAGTTTAACAACACCAGGTTAAAGTCCAACAGGTTTATTTGGTAGCAAAAGCCACACAAGCTTTCGGAGCTCCAAGCCCCTTCTTCAGGTGAGTGGGAATTCTGTTCACAAACAGGGCATATAAAGACAGAGACTCAATTTACATGAATAATGGTTGGAATGCGAATACTTACAGCTAATCAAGTCTTTAAGAAACAAAACAATGTGAGTGGAGAGAGCATCAGGACAGGCTAAAAAGATATGTATTGTCTCCAGACAAGACAGCCAGTGAAACTCGGCAACTGTGGTTACAGATAGTGTGACATGAACCCAATATCCCGGTTGAGGCCGTCCTCGTGTGTGCAGAACTTAGCTATCAGTTTCTGCTCAGCAACTCTGCGCCGTCGTGTGTCGCGAAGGCCGCCTTGGAGAACGCTTACCCGAATATCAGAGGCCGAATGCCCGTGACCGCTGAGGTGCTCCCCAACAGGAAGAGAACAGTCTTGCCTGGTGATTGTCGAGCGGTGTTCATTCATCCGTTGTCGCAGCGTCTGCATAGTTTCCCCAATGTACCATGCCTCGGGACATCCTTTCCTGCAGCGTATCAGGTAGACAACGTTGGCCGAGTTGCAAGAGTATATACCGTGTACCTGGTGGATGGTGTTCTCACGTGAGATGATGGCATCTGTGTCGATGATGTTGGCATATTGAGGTGTGAATTTGGACAGACCATTGTCCGCAGCAAACTACCCAGCCTTCAGGAGAACAGTGACCACGACACCACACCACCCTGCCACAGCAACCTCTGCAAGACGTGCCGGATCATCGACACAGATGCCATCATCTCACGTGAGAACACCATCCACCAGGTACATGGTACATACTCTTGCAACTCGGCCAACGTTGTCTACCTGATACGCTGCAGGAAAGGATGTCCCGAGGCATGGTACATTGGGGAAACTATGCAGACGCTGCGACAACGGATGAATGAACACCGCTCGACAATCACCAGGCAAGACTGTTCTCTTCCTGTTGGGGAGCACCTCAGCGGTCACGGGCATTCGGCCTCTGATATTCGGGTAAGCGTTCTCCAAGGCGGCCTTCGCGACACACGACGGCGCAGAGTCGCTGAGCAGAAACCGATAGCCAAGTTCCGCACACACGGGGACGGCCTCAACCGGGATATTGGGTTCATGTCACACTATCTGTAACCACAGTTGCCGAGTTTCACTGGCTGTCTTGTCTGGAGACAATACACATCTTTTTAGCCTGTCCTGATGCTCTCTCCACTCACATTGTTTTGTTTCTTAAAGACTTGATTAGCTGTAAGTATTCGCATTCCAACCATTATTCATGTAAATTGAGTCTCTGTCTTTATATGCCCTGTTTGTGAACAGAATTCCCACTCACCTGAAGAAGGGGCTTGGAGCTCCGAAAGCTTGTGTGGCTTTTGCTACCAAATAAACCTGTTGGACTTTAACCTGGTGTTGTTAAACTTCTTACTGTGAGGCAGCAGTGCTAACTACTGTGCCACCATGCCACGATGTGGAGATGCCGGTGTTGGACTGGGGTAAACACAGTAAGAGTTTTAACAACACCAGGTTAAAGTCCAACAGGTTTATTTGGTAGCAAATGCCATTAGCTTTTGGAGCCCTGCTCCTTTGTCAGATGGAGTGGATATCTGCTCGCAAACAAGGCACACAGAGACACAAAATCAAGTTACAGAATACTGATTAGAATGCGAATCTTTACAGCTAATCAAGTCTTAAAGATACAGACAATGTGCCACCATGCCACCCCAGACAGCAGCCCCAGGTGCAGCTGGCTCTGCTGCCTGGTGACCCAGCTTGGCGGGGATGTAGGTTCCAAGAAATGGGAAACCAGGGATTCCTGCGGTCTGTTCCCGAGAGTTTCCTCCTTGCCTTTTATGGAATGCAACTTTTCTGGGGCTCTTGTTAGACAGGTAACAGGATGTGGATCCCTCAATAACTTCCACTTATAAACTGCACTCAGCAAGGCCCCTCATAATCAGAAAAAGGAGATTTTCACAGTAACTTCACTGCAGTGTTAATGTAAGTCTACATCTGACTAATAATTTTTTAACTTTACTTTGGACAACCGACCAAAAGCTTTGGCAAAGAGGTAACTCTTTAAGGAATATTTTAAAGGAGAGAGACAGTGGGGCTTGCAAAGTTGATTCTCCTGAAGATACAACTGCCGGGGTGGGGTGAGTCCAAGAGTCTATAGTTGTTGGAACACACAAGTTCTCAGAGGGTAATAATGCAGCAGATTATAGACTAAAGAGGTTCAGAGGGTGACAAATTTGAAATCAGGGCATTAGTTGATTGGGAACCAATGTAGTTCAGCAAGCCTGAGGTGATGAATGATTGGGACTGGGTCTAGATGAGATCCAAGTTTTGGGAGAGTAAAAGATGACAGGAGCACAATGAAATATTCATATCATAGAATCCCTACAGTGCAGAAATAGGCCATTCAACCCATTGAGTCTGCACCAACACCGACAGAGCATCCGACTCCCCCCTGCCGCCCACTCTATTCCTGCAAACTTATGCATTTACCATGATTAATCCACCTAACCTTCATATTTTGGATCACTAAGGGGCAATTTAGCATGTCCAATCCACTAACCTGCACATCCTTGGACAGTGGGAAGAAACCCACGCAGACATGGGGAGAATGTGCAAACTCCACACTGACAGGCCGGAACTGAACCCGGGTCCCTACTGCTGTGAGGCAGCAGTAGTAACCACCGTACCATCCTCAGACTTAAGGTCATGAAAACAGGGATTAGGGTTTCAGTTGCAGATAAATTATTGGCCTGGACCCCTGAAGATTTGCTTTTATTGTTTCAAGTGCTCTTGGGAGTTCAAATCAGGCCTGGGGAGGAGACAGATAGGTGAGACAATAAGACTGGTGGCAGGAAGTCACCCAAGTTTCCAGATATCCTGACAGCTCACCAATCCGATGGATAATAATTTGGTGGGCTATTGACCAGAAACTTAACTGGACCAGCCATATAAATAATACAAGTATTCAATAATTCAGAGGCTGGGAATTCAGCTGAGAGTAAGGCACCTTCTGTTTCCCCAAAGCCTATCCAACTTCTACAAGGTGGGGGTGTGATGGAATACTCCCCACTTGCCTGGATGAATGTGGCTTGAATAACCCTCAAAAAATGTAACACCAGCCAGGACAAAGCAGCCTGCTTGACTAGCATCAAATGCGGCATGTTAAACATTCACTTCATGCACCACCGATGCATAATTGCAGCAGGATGTTCCATAATTCACCAGGCCCCTTCATCAGCACCTTCCAAACCCATAACCTCTACCATCTAAAAGGACAAAGGCAGCAGATATATGGGAACAACATCACCTGCAAATTCTTTCCCAAGACACGCACCATCCTGACTTGGAACTATTTCACTGTCCCCTCACATTCACTGAGTCAAAATCATGGAATACTTTTCCGAGCAGCAAATCAGGTGGACTTCAGTGATTTAAGATGGTAGCTTGCCAATACGTTCTCCACTTTGAGGGGGTGAGCTGATTGATGGTGATTTAACCTGAAGATCACCACACCTCAGACGAGTAGCAAAGTTGAGAAAGCGGGCCTCTTTGAATAGCCTCAACAGTGCATTCAACCAGCACTGTTGGTGTCACTGTGAACCAGTTGTCCAGCCAACTGAGCTAACCGAACCCCAATTAAAAGAGCAATGTCTCTGTCCCTGGATGGTCTCGAAGCACCAAACTTTCAGTTAACAGCCAAACACATTGACCAATTGTGCCACAGAAACTAAGATGCCAATACATTCTCAAGGGCAATTAGGGATGTTCACCTGAATATATTTAACTTTCATTTATAAAATTAACACTGGGATCTTTCCAGAATATAGGGAATTTTGAAAGATTATAACCAATGCAACCACTATCTTTGCAATCACTTCTTTTAAGGTGGTAGGATCCAGGCCATCAGGTCCAGGGAACTCTTTAGTTCCATCAGTTTTCCGAGTTATATTTTCTCTAGTGGTAGTTTTAATTTCCTCCCTCCTTTTGATCCTTAATTTACAAATATTCTTCGAATACATTTAGTATCTTCTACTATGAAAACAGGTGTTGAGAGATCCAATTTACCTTCTTGTGGAGTGGGTGCTAGGAATTACAACCCTGAGCATGCCTCTCCAAATTCTGCCGTCTGGGCCTCGGCTCCTCCCTCTGCGACTAGATCCTGAACTTCCTAACCCACAGACCACAATCAGTAAGGATAGGCAACAACACCTCCTCCACGATCATCCTCAACACCAGTGCCCCACAAGGCTGTGTTCTCAGCCCCCTACTATACTCCTTATACACCTATGACTGTGTGGCCAAATTCCCCTCAAACTCAATTTTCAAGTATGCTGACGACACCACCGTAGTGAGTCGGATCTCAAACAATGACAAGACAGGAGTACAGGAATGAGTTAGAGAATCTAATGAACTGGTGTGCCCACAATAATCTCTCCCTCAATGTCAACAAAATGAAGGAGATTGTCATCGACAATCATAAAGGAGAACATGCCCCTGTATACATCAACGGGGATGAAGTAGAAAGGATCAAAAGCTTCAGGTTTTTAGGTGTCCAGATCACCAACAACCTGTCCTGGTCCTCCCATGCCGACACTATAGTTAAGAAAGCCCACCAATGTCTCTACGTTCTCAGGAGACTAAGGAAATTTGGCATGTCAGCTACGACTCTCACCAACTTTTACAGATATACCATAGAAAGCATTCTTTCTGGTTGCATCACAGCTTGGTATGGCTCCTGCTCTGCCCAAGACCACAAGGAACTACAAAAGGTCATGAATGTAGCCCAATCCATCACGCAAACCAGCCTCCCATCCATTGACTCTGCCTACACTTCCCTCTGCCTCGGCAAAGTAGCCAGCATAATTAAGGACCCCATGCACCCCGGACATTCTCTCTTCCACCTTCTTCCATCGGGAGAAAGATACAAAAGTCTGAGGTCACGTACCAATCGACTCAAGAACAGCTTCTTCCCTGCTGCCATCAGACTTTTGAATGGACCTACCTTGCATTAAGATCTTCCTCTACACCCTAACTATGACTGTAACATTACATTCTGCACTCTCTCCTTTCCTTCTCTATGAACGGTATGCTTTGCCTGTATAGTGTACAAGAAACAATACTTTTCACTTTATACTAATACATGTGACAATAATAAATCAAATCAAATCAAATGCCTCGGGAATTGATATGCATGTGTGAACCAGAAGTGGGCTGCACATGCACAGCATAGCATGAAGTTCTCAGGGTGCCTATATGAAGAGAAAAAATAAAAAATGATGTGAAAACCTGATCTTGTGACAGGTTGTGGAGATGCCTGCGTTGGACTGGGGTAAACACAGTAAGACGTTTAACAACACCAGGTTAAAGTCCAACAGGTTTATTTGGTAGCAAAAGCCACACAAGCTTTCGGAGTCCATAAGACCATAAGACATAGGAGCGGAAGTAAGGCCATTCGGCCCATCGAGTCCACTCCACCATTCAATCATGGTTGATTTCAACTCCATTTACCCGCTCTCTCCCCATAGCCCTTAATTCCTCGAGAAATCAAGAATTTATCAATTTCTGTCTTGAAGACGCTCAACGTCTCGGCCTCCACAGCCCTCTGTGGCAATGAATTCCACAGACCCACCACTCTCTGGCTGAAGAAATTTCTCCTCATCTCTGTTCTAAAGTGACTCCCCTTTATTCTAAGGCTGTGCCCCCGCGTCCTAGTCTCCCCTGTTAATGGAAACAACTTCCCTACGTCCATCCTATCTAAGCCGTTCACTATCTTGTAAGTTTCTATCAGATCTCCCCTCAACCTCCTAAACTCCAATAAGCTCCTTCTTCAGGTGAATGGGAATTCTGTTCACAAACAGGGCATATAAAGACACAAACTCAATTTACAGAATAATGGTTGGAATGCAAATACTTACAGCTAATCAAGTCTTAAAGGTACAAACAATGTGAGTGGAGAGAGCATTAAGACAGGTTAAAGAGATGTGTATTGTCTCCAGACAGGACAGCCAGTGAGACTCTGCAAGTCCAGACAAGCTGTGGGGATTACAGATAGTGTAGCATGAACCCAATATCCCGGTTGAGGCCGTCCTCATGTGTGTGGAACTTGGCTATCAGTTTCTGCTCAGCGACTCTGCGCCGTCGTGTGTCGTGAAGGCTGCCTTGGAGAACGCTTACCCGAATATCAGAGGCCGAATGCCCGTGACCGCTGAAGTGCTCCCCAACAGGAAGAGAACAGTCTTGCCTGGGGATTGTCGAGCGGTGTTCATTCATCCATTGTTGCAGCGTCTGCATGGTTTCCCCAATGTCCCCAATGTGACAGGGACCAGAGTGCCATAATGCAGTGGGAGAGCGAGAGGCCCCAGTTAAGAAGAGGAGCAGAGAAAAAGGCTCCAAGCAGAAAATGGACTGTGGTTGACAGAATTTAAGCGACAAGGGCTCAGAAGCCTTGGCAATTGAAGAAAAGGCAGGAGAAGCCTTTTAATCTAAGAGGACTCTGGGGAAACCCTGAAGATCTAAGAAGACAGCAAAAGGTGATGACTCCATGCTGTGGGCTGCTGGGGCAAAGGTAACCCTTTGGAACAGTAGCATCCTGCTTGACACAGCAGAAGAGCTGAAGTTGTACTTGTGAGTTGGTGCTAATATGCAGACTCAGGAATCCAGGTGAACAGAGTCTTGGGAGACAAGACTGAAATCCTCTGAGGTGGCTGTTGTTCAGGTCATCTGAGTTGGAGCAACCTCTGAGGAGAATTTCAAGACAGGATCTTGAAAGGCGAAGACTAGATTTCCTCGTGAAAGACAGAGTTGGTGAGATTTGTTGAGATATGGGGCCCGATTTAACCATCCAGTTGTGCCCGTTTTCGGATGCAAAAACTTGGTAAAGTCGGGCGTAAGGCGAGTAGCGCGATCCACGCCCGCCTCCATGCCGGTTCCCCCTTTACCAAGGGCCGAAAATGGCTGCTGCCGGGACCGCATCCGAAACGGGCGGGACGTCAATTTAACTGCATTTGCATGTATTTAAATTGACTTAATGGGCCTCTCGCCCAAACTTACCGGCACTTCCCCCTTTACCACCGCATTCGCCCGTCCAGATTCGGCGCGAAACAGACGTGGTCAACCGGGATCTTGGATTCATGTCACACTATCTGTAACCCCCACGACTTGCCTGGGCTTGCAAAATCTCACTAACTGTCCCGGCTGGAGACAATACACATCTCTTTAACCTGTGCTTAACGCTCTCTCCACTCACATTGTCTGTGCCTTTAAGACTTGATTACCTGTAAAGACTCGCATTCCAAACATTATTTTGTAAATTGAGTTTGTGTCTTTATATGCCCTGTTTGTGAACTGAAATCCCACTCACCTGACAAAGGAGCAGTGAGCGCTCCGAAAGCTAGTGGCTTTTGCTACCAAATAAACCTGTTGGGCTTTAACCTGGTTTTGTGAGACTTCTTACTGTGTTTAACCCAGTCCAACGCCGGCATCTCCACATCATTTCCTTCTTTCCCATTATTCATTCTCCAGTCTCATCCTTTATAAGGACAACATTTCTTTCAGCTTTTCCCTTTTTAAACACTTGTCGAAGTGCTTATGATCTATTTTTATATTTTTTGCTAGTTTCCTGTCATTCTAATTTCTTTTCTATTCCTTTAGTTATCCTTTGCTGGCTTCTAAAATTTTTCCAAGCTTCTGGATGTATTATAAACGGTTAATGTCTAAAATGTTAATAGCTAGAGTGCATCATCAGTGATGTTAGATGATGCCTGATCACACGTAACTGGGGCCTGAGGGAAGAAGGTTCTAATGTCATTCGGCTAAAGTCTGTCCCTGTAAATAATGAATAGATGTTCACTTGTTTACAACAGCATGGTTCCAGCTTTCTTCAAAGACACCTGGAGCCCAGTTGTGGTATTAGTGCACTTGTCTATCATTAATCTTAGTAGGATTGTATGCCTTTTTATTCAAATTGATACCTTCCTTAATATAAAATAAAAGCAAATTACTGCGGATGCAGGAATCTGAAACAAAAACAGAAAATGCTGAAAAATCTCAGCAGGTCTGACAGCATCTGTGGAGATAGAACAGAGCTAATGTTTCGAGTCTGGATGACTCTTCACCAGAGCATAGAGGGGTCGGTTTTTGTCCAGTGTGTGCAGGAAGGCTTCCTGACGCAGTATGTAGATAGACCAACAAGAGGCGAGGCCACATTGGATTTGGTACTGGGTAATGAACCAGGCCAGGTGTTAGATTTGGAGGTAGGTGAGCACTTTGGTGACAGTGACCACAATTCGCTTACGTTTACATTAGCAATGGAAAAGGATAGGTATATACCAAAGGGCAAGAGTTATAGCTGGGAGAAAGGAAATTATGATGCGATTAGGCGAGATTTAGCTGGCATAGGTTGGGAAAGGAAACTGCAGGGGATGGGCACAATTGTAATGTGGAACTTGTTCAAGGAACAGCTACTACGCGTCCTTGATAAATATGTACCTGTCAGGCAGGGAGGCCATGGTAAGAAGTCTCACAACACCAGGTTAAAGTCCAACAGGTTTATTTGGTAGCAAATACCATAAGCTTTCGGAGCACTGCTCCTTCGTCAGATGGAGTGGAAATGTTACATTTCCACTCCATCTGACGAAGGAGCAGTGCTCCGAAAGCTTATGGTATTTGCTACCAAATAAACCTGTTGGACTTTAACCTGGTGTTGTGAGACTTCTTACCGTGTTCACCCCAGTCCAACGCCGGCATCTCCACATCATGACTACCATAGGCAGGGAGGAAGCAGACGTGTGAGGGAACCATGGTTTACTAAGGAGGTTGAATCTCTTGTGAAGAGGAAGAAGGAGACTTATGTTAAGATGAGACGTGAAGGCTCAGTTAGGGTGCTTGAGAGTTACAAGTTAGCCAGGAAGGACCTAAAGAAAGAGTTAAGAAGAGCCAGGAGGGGACATGAGAAGTCTTTGGCAGGTAGGATCAAGGAAAACCCTAAAGCTTTCTATAGGTATGTCAGGAGTAAAAGAATGACGAGGGTAAGATTAGGGCCAGTCAAGGACAGGAGTGGGAAGTTGGGCGTGGAGTCTGAAGAGATAGGAGAGGCACTAAATGAATATTTTTCATCGGTATTCACACTGGAGAGGGACAGTGTTGTTGAGGGGAGTACTGAGATGCAGGCTGTTGGACTGGATGGGATTGATGTTCATAAGGAGGAGGTGTTAGCAATTCTGGAAAGGGTAAAAATAGATAAGTCCCCTGGGCCGGATGGGATTTATCAGAGGATTCTCTGGGAGGCTAGAAAGGAGATTGCAGAGCCTTTGGCTTTGATCTTTGTGTCGTCATTGTCTACAGGAACAGTGCCAGAAGACTGGAGGATAGCAAATGTTGTCCCCTTGTTCAAGAAGGGGAGTAGGGACAACCCTGGTAATTATAGACCGGTGAGCCTTACTTCTGTTGTGGGCAAAGTATTGGAAAGGATTATAAGAGATAGGATTTATAATCACCTAGAAAGGAATAATTTGATTAGGGATAGTCAGCACGGTTTTGTGAAGGGTAGGTCGTGCCTCACAAACCTTATTGAGTTCTTTGAGAAGGTGACCAAAGAGGTGGATGAGGGTAAAGCGGTTGATGTGGTGTATATGGATTTCAGCAAAGCGTTTGATAAGGTTCCCCATGGTAAGCTTTTGCAGAAAATATGGACACATGGGGTTGAGGGTGATTTCGTGGTTTGGATCAGGAATTGGCTAGCTGTAAGAAAACAGAGGGTGGTGGTTGATGGGAAATATTCATCCTGGAGTTCAGTTACTTGCGGTGTACCGCAAGGATCTGTTTTGGGGCCACTGCTGTTTGTCATTTTTATTAATGACTTGGATGAGGGTGTGGAAGGATGGATTAGTAAATTTGCGGATGACACTAAAGTCGGTGGAGTTGTAGACAGTGCGGAGGGAAGTGGCAGGTTACAGAGGGACATAGAGATGAGAGGTGGCAAATGGAGTTTAATGCGGAAAAGTGTGAGGTGATTCATTTTGGAAGGAGTAACAGGAATACAGAGTACTGGGCTAATGGTAAGATACTTGGCAGTGTGGATGAACAGAGGGATCTGGGTGTCCATGTGCATAGATCCCTGAAAGTTGGCACCCAGGTTGTTAGGGTTGTTAAGAAGGCCAGATCATTGTCTGGGGTAGGGGGCGGGTGAGTGAGGCCAGATCGTTGTCTGGGGGGGATGAGTGAGGCCGGATCGTTGTCTGGGGGGGAGGTGAGTGAGGCCAGATTGTTGTCGGGGGTGGGGGGGGGGGGGGGGGGGGAGGAGGGAGACGGGTAAGATGTATCTCAGGCGCGGGGAGGGGGGCAGGTGGATCTCTGGTGGGGCGGGCAGATGGATCTCTGGTGGGGGCACGGGGGGGGTGGGGGGTCCGCTGCCAATCTGCGGGCGATCGGTGGGGGGGAAGGTGTGTTAGCTTTTATTGGTAGAGGGATTGAGTTTCGGAGCCAGGAGGTCATGCTGCAACTGTACAAAACTCTGGTGTGGCCGCATTTGGAGTATTGCGTACAGTTCTGGTCGCCGTATTATAGGAAAGATGTGGAAGTGTTGGAAAGGGTGCAGAGGAGATTTACCAGGATGTTGCCTGGTATGGTGGGAAAATCGTATGAGGAAAGGCTGAGGGGCTTGAGGTTGTTTTCGTTAGAGAGAAGAAGGTTAAGAGGTGACTTAATAGAGGCATACAAGATGATCAGAGGATTAGATAGGGTGGATAGTGAGAGCCTTTTTCCTCGGATGGTGTTGGCTAACACGAGGGGACATAGCTTTAAATTGAGGGGTGAGCGATATAGGACAGATGTTAGAGGTAGGTTCTTTACTCAGAGAGTAGTAAGGGCGTGGAATGCCCTGCCTGCAGCAGTGGTGGACTCGTCAACGTTGAGAGCGTTCAAGTGGTTATTGGATAAACAATATGGATGATATTGGTATAGTGTAGATTAGAGGGGCTTTAGATTGGTACCACTGGTTGGCGCAACATCGAGGGCTGAAGGGCCTGTACTGCGCTGTAATGTTCTATGTTCTATGTTCTAGAGCATACCTTCCTTAGTTAGCCACAGATGGTTTATCCATCTCAATGTGTTTTTGCCTGAATTGTAGGCCTGGCGAGGGAGTACGATTGATGGGACCAGAAGCAGATGTGAATTAACTGCGGGCTACTGAGAAACATGCACTGAGACAGGCTCAGTATTATCAGCAAGGGCAGGAAGAGGATAGGTGCCGGGATGAATATGGGTGCAGGTGCAGGGTTTAAATGGAACTCGCTGAAGTCTGACATTCAGGGCCCGATTTTACCATTTTCATTCTAAGTGCTGAATCTGGACGTAATGCAGTTCCAACTTAGAAATCTGCTTTCAGGCGCCCCCATATGCACTCAGCCATCTCCAGTCCCATTCGCGCTGTGGGCGGGGATTAGCGTGGCCGAAACGATCGGAGCTCTGAACTGCGCATGCGCAGTGAAAAA